>NC_143171.1:1646052-1961315 GCF_047325235.1 Durio zibethinus
ACTTATAATGGCTTATTAATCCTCTTGCCTCATTGAATGATTCAATATGCTGAAATTGTCTTGTAATTACTATGTAGCTGGGGGATTTGAAACTGCCGAAGGCTTTACTTTATCCTGAGCTTTCGTATTCAGGAGCACACTGATAATGGAGGAAGAGAGATGAACTCCTTAAAACTTAAGGTTACATTTTATTTTGTATTCTGTTTTTGCAATTGGCTCTAAAGACACTGGATTCCTTTATGCTTTTAATCTTTTTATGGTGTTTTTTCACCTTAATATTCACATGGTTTTTCAGGTTGAAGAAATTAATTTGCTCCATGGAACAGCATGCCGCTTCTGAGAAGATTACAGGGTATGCAAAGTATTCTAGGAGGAAACTCAGCAAGTTAAAATCATTTTCTAATTATGATTTTTATTGCTTTCTGAATAATATTAATCCGAATTAACAAGATTATCCTATTTTGTTCACAAAATTTGCAGCAGTTAGATCTCCTCAGCATTTTGAAGTATTAAATGCATTTCTGAATTGCTTTTTTACTCTATTGTTCAACATACTTATCAAAATTTCTTTTCCTAACCATGCCCTTGTATTTCGGACTTCTCACCAGGATTATTTTTCTCAGGATTGCTCGATGCTTCAGCTTCTTTCAGGAACTTCTTAGATGATAAAGCTGCTCCACCTTGATGCTCACAAGTTTTTGAGAAGAGTAGCACGTTCAATATGGAGTGATCTTGGTACTGGTCCAATCCACAGAGACGTTCTTCAGTTTTGACACAACTGCAGCATCCTTTAGTGGTTATTTTTTCTGCTTTGCTGAGCTTATTACACCATTCTTTTCTCAACTCTGGGTGAAACAAGTCAAGTGCTAATCCTTTTTCATCAGATGTAGCAGTTCGTTTCCAGATCAGAGATCCTCATTCTGGTATGTTAGTTGCACTTTGTATCAAGTCATCAACCAGCCGATGCAAGAGCAGATAAGAGGTCTGTTTCTCCCATAACCATTTTGAAACTCAGAGCAGGAAGGAAGCCAGTCACCTGCATCTTGTAGGAAGGACATATCCAAAAGGTTTTTTTTTTCCTAAATGATGTCATAAATAAATTATATTGTTCATGTCATAAATTATTAACCAAATGTTTTTGATTGTTACGATGAATTGATGACTTCAATTTTATTTATGCTCATAAGTATCAGCATTTTATTGCTTTTAAATTTTGTTATCCGGTATGTTATTTCATTAGCATTTTCTGTTTTTACCATGTCTTTATCATATCATGGATTATAACCAGGGATTAGTATAATCGTGAATTATTTATCTCCTTATCACATGAGTAAAACCCAGGACAGAAACAAAGTTACAATTTCCCAAAATTGGCATATATAGTTACAAGTGCTAGTAACTGTCTCTTCTTTCTTCACCCAGGGGTGACAATTACAATCCTGCTGTTAAAACTATACCCAAAAAGTTGAACCATGGTAAAACCAGGATCTCTACTCTCCTTACTGAAAAGGAAAAGGGATAAATGGAAATGAACATGTTGCCTCACTTATAGGACAAAATAATATTATTCTAAAACTGCAAAGAAAGTTGTGATTCAAGTATTAAATGCCAATAATCAGTGTTCATCTTTCCATAACTCATGAAGTACCGTTCAAACATAGAAAACATTCAAATTATCTAAAACTCTTTCATACAAAATTGTGACATAGATCACTTCCTGCTTGGTTCTATCCATATAAAGCAAATATCGGCCAAACCATAGTCGAGAAGACATCCATTTAAAACGTTACCATTTAACTATACCAAAAAGGTTGAACCATCAGATACTACAGACTCCTTTAAGCAGCTTGTTTTGATGACTTCATAAGCTCTATAAATTCTCTAAAAGCTGTAGCAAGAAATAATAGATTTAAGCAAAAGAAATCCTTTTAACAAACATAGAAATTCACAATCTTTGTTAAAATGTGAAAGACTAAAATCAATTTGTCAAAATTTCTTACCACAATCTGAATCATGAGGTCCAGGGGATGCTTCAGGATGGCATTGAAGAGACATAATATTTAAAGCAGAATACGCTAGACCAGCACAGCTTCCATCATTAAGATTAATATGAGTCACTTCTACACCCTCAGGGAGTGATGCAGGATCAACTGCATAATTGTGATTCTGCCAGATCATAAATTCAAATGTGAAAACACAACCCAAAAGATAGAGTGCAACTTTAAACTTGTTAGAGCTGAATAACCTCACAGAAGTTCATCCAAACTTATAAATACTACAATCCAAAACATTGTCAATAAATATATGAATAAGAATGGAAACATTCACCGAGTATATAAGAACTTATTTTCTTTTTCATTTCTTTAATGTGTGTGTGTTTTCCCCTTTTGTGGGGGTGGGGGTTTGAGTGGTGTGGGGTTGGTTCATCCCATAGAAAAATTTAAGCCCATGCTGACAACGCTATACATGCATAAAGGGATGTATATACAAACACACCTGAGCACTAATCTAAACACGACCATTGCGAATGTTGCGAACAGGATGATTTCCTCCATGGTGACCAAACTTCATCTTAAAGGTTTTACCACCCAAGGCCTGCCCAAGTAACTGATGGCCCATGCAAATTCCAAACACAGGAACTTTTCCCAGAATTTCCTTGACTGTTTCAACAGCGTAAGGAACTGCAGATGGATCCCCTGGACCATTACTGAACAGAACTCCATCTGGCTTCAGTTTAAGGGTTTCGGCTGCTGGCCA
Source organism: Durio zibethinus (assembly GCF_047325235.1). NCBI lineage: Eukaryota > Viridiplantae > Streptophyta > Magnoliopsida > Malvales > Malvaceae > Durio > Durio zibethinus. The sequence continues at coordinate 1,648,810 of NC_143171.1, forward strand.
CGTGGATGGGACAACAGTGATTTCACATCCATAAGATGCTAAGCGTCGAAGTATATTATGCTTGATCCCAAAATCATAGGCAATAACCTTCAATTTAAAAAAAAAATGGAGAAGTTTAAGGGCAGACACAAAGCGAGAATCTAAAAGCTCTCACCTAAGCTTTCAAAAAGTATTACTAACTCTGTAAGTCTCTTGATCTCTTCCATCGGTGTTGAAGACCCATCCTGGTTTTGTTTTATCAACCCAGTCATAAGGGGCATTGCAGGTAACACCACTTATTAAATCAATACCTGAAAAATAAAGACAAGAATAATAGGGATACAGCTAATCCTATCCTTTTAAAGTGCTCATAACTTTCAAATAAGACAGCTATTCTTACCTACAATGTCCCCCGAACGTGACATTTCCAAAAGTTCTTTGTCTCTTCTAGATTGTTCTGTGCTCAAAACCCCAATAAGACTTCCATCTTGCCTCAATCTCCAGGTGATTGCACGTGTGTCAACATCATCTGCCATTATAAGAAAGCATCAAGTGAAAGGAGGTCACAAGTGATACCCAAAGAACAAATAAATTTGTTATCAGTCTACAAACTACATATCCAGTGCCATATATAAAACTTACAAATTTCCATAATATTTCTTTCTGCTAAATAATCAACAAGGGTTTCTACACATCTCCAATTTGATGTACTGCAAAACATTTAATTACAATTTGATAAACAAATGAGCAAACCTTTTGTGCCAAAGCTACTGAATCGCATATCTAAGAAATTAAAAGGAGGAATTTTACGTAATACTTAGACTTCTGATCACCAGACCGGCAAGAAAGCACTGCCTTGATTCTTCATCATCTGATGGGGTAGGCATCAACATAGGATCATTTATAGTTTACAATTCAGAACAGTGATGATTCGAAAGGTAAAAGTCACTCACCAAAATTCACTCCAGTATTGCCAATATGTGGATTGGTCATCAGGACAAACTGACCAGCATAACTAGGGTCTGTTAGAATTTCCTGATAGCTGCACAACAATTATATTTTAACATTGAAACAATCTTTCGAGAGCCGGACCAAATTAAAAACAACAGACTCTATTATTATGCAAACACATCATAATCTTATTGAACACAATTTAAAATTCAAAATTTTACAGAAACTTTAGATTTATCCAATGACCTTAAGAATTCCATTGTTCAATACCCAAAATTACGCATCAACAAGAAGTAATTTTTTTTTTCTTAATTTTAGTTTAAATTCTAAACACAAACTAAAATTCAAAATACTATATCATCTTACCCTGTTAAAGAAGTGTTGAAAACCACTTCACCGACTTGTGTTCCAGAGGCACCAAAAGATTTAGCCTTCCAAATAGAACCATCTTGAAGAACCAGCCTAGCATCCGCAACCTTCCATGGTCTCTCCGCCAGCCCTAAATCCACCCATCACCAAAGATTTTTTCCCATTAATTTAAAACTACAAAGGAAAAAAAGAGACAAAATATAGAAGGAAAATGTGAAAAAAAAACCAGTGGCAGCAGCGTCAGAGGAGAGAGGGAAAGAGCATCTAACAGTGAAAACTCTTAAGTTTGGAGAATGGTTTTGGTGGGTTCAGAGTAAAACAAATGGATGGGTTGTTTCTGAGTGGAAAATCCATTGCTTTCATGCCTTTATTTTTTTCCCTGCAAATGGTTTTTTGTAAGTGTTTTATTCTGTATCTGAGTTACAAAGCTACTAGTAATAAACCTCTGTGTTTGGGTTTTGGGCTAAAAGATAGATGAAGTGCAATGGCTGCTCTGAAGTCTGAAGAGTGAAGGGTGCTTACTGCTTGGTGCTCTCTCATTTACAAAAGATTTTTGTCGGTTTTTCGGAGATAGCCATACAAAGCTAGGTATTTTATTTGGGATATCCAATGGGTTTGGGCTCTCATCAACCTCTCTCCTTTTCAACTAATCGTATTGTGATTTTTTTAATAATCCTATTATGTTGGGCCAAGGGTATCGATCAGTTCCGGTTTGGGACTCCAAACAGGGTTCATCAACTCCCCTGGACGGTGAGACCATTTTCTGATAAACCCAAAACCTCAGTTCTTCCGTTTTCTCAAGACACAAAGATTACAAGTCATTTTTATTCCTTCTACAATTTCTCTGATAAAACCCCAGAAAACACCATGATCCAAATCGCAAAAAACCCAAAAAAGCCTGTAACAACACTTGGTCACCAACTCCTACAACGCTGCACCGTCAGCGGAACCGCCAAAGGCAAATCTAAACTCAAAGCCGGCCAGCCTTTAAAACGCTCCAAAATCTCCACTAAGAAAGGCAAAGGCGGCGCTCCTATCGACGATTCCCTCTCGAAAGGTGGCCGTATCCCCGATGAAAAGCAAAGACTTTACGACCAATGCCTCAATGCACCCACGCCGGTCCGTCACCTCTCACCGAAAGAGCGAGCCCGGGAAGCCGAACGGGAAAAATTGGGATTAATAAGCAAAGAAAGGCAACGGGAAATGGAGATTTTGAAGAAGGGAGGAAGACAAACAATGGGGGTTCCCGATGAGCCTATGATAATGGGAACACCTGGGCTTGATTTGATTACATTGGGCCTTGTTGATGCTGATAAGATACCCAAATACGAGCTGACTGTGGAGGATGGACGGAGATTGGCTAAGGAGTATAGTCGGGTTTTGATGAGAAAGCATAGGGCAAGGCAGGCGGCTGAGACTAATTTGTTGAGAGTGAAAAGGGAGGCGATTGAGGCTCTGCCTGAGAAACTTAAGCAGGCGGCTATGGTACCGGATTTGACCCCATTTCCGGCTAATCGGTTTATGGCGACTTTGACTCCTCCTATTGAAGGGTATATTGAGAAGGTTAGGGACGCGGCTAAGAAAAGTTCTGCGAAACAGAAGCTTAGGTGAAGTTCAGGTGCAAGGTATCTTTTTTTCCTCTTTAAAGTGTTTTAATTTTAAAATTATGAATTGGGTTATTGATGAATCGCGTGGCATCGTGAGAGAAGAATGCTTTTTGTGACTTTTTGAATTAAAGATGTTTATTAGTTACTCTATAGCTTTGTTTGGAACATTGGTTTTGACAATGTTCAAGGACATAAGACAGGAGTTTACTTGAAAAAGTCCATTGTTGGATCACTAGTTCTTCAATTGCCAAATTCAGCAATATCGATGATCAAGTTATGTTATACAAAGAGTACTTCCTGCTATGGCTGATTTCTAATGAGGGCATCCTGTTTTTGGTCCTTACAATCCACCAGGTTGGCATGTTAAAATTTTGTAGTATTGGCATTGATCTGACTTCCAATTTGAGAGATTTTTTAACTTCTTTTTTAATATCCGTCAGACATCTAGTTTATTTGACAGTAAAAATTTGATGAATATAGTTAATAATCCAAATATTACACATACATTTCTTAGTCACAAAGTGTTTATGAGCAATGATATCTTTTGTGTAGAATGAATTGTTCAAGCAAGTATGTCTGTCATGGCAAGATATCTTGAAACTCTATGTACTTGATGCATTAATTGCTAGCTGGCTAGAACTTTCCTTTGTCAGCAGCCTTTGCAATTTCACAATGTCATTAGTCTGAAGGAATAGCATTCCTACAATTAGTGGAAAATGAATTAATCATTTTAATAGATTGAAAATTGGTGTAATTGCAGTTTATGGTAACATTTATTTTTGATTAATGATGCTTGATATCATATAGGAAATTGACATGCCATCTGTGATCTTTATCAACAAAGAGATGCCACCAAACTGTTGCGTTAATGATGTAATATGAAACTATGAATTTTATACCTCAGTAGCTTTTGACTTTGCTGATCTTATGAATAACTTCAGTATATTTGACCATGTACTGGGTTGTTTGCTTGGTTTGCGAAGAGTCAAGACCGTCTGATCTCAAATTGATCAAGGAAACTCCTAGGCCAATATACTGTAATAGTGCAATGTATAGCTTTATTTGGTTCTTCTCTACTTCTCTTTCATTTTTTTAGTATCATTTTTATTCTTCGGGAGAGCAATTTTTTCTTGAAACAAAATATGGAGAGTAGCACACTTTATCTAGCAAGAGAAGCTTTACAAAGATGATTAGAGAAGCGCTTATTGGTAGATGAAGTGATAGATTTTGCCTTAAACACAAGGCAGAAGAATTCATCTAATCATCTTTGTGAAGCTTGACAGATTTGATCAAGAAAAATGGTTTGCCTCGAAATCCATGCCTTACTTTCAATAAACTTTCAATATTGCCCTTTCTTATTATTTTATGTATCAACTAGTTAATAGAAAAATGTGATTAATTTTTTTTTATAGAAAAGACTAGTCAAGTGCTCGAGATCCACAATCATTGATAGGAGGCTGGTTTTCAGTCCTTCAAGCTTCCTTTTGAATGGCATATCTAAATGTAAATAACATTTGTTTATTAAGATTCTGCTTCCCCCCTAAAACTAACCACGCCTCCCAAGTTGTGGTCCTGAATATTTGTCCGAATCTCTTACTCCAATTTTAAGAGCAAGCCAACTATCAGTTCTGTAGTCTTCTTTAATTTGCAAATTTAGAAATCTCAACTTCTCTGAAAAATCAGTGATTCTTATAAATTATGTAACATTCGTGATATATATATACATATATATATATATATGTATGTATGTATATCCCCTTTTATGCCTAGGACTAGTTGTCAGCTTTAAACAATTAGTATCAATGTAATGATCTTATTACTTTGAAATCATTCTACGATCAAGTAACTGTATGCAAAGCATTTAGCTGCCACTATTTCTAGTATTCAAAGAAAAAGAAGAAAACTATTCTCATGCTCTGCTGCGAGGTCTAGGCGAAAACATGATCATTTGATTGTTCTTTACTCCGATCTTTCTAAGACGAAGGTATTACCTTTATCATCTCTTCCAATCATCATGGTATCATCTACATACCTTATGGTCAAATTAAGGAGCAATTCATGTACATTCTCTTTAAACTGGAAACGCCAGTCAAATTGTCAAGTTGAATTTAGAAAACTATAGACGCTTGTTTCAGGAGACTAAAAAGGATACGATACGTCAAGCCAACCTTCGGGATTGAAGATGCTAAGCAGAAGATCATGCTTTCTCCACAGCACATTACTCAACTGTTTTTTCCTCCAAAAGGGAACCAAATTGTTTTCGACAGTGCGACAAATAGAAGGGTAAAAAACCAGATAAATGGTGTCTGCCTTCCTTAAAAGACAGCTGAAATAAAATTTCAGGTCAAATATCTATTAAATACTTATTGGCTTTGCACATTTACCTGGTCTGGAGTGATTGTTGATTTTTCATAACATATGTCAACTCTCTGTAAAAAACAGAAATGATCAAATGAAGATATTTCAAACATACTATCCAACTTTAGAAAGGATTCTGGTAAGTTAAAAAAAAAGGAAATTAAAGTGATTGAATTAACTGATTTAGATGCTATCTTGAAGGTAGCCTCAATTGTAAGCTGTCCATTCAACAAACTTAAACCTCGAACATCGAACTCGACCACATTAATTGCTTTGGCCTCCAATTTTTTCATCACCAAATGCTTTAGGGGTTAGTATTAGGAAACAATGTAATGGAAAACAGTTTTAATTTGAAAGGGTGCAGAAGTAGTATTAATCACCATTTAGACTTGTGTGGTAAATCTAAATAATCATGTGCCAAATAATGGTTATGTTATTGATTGAATTTCAAGTTAGAAGAATCTGGTAGGTATAAAGTAGTAATACATTTTTATTGCTGGATCCATTACCTACAATGATCTTACATTATCTTCTGCGGGAGATGAAGGAAAGTGCAGCGGGAGATGAAGGAAAGTACAGATTCCTACATTTTCTTTCCCTCCAACCAATAATTTATATGGTTCATTAAACAGAAAGAGAAAGTTCTTCAATTTTTTCAGAATTTAATGAGAAAAAATGTTTACCTACAACAGTTTAGGTTGCCTAGAGAAGAGTAATGAACATATAAGAAATGAGTTTTTCACTTTTTACTTTGAAAAATGCAGACATCATTGGGTGAGAATTGACCTTATACCTGGGTAACATCAATGGATTGATAAATATCCCTCAAGGTGAGGAAATGTCTCAATCCTAGTTTTGTCCTCTTGGCTCCCAAAATTGTTATTGTACTGTAAACAAGCTTCCAGCATCCTCCAACCTTCCAATTATGAAACAAAACTGTAATTGAACATTTTGAATTCCTATTGAGAGAGCAGACATCTGATTTAATTCGACATCCAGGAGTAAAATTTGTGAAACCCTTATCATACATGAGGAAACTGAAAATTCTGGTGTAACAAGCTTTGGCATGAGCACTTCTAAGGACACAAAATTCCTATATTTCCATTACCTTGTTTTCAAGTTTCATAGTATATCTATAAAATCGGGAGTAGAAGATATGACACTCATCCATTGTACCTTAATAATATAGTACAGACTTCAGAATTGATGAAAAGGAGAAAGAAATTGCATTGAGTGTACCTTCTCTAGATGCAATGCAGCGTCAGGTGTTGGATTCTGGGACTTAAGCAACTCCACCAGTTCTTCAATCTCAGATTTTCTAGCAGATTGTAATCCAAAAATCCCTCTGTTGATTCCTAGACATATATATAAATGCCACACATGTTAACATTCATTTCAATTTTTCATGTTATCAAGGTAAAGATGGTATGCATATGTGCCTGAAATTTCCAAGATCGTACCTTTGATCGCCTGGTAAAAGTCTGATTTGATCAGGTCAACTGTCCTGTACTCTGATGGTTCGTTCTCTTTTTCTTCTGCATCCATGTCATGATTAAGTAAGCTACAGCTATCTTTAGCAGCTTTGGTGGCGTATTTGAGAGTGTGTCTGAAACCAGATGGAGGCTCAAACAATCTTATGCTCTTGGTTGTTGACCGCAATGCTGGGGATAATTTCTCAGCAGGAGTTATCATTCTTGTGATTTTAGGTATTGAAGGAATTCCTTTGGAAGTGGGAACTGGTGCCTGGAAAAGCTTGCTGGCCATGATTCTAACTTCCAATCACAAATACAAAAAGTTTTGCTTCTTTTATGTTCTATACAAAAATGGAGTGTGGTTTGTGGGAAGGAAGCGGGGATTTGCTGCATACTGATGGTTCTTTGGCTCCATTGCTTGATTGTTGGTTTAATTTTTTATTCTCCTTTTCGTTGTGTTAGGTGCAATGGCCTTAGTTAATTAATATTTCCATCAGTGTAGAACATAATGCATTAATAAAATGGCAATTTCTGTCATAGAGACAGATAACTTATTTTATTTTGGAATGAATAACTGACATAATTGGTCAAACATCAAGCATTATGAGTTTCCATAATTTGATTTATAACCATTCTTTTGGATGATTTTTTATATGCTTTTGTTTTCCTCTGGTTTCTCTGCAATCAAACAGCTAATAGAGTGCTCAAATTTTCAATTGAAGAAATGGAGTAGCCTCGCCAATGACCTGTTTGAACTCATGTTTACTTTCCCTTTCGATCTAAACAATGAACTGAGATGCAAGGAATGAAATTTTAGCAGAGAGATCTAAAAATGGAGCAAACTCTCCTCCATTTTTGGAGGCTCTACCTTAGGCTTTATCGAATCTAGTAATGTTAATTTACTAGTTTCAGGAAACAGGTCAGCAAAAGAAATGGATTAAGCTTGCCTTATAAAACAAGTCTTGTCGACTTGGGAAACATGGTCTGAATCCCACATTGCTTATGCAGGAAATAGAAACATGGTCAAACATACAATTTTTAGTTTTAAACCCTAAATTCAATCATCAACATGTTATGATTTCGATTTGAAATAACATGAAAAATGTAGAAAATTACTACTATAATACTATGTTCCTCAATCAACAAGATATGATAATTGCATTCAAAATAAATAATGATTGGATATGATTTTAAGTTGAAACAGTCAGTACCCTAACTAACTTTTTAAGCATCTTCAAATTTATTTCCCAAAAATGCATGCTTTTCTTAACCTAGTTATTAACCAAAAGAGTATTTTTGGTCATTTTGTACATAAGCAAAACCAAAAGCTAAAGGGAAATGGAAGACTCAACAGGCCAAAAGGTGGGCTGAAGCCTAAAGAGAACTGCCAAATTGATCAAATTTGGTTGCCTAGACAAAATACCAACTTGTCTCTATCTACACACACTGCTTTCTCAAGGACTGTTCCAGCTCTATCCAAAACCCCCCATAATCAATTCTAAAATATTAAAAAGAAATCCCTTTTAAAAGCTAAAGTTTTGAATTTCACGGCGAAAATCTATAGGAGAATACATATTTTTTAAAGTATACTATCATCTTATTTATTTTCAATTTTACCAATGGCTTGCCAATATATGTAGGAACGCTTATCGTTGCATACTTGAATACCTCCAAGCCCACTTATCTTGACCCAAAATTCACAATCATGAGTTGGGTCAAACCATCCAAAAAGAGTCAAAGACACAAAACGACAGATAAACCAATGAAAAATTGACATGTAAAAAAATCAGCTTGGTTTGAGCCCCACTTAATCACAACGACTCTCCCCTCTTATCCTTTTATTAAGAAACCCTAATTCACCTCTCCCTCTATTACATGTTGGTAGATTTATGAAAAAAAAAAAAAAAACTTTACCTTAAATTCTAAAAAATTTACTTTTTCCAAATCTTCAAGAAAAAACCAATTAAAACTTCACAATTTTTTTGAGCTTTGCGCCGTAAACTATTTTACTGAAGTGTTTTTTGAGATTATGGAAAATTCAAATTTTCCTAAAAATAATACAATTGCCGACAGCGTCATCTTAGTGAATGAAGAGGAAGTTGAGGTGAAAAATGAACAGAGTGAACGGAATTTTGCAGGGAGCCGTTGGCCAAGGCAAGAGACTTTAGCTTTGTTAAAGATAAGGTCTGAAATGGACGTTGCTTTTAGAGAGTCTGATGTCAAGGCTCCTCTCTGGGAACAAGTTTCCAGGTTTGCTTTCTTTCTTTTTCTTCTTAACTATATTTGGCGTTTTTTTTTGGAGAAAATTAACTGGAAAATGAAGGAAAATGTTGGGTTCTGCACAGAAAATGTTGGAAACATTTGGTTTTTTCCTATGTTGGGATATTGAATTCCTTCTTGTTTAATTATGCTGTTTTGAAAGAACTAGAAGAGCTATAAATGCAGTAAAAAAATGCTTTTTTTAATACTATTTTCGCGTGTTTGTTTTAATTTCACTCTTTATATTCAATAATCTTAGTTAAACTTAAACCCCTTTTTATTAGATTAATTTGTCAAGTTAAAATAATTAATTTTGAGGTGCAACAATGGAGCTATTTCATCAGGAAATTGGCAGAGCTTGGATATAACAGAAGTGCCAAGAAATGTAAGGAGAAATTTGAGAACATCTACAAGTACCATAGGAGAACCAAAGAAGGTCGATCTGGAAGATCGAATGACAAGAATTATCGGTTTTTCGAGCAATTAGAAGCATTGGATCATCATCCTTCCTTGGGTGTTATCCATGATGCTATTCCAATTTCTACTCGAAACCCAGCTTTGAATTTCTATGAAAATTCTACCTCGACTACTTCTTCGTCAAGTAAGGAGCCGGAATTGGATGGGACGAGAAAGAAAAAGAGGAAATTGATGAACTTCTTCGAGAGTTTGATGAGGGAAGTGATGGAGGAGCAAGAGAATTTGCAGAAGAAGTTTATAGAGGCGATAGAGAAGTCTGAACAAGATAGGATGGCAAGAGAGGAAGCATGGAAGATGCAAGAATTGGCTAGGATTAAGAGGGAGCGTGAGCTATTGATGCAAGAAAGATCGATTGCAGCAACTAAAGATGCTGCTATGCTGGCATTTCTACAGAAGTTTTTAGATCAAACAACCACAGTGCAATTGCCTGAGACCCCATTCCCAGTTGAGAAAGTTGCTGAGAGGCAAGAATATAGCAATGGTAGTGAGAGTTATATGCACCTAAGTACTTCTCGTTGGCCTAAAGATGAAGTGGAGGCTTTGATAAGACTGAGGGCTAATCTTGATTTGCAATACCAAGACAATGCACCTAAAGGCCCTTTATGGGAGGAGATATCAACTGCAATGAAAAAACTTGGCTATGATCGAAGTGCAAAGAGGTGTAAAGAGAAATGGGAGAATATGAACAAGTACTTCAAAAGAGTAAAGGAAAGCAATAAGAAAAGGCCCGAGGATTCTAAGACATGCCCTTACTTTCACCAGCTAGATGCTCTATACAAAGGAAAAACTAAAAGGGTTGATGGCTCAGTTAATTCTGGTTATGAAGTAAAACCTGAGGAACTTTTGATGCACATGATGGGTGTCCAAGGAGAACGACCGCATCAAGAATCAACAACGGAGGATGGTGAAAGTGAGAATGCTGATCTGAATCAGGAAGAAAATGGAAACACTGAAGAAGGAGATGCTTCTAAGTTGTAGCTAATGATCGTTCTCCAATGGCAATTATTGGTTGATTGAGACAAATGGTGAAACTTTCTTTTTGAGAGCTAAGGTTCAAGTGCCTAAATTTTGTTAAGTGGGTCAGGGTCCATGGTGTAGTGTCTGTCTAATATACTTGTGTGGGGAGCAGATTGCAATTCTGAGAAGTTTCTTTTGATACAACATGGATGCATATGGGTAAATGACATCCATTCGTAAATGCATATGTTCATCGTTTGTTTGAATAAACATGTGAAGCAAGGGGAGACAGTGGAATAAGGAAGATGCATGTGTGTTATCTATAGTTGTACTTCAAATATACCTTTCAAGTGAATTCAAATCTATCTAATAATTTTTAAAATTTCAATAAATAATACTAAGAATTTCTTTTCTATACATTCACAATAGAATTTTAAAATTCACAAATAATGTTAAAAATAATTAAATTAATTGTGAGCTCTTTAATATTTTGGATCATTTCGATTATAGTAGTCATCGACTTAATTAAGGTTTGATTTGGATTCAAACGTACCCGATATCATTTTCCATGAAAATTTGTGCAAATCACACTGAACTTCAGTTTGGATGTTTAAGCGGTTGTGCCAAGAGTTGCTTTTTCTCACTGATTGTTTTGAGTCCGGTTATTCAATTCTATACTGCTTTTTTTTTTCAATCATATTGAAGAGATAAAAGTATCTTTATGTTTAATTTATTTTTTCATTTTAATTTTTATTTAAAAAATAAGATAATTTTGTTAATTAATGTAGTAAAAATATTATTTTTTAACTATTTTTATTAACAAAATTATAATTTATCATAAAAATAGTTTAATAATTATTTATATATTTATTAATTTTATAAATATTAAATAATTTAAAATTTTTATTATATATAAATTTTAATTTAAAATTTTTAATAATTTTTTATCATAATTCAATTCGTTGTCATCGTTGTGTTTATATTTAAATATATATTTTTATCATTAATTTTAATTTTAATATTATAATAATTAATATTATGTTTATTATTATTTTTAATTTTATTGTCCATTCAAATGGCTCTTAATTTATTTCCATTGAGTTATGTCAATATATTCGTTTTTCTTCAACCATGATTACAATAATAGATGCTGCATTGCTCTTTATTGCTTTGCCAGAGCCCTAAATCCTTACTCTTGCACTCTTTTTAGTTTTTACTGCAAACGGTTCCTCACCTCAATTCACAGTTGCTGTAATAGAATTGAATGACTAAAATTCATGAACAAGAATATATGTATAAAGGATCCTAAGGTCACAGTTACACCATCCCCAATGGTACCATTCATTCAGACCCAAAGATCAGCCTTTTGTCGATCATCAGATATCAACAACCAACAATAGTTTTAAGTTAAACTACATTGAGATCCGAGCCACTCATTTTTCAATGAATTAAACCAAGTACTATAATAAATAAAAGTCCTACCAAAGAAAGTAGTACCACTTCCTTCCCTCGGGCTCAGGGCCTCAGCCTTCACTCACCACACCGACACAGGCACAGCTCTGATCTCTCTCCTTCTTTGGACATCAATGGCAGACTATGAGCCAACACATCATCAAACTGAGCACCACCACCACCAAACAATCCCAAAAGAAACTGCTCTTCAAGCATTAAACACTATAATCCAACTTCACTTTGAGAAAACCCTGGAGAAGAAAAGAGCTATAGACCTCCAAAAGAAGGAGCTCCACAAGCTTTTCCAGCTCTTCTTCATCTTCCTAGGCCTTGTGTTCCTGGCTCAGGGTCAGTCTACTCGTCTCCAGTGCCGCCACTGCTGGGTTCCCATTACTCTGCTTTCCCTATCCCATCTCATTTTCTATGTTTCAGTGGCTCAGATCTTGAGGTGCATCAATGGGTTCAAGTACCAGAGGAGGTGCCACAAACTGACACTAGGGTTGGCTACTGAGAAGCTGAGAGAAATGAAGTTGAGGATTAACAATGGTGAGTTTCTTGATGGGTTTGGAGAAGAGGATGAGTTTGAGATTCATTACCAGGAGCCTCCTGAGAGTTACTTTGCAAAGTTCAAGAGGAACTGGGCATTGCATTTTGGGTTCTTGATCTTGATCTATGCCTTCATGGTTTCTTCTTCTGTTGTGCTGCTTTGTCTTTAGGCAGGATTGTTATTGATAAGAACAATTGATTGCTTTTTGTGTATATCTTAATTTGATTCTTGATTGGGCTCCATATTAAATTAAAAAAAATTGAAAATGATGTTGATTATTCTTACTTTGGATGTTATTTTTTTCCTTTATGTAGTTTACATTTTTAATTTTCCTTTTCATTTCCAACCACCAAGACTATAGTACTATCACGTTTCATTGGTTGTAAACTGATTTATGCTTTTGATAAAAAGCTCAATTCTTCATGATGAAGGTAGGGTATGCTTTTTATGGATACTTTTGAGTATACTACTAGGATATTATTGTGAATTTTTGCTTCTACCATTCCTTTAGTTTTGGGGGTGTTGAATTTTGGAAAGGGGAAAATCTAGTGTTACAACTTTTGATGATGGTTAGTTTGTGAACAAGGAGAGAAAAGAACAGAATACAGAGTATAAGCTACTATTATTATATCGGATTTCTTGCAGCAGTAGATTAGTTACTGAATTACTAATTTTTACTCCATTTGAATTTGAAACTTCAAAAAGAGAAGGTCCATGGCATGACTGCTAAGTGCTAACTAGGTTTCTGTCTCTGAGAAGACAGGAGTGTAACTGATGCATCACATGTTAGCCTTTGACTCTTTTGACTCTTCTTTCTGCTGTCCTTGACTCTCTTTGTTTCTCCCACCTTTTCCTACCTTTCTTTTCACATGATGCTTCATGCTTTCCGCAGGAGTAGTAGTAGTAATAATATTTATTACCAGCAAATAAGCTACTGCCAAATGCTTTGCTTCATAGAATTCATGGCCCTAAAACTAAAAGCGTTTCCTACCAAGGAAAACATAAAATATTGGAAGCCCAACCTCTCTAAACACTAAGCATGAAAGGGTCGATTAGATTATAGTTTAAAGTCATGAGCATGAATGTCAATTTGTCCGGACAATCCGACTATTCATAACTGTATAATACAACTATCAAATTTGCAATGACAAGTCCCTTCTCCTTTTAAGTTCTAACCAATAATAAAAAAAAAACACAAGCAGATTTACGAGTAATTTATTTCTCCAGAGTAGTCAAATAATCCTACCTTTAAAGTTACAAAACGTAGTTAATTGTAAATTTAAAGCTGAATCTTATTTTCATTTAATTTCACCATCGAGTGTTAAAAGGATAAGTGTATTGTATGGTAATAGCCTGTCAATCAGAATCCATAAATTTTTTGGTGGATTGACAATTTATCTTTATTTTAAAGATAAGATAACTTTCTTTGGTTTTAAACTTTGTTTTGATAAAAAATAAATAAAAGCCTGTCAGCCAAAGACAAAAAAGAAAAGTAAAATAATGTCACATTAAGCTAGGAAAAAGTTGCCTGCAAAGCCAATTTCATCGGCAAGGTAAAGCATAAAAAAGTACAATTTCCAGCAACCTAAATGAAACTGGTAGAGCCTTGTCTGCTTCATTCACTTTCACAGTTTCACTTCCATTTAACATGGTTTGAATTGAAGTGTAGACGAGAGGACCCACAAGTAAATATAAGGGTAACAATGTTGCTTTGGAATATCTTTCAATTGGCTTAATTAGTATATATAATACCATTCATTTATTTACATTAATCTTTTCTGATAGTGAAGGATTAGTATAATAAAATTACTGGCAAGATATGGGTAAAAACGATGATCGGGAGGTTTCTCTCCAGCCACTCGAAATAAGTACTATTCATCCAAATTATGAAAATCCCCCATGGCCATGGCCCATGGGAGATGGGACGTAGCTGCTGCAGTCTTGGATAATAGGAGTTTGTTATCCTCTCTGTCTGTCAGAATGATCAAAAGGATGCTGCTAACAAAGCAAATCTACCAACTAGAGTGAGGTCCAATGAGGTCCTCACGCTGTGGCAGTTTAATAGGTATCTCAGTGACTTGGCATCTACAGCTCAGCTTTTGTCTTGAAAAGACACCTTTCAAATTGGCTACTCTCCATTAATTTGAGATTAGGGAAAAAATTTATTTTGTTGTCATAAAAAAAAAGAATTAATGGAAACAGTGGCCAACACGATGTAATTATGGCACCCTACATCTATGGTTCTTATTCTTTGAATAAAGGAATATTTCAGCATATTCTGCCACCCTGCAAACCTGTAACGTCACGTCGCTTCCCCTGACGTTGGAACTGTTTTAATACCCTTTTAGCATAACTCTGCCTCTTAGATTGTATCCAGTTGGATCATATTTGCAGTCCTAGTCGTCATCATGAAAACGATCAAACTTGTATTAATGTCTAATAATTTCTTTTCATTTCGTGTTGTTTGAATTGAATGTATATTTTAAGATTGGACATTATATGTTCCCTGATTGATCGAGTAGGAATGCTCTCTTTTTCTAATAGTTGAAGTTGGGTCTTGGATAAAATTTTTTGTGCGTGGAACCGATTTGAAATATATTTAATTAATAAAAATATTTTTATTTAATTTAAAGCACATTTAGGCTTGAACTGGGGTGATCATTTTTACCAAAAGATATAATTTTTTCTTCCTTTTATGTACTATATATATATTATGTACTATATATATATTATTCTTTCTTCTTACCTGACAAGCTAAAATTTGAAAAAAAAAATATAGAAATCATCCAAACAAACCAAAATAAACTACCACAGCCACAAACTTAAAAACTTTCTTTGAAATGGAAATATTAGAAAATGAATTCATTTAGGCTATATTTATAAAATCCATCAGTCACTGAATGAATTCTTTAATTGTCTGTTGTTTTTATTATGCTTTCCATAAACAAAAATGTAACTTCAAAACTGCATTAATTCAATCATGATTGTTGGTTTGTCTTGATGTTAAATATTTTGTAAAAACAGGGGAGTCCAATTCCAAATATATACAAGCAAAATAAACATGTGAAAGACTTGACACAGAATACAATGTCATTTACAACCCATTTCCATGCATGCCATGGTCCCTCCTCTTTTCACATTAAAGGCATCCATGGCCGAATAAAGAGTCATTTTCCAAGAAAAAACTATAGGCAACTCATGCTCCTCAATTTCTTCCACGTGGTCCACTAACTAAAATTAAGAAAGCCCCACCATCAGAAAAACAAAAATCTTTTCTCTTAATCAACGCTACAACAAATTAGAGTCATCGAAAGCTTTACAGCTTGAGACAACTGTTTTTCTTGTTATTGTAGAAACAATTTAAAATTTTCTTTCTGTTTCTGTTGCCGGTTTGTCTATTTTTTGTGTCTTTGCATTCTTTCTTTACCGCAGAACAATTGTCGGAAGACAAAGAACCTTAAAAAACTTGCTGTCTTAACTTTCCCTATAAATCTCCTAAATCTTCTCTTTCTCTCTTCTTCAATCTTCCTCTCGCTCACCCAAAACAGGTGAAGAAAAACAAAGGAATTAACGAGCGTTTAGAATAGGCTCTCTGGTTTTTGAAAGCTAAGGAGGAAACATGGGAGGTTGCGCCACCAAGCCTAAGGTTTTGAAGGGTGACGAAAGGGATGTCCCGGTTCCTGCACCGCCTCCTAAGCAGACGAAAGAGCCTGTTCCGGAGGTTCCTGAAGCAAAGAAGGTTGCTGATGTTGTTGCTGCAAAAGGTAAAAAGAAGGTAGAAGCTGATTTTGTTGAGGCCAGGCAGGTTGATATTGTTAATGATGACAAGGTTGATGATCATGCAAACAAGCAACGATCCATCAGTAACTTGTTCAAAGAGGTATCTCTTTCTAATTCTATAACTATAACTATATATATATATATATATACACACACACACACACACACACACACGTTCCAAAACATTTTGATGGTATAAATTGAAGAAAGGGTTTAATCTTATTGGCGTTTTGAAATTATTATTAGTTTTGTTAGTAGAAGTTCTAATGTTGGTTTTGGGAGCTATAACGTTAACTATTACCTTAAATGTTTTTAGATGTCAATGGAACTGCAATTGTTACTAAATTTGATGAATTTGATCAACAGGATCGTTGGTCTTTTGATACCAATTAGGTCATTATATTAATTTCGAAGCATATGTTAATTGCTTGCTGCTTCATTCCATTTGATTTAGTGAATGATGTGATTTGGTTAAAGCAGGGGATGATGGAATCATTTATTGGAATACGGTCTTATTTGTCTTTTCAATATGTTTCTCGTTTAACGGCACTTCAATTGAATTATGACTGGTTTTCTACCGTTTGGTTGGTGAGAAAGTGAAAGTAAAGGAAAGATTCAAAAAGAAGATAAAATAATTCCTCATATAATTCCTGTTGATTTAATATTGACAGTCATGATTCGAAGCACTGTATTAAAAAAATGATATTTTTAATAGTCTAGCCATATTTAAACTGACCCCATGTCTTTTTGCTTGTCTGATATCCTGTCCGTATCAATAATTTACTACTCTTAATACATTGTGGTGAATTTTTTAATGTAAAATTGTGGCCGTCTCTTATGTGTTGTTTGGATATAATGAGCACTAAAGTTGATGGCTATTAGATACTTTGAACTGGAGATTCAGTGCAAGATATCTTGAACATTTATTCCAATCCATCAAATCTTGGTTTTATCAGAAATAAACAAGCCTTAGATTAATGTACCTACAGAATGTTTGTTTCCTCTTTGTTTTTTTTTTTTTTTGGTATCATTATGTGGTCGCTTCGTGTTTTATGGGGGTAGAATAGTAGCATTGTCTGCCTTTTAGATCTTTCGGCATTCTCATGTGGGTTTGATTAATTTTTCTACAAAGAAATGAATTATATGTCCAAAAGAAAGATCAATTTTGCACGAAGGTTCTCTGTAGTTCATTCATGATATATCAATGAATTTCAGGCATCAGTTGTTCGCATTGATTTCAAATTACAAGGGTGCATTTTGATCCTTGACACTATGAAAATTGAAAAGTACATTTTCCCCCCTTAAAGCACAGGTGCAAAAAATAATGTAATTGATAGAAGATCTGTAATAAATGTTTCCATAAATTCTATTATGAGTGAATTGAAAACTATTATTGAGCAGCATACTTGTTGGTGGCCACCATACAATGCATTAGACTGATGGTTTAAGGGAAGTCACCGACCCATTAGGTGCTTTATGATTACTATCATTTTGGAATGTATCTGAAACTCTTTCTAGACATCCTTATCTGTAAAACTTCGTCAATGTGCATACTTATGTTTGTTTTCTTCTCAAAGAATGAGATTAATGTTTTGTCAAATGTGCATTAGCAAGAAGAATGACCAAGGAAAACTTAGTTAACGTGGATTGGTTGAACAATATTTCAAGGCAATAATAAGGAGGTACATTTGTTGGATTAAATTTATTAACTGCAACTTGTCCACTGGTTCATTCATGCACAAAAAAGGATCCTAGATAAAATGCTGCATCGTTTAGCGTCTTTAAATGATATTTGTTTGATAGACTTCAGAAATTGTGGGTTGTTTTATTAGTTCAACTGGTATTCTTTGCAGAATGAAAAGAAGGGTGCAGCTGAGAGTGACAACACAACATCAGAGCCATCGAAAAACGAATCACTAGAGCCAGTGAAACAACAATCATCGGAGCCAGTGAGACAAGAGCCAGTAGAGCCTGTGAAAACAGTATCACTGGAGCCCGTGCAAATAAAATCGGTGGAGCCAGTGAAACAGGAGCTATCAGAGCCAGAGAAGCAGGCACCATCAGATACCGAGAAATTAAAAGAGGCCTATGTGACTAGGAATCAGGAAACTGAGGAACCTGCAAAGCCAATTGAGCAGACCTACAACCCAGAGTCTGCGTCTGTTGCTCCTGGAAAGATTGAATCAGCACAATCACTTGAAGCCAAACCAGCACCTGAGGCAGCGGCAGCAGTGAATGTGCCTGAGACGCAAAAAAATGAAATATCAGCTGACGATAAGGAAGGGAAGACAGAAGTAGCAAAGTGAAGTTTGAACAGTAATGTTGAATTAAGTGTGATATACGAAGAATGAAAAAGACTGATAAATAGTTTTCTTGATAGAACACATTTGTTGTTTTACTCCAACGGGGTAAGGCTGCTGAAGAGATTATTGCAGAAATCAAGTAGTTCACTTGGTTTAGGCTGCCTTTGAGTGACTTGTTTTTGTTGTTCTGAAATATTTATTTTTTCATCTGAGTTTTTTTTTTTTTTTTTAATATTTTCTACTTGTTCATATGGACATATGGGATCATTGAGTTTTTTCCTATATCAGTGTATATTAAAATCTTTATAACCAAAGGGAGGCACTTTTAATCTTTTTTCTTTAGACATTGTACTAAAAGCCATGTCAACTACAGGTCATAGTCTACATGTGTATGGTTGTTTACGTGGAAGTTGGCTCTATTTTTTTTTTCATTTTTCGTTTTCTTACTTTTCGTTTTCCTCACCACTTCTATTAACCATCATTGTTTAATCTTTTTGTTACAATATAAAATAATTTAAGATCCTTCTCTCATTACCAACGTACATTAAAAAATTCTGGATTATCATTTGAATTTTTTCCTTGAAACACTTGCTGAATAGACTTCTATTCTACTCAAACTTGCATAGCGAACATCTATTTATTATATTTTTAGGCAGAGGAATTCAAGGAAGCTCACAAACAAACTCCAGAAGATGTGTTTCAATAAGTTGCTGCGATGGGTTCATTTTTGTTCAATTTTATTCTAATATATTCATTAAGCATTCAAACAATACTCTTTGTAATAATCGGAGAACAAGTCAATAATTGTTGATTGTACTCCTTTTTTTTTTGTTATTTCTTCTACCAGAGGTTTGCACTGTTTCTTTGAATTTTTGAAATAAAAAATTTTCGTTTATCCAAAAAAAAAGAGAAGGAAGTGACTCTACAATGGATGTAATTCTTTTTTTCATTGTTTACATGAATTCTGTCATAATACATTGATATTTCATAAGTTGTTGGTAATTTTTTTTTCTTAAAAGTAATGATGGCTTTGTTGCATATCAAAAGATATGTGAGCTGAAAATTTGAAATGGATATTGAAGGTTCACTGTTTGATAGAATGCCACAAAAAAGATGTGATTGAAAAACTTGAAATATAATGATTATCTAATTGCTAAAAATAAGAGATTTTAAAGGAGTTTTATAAATTTTCTTATCTTTTGCTGAGAGGTCTCATCCATCATGAACGATAAGTATTGCAATTGTTTAGTGTGGCAAGCCAAAGGAAATGAATAAGTTGTTTATGGAGAAAAAAAAAAGACAAAAGCGAGGTTTCATGAAGTTAGCTTTATTGGATGTTGCAAATTGGGTAAATTTGAGCCTAGCATTATCACACTAGTATCGGTTAATATTATTCGTAGTGCTGTTCGCATGGAAGAGAAGAAAAGTATAACAGGAGAAGGAGAAGAAATTAAAAAAAAAAAAAAAAACTATAAAATGCTACTAATTGCCATGTCGGCAATTTGATCATCTAGAGGATGACATGGAGTTAGATAATTTAAAAATCCTTATTTACGGAAAAAAAGATTAGAAGTACATCATTTTGAGAATTAAGATTTTAATATATCCTGTTACAAGAAAAAACTTTGGGATCATTATTAGATTGAATATATAAGCATAGATTCTGTTTATGCACTAGAACTTGGTTTTTCTACGCAATGTGACTATGATAAAAAACTATTAACTTCTAGCAGCTATGCATCAGCAAGAAACCAAAATAAAAAGCTGAGAGGTGCTTCAACAAAACATGTTGAGATAGATTTTATTCTAAGATCAAGTTGCAAATGTACTCTTCTTAGTTCAAGTTTAATGTTCTTCCCAGATCATTAAACTGCTTCCTTATCTTCCGCTGCAAAGACTTTCAGATAAGGCTCTCCTGTTTATCAAGTTTCCATTCTGTTAAGTTAATTAATAATAAGACAATTTTATTATTAATTATAATAAATTACTAATAAATGAGTTCATCGATCTGTCGTCAAGCAAATTAATTAAAAAAAGAGCTGCTGACTGGGATGTAAAGGAAAAGCCAAAAGACTAATTAAACGCCCATTTTGACTCCATTGGTTCAGCCATTACAGGAATTGCAGAGCAACTGATAATGTGGTTAAATTCTTAGCATTTTATTCTTCATTAAACTCTTCAAAAAAAAAAAAAAAAGAAAACAAAGAAAGAAACACAGTCCAGCCAGAAGCAGAAAAAACCAGGAACAAGTCAAAGAAAGTCACCATCAAAAGCAACCCGAGCCAATTAAGTTGCATGGAATCAAAATCAAATAGAAGCAAACAAAATCATGAACAAGACAAACATTATGCTTGCTTGTAAGCATATATACAGAATGCAGTTTCTGTAATTTTGTTTCTTTTAAAATCAATCAAGTTGCAAATTAACAGGATTAAATAAGCTATACTATATCTTATCTTTTAATTTATTTGGAACCAAGCTCAGTTCTCTTTGCCAGACCATCATTACCTAGAGGACAACAATTCACCATAAATCTACTGCCTTATATATTGTTATGATTCTTAATTATGAATACCATAAGTGTAGGCGGCCATTAATCTTTTGAAAAAATTTGTCGTTTCTTTTTGTATAGTCCAAGTATGAAAATTAAATTAAATAATAATGAAATTAGTGACATTAAAAGAACTTTTCCAACCCTTCATGTTCTTTTTGGATCAAAAGAGTGGCACAAGAAACTCCATAACTTTATGGTTTCTTGGAATATAAAAAATGGGTACACTATAGGTGATTAGGCTTTTAGTGACATTTATAGTTGAAAGTGTCGTTATATTTTGACATTTAGAAGCATTTTTAAGTACAAATATAATTAAATTAAAAAATTTATTTTTAAAATTTATTTTTAATATTGATTATTATTATTAAATAAAAAAATTAAAATAAATAAAAATAAACTTAAATTCATAAATTGAACATTATAAATACCTAATTTGTTTCAATATGGATGGGATCTAAAGTTTAATACATGCAATAATATTCAAATTATTTTAGTATATTAATCAAAAATTTAAAATGTATGGAATCGATATTTGTAAGATTTGAAACACTATTATTTGACGAAAGATTTTTTTCACCTTGATCACTACCATCTTCTGTTGTTGATGGTTTTCATGCACAATAAATCTTTTCAAGCAAAATTAAGTTGATTCATCAAGCACCATGATCTAAAAAAACAAACAAAATAAATGTCAAGATAAGATGAAACAATAACATAATAAACTATTTCAGAATGCTTTCCTAAACATATATTGAATGAATCAACAAATTCATGCTAACAAATAATAATTTTTTAGTAATTTAAAAAATATTCTGTTGAAATAAAATTTCATTTGTGTTTGTAACTAAATTCAATGTTTAATTTCGAGTTTTTCAGAGAAAAATCTTATTTTTTTCACTTTTGGTTCTATCTTGAATTTTTCTCACCAAAAAAACAAAACCAAACTCAAAACTGTAATAACGAAATAAATTAGTAAAAAAAAAAGGTCAAACATTGAAAATTGTCAATGTTGAAATAGAGCTTACCAATGGAGCTTGAACGACGACAGAAATACAACAAATCAGATAGGAAGTTTAAGAATTTGATTCAACAAATCAGACTAAAAGTTTAGAAATTTGACCCAAAATGCAAGAAAGCTAACTTGAAATTTACAAAAATGAAAGGAAAGAAGATAAAAATTGACTACAAAATGATTGAAATTTAGGCAAAAAATGAGAAAAAAGTGATCCAAAATGAGCAGAAATGAAAGAAATGAGTAGGAAAAAGAAAAGCAAAAAAGGGTCTCACGGGTTTGAAATTTAAGTAAAATTTAGTAGTAGAAAAGTGTGATTATTGAAGTCGTTTTTGGCTAAAAACGCATTCAATAATCCCTTCCAATTTTTTTTTTTGAGATTATTGAAGGTGTTTTTGACCAGAAAACACATTGAATAATCTTTTACAAAAACTTGAATCGGGTTATTCAAGGCGTTTCTAGCCAAAAATACCTTGAATAATTTTGTTTCATTTTTTTGGGATTATTCGAGGTGTTTTTGGCCAAAAAATACCTTGAATAATCTTTTACAAAATATTAAATAGGGTTATTCAAGGCACTTCAAGCTAAAAACACCTTAAATAATCTATTTAATTTTTTGAGAAATTATTCAAGACGTTTTCTATAAAAAACGCCTTCAATAATTTTCTCCTATTTTGTTGGGATTATTCAAGGCATTTTTGGTTAGGAAAATACATTGAATATTCCCTTACAAAAATTTGAATGGGGTTATTTAAAGCGTTTTTGGCAAAAAATGAGTTGAATAATCCCCTTTGATTTTTTTTTTGGATTATTCAATTTCTTTCAATTTTTTTTTAAAGATTATTCAAGGTATTTCTAACAAAAAAAAATCTCGAATAATCTCCTCAAAAAATAAAACGGATTATTCAAGGTGTTTTTAGCTAGAAAATACCTCGAATAATTTTTTAAAAAAATTGAATGGAGTTATTCAAGTCATTTCTGGCCAAAAGTATTTTGAATAATCTTTTTCATTTTTTTGGATTATTTAAGGCATTTTCTACAAAAAAAGGCCTTCAATAATCCTCTTTCATTTTTTTAAAATTATAATCCCTTAGAAAAAATTGAAAGGGATTATTCAAAGTGTGTTCTGCTTGTCTTTTTTTTTTTGGATTATTCAAGGTATTTTTGACTAAAATGCCTTGAATAATCCCTTACAAAAAATTGAATAGAGTTATTCAAAGCGATTTTAGTAAAAAATACCTTGAATAATCTCCTCTAATTTTTATTGAAGATTATTCAAAGCATTTTTTTACCAAAAATACCTTGAATAATCTTTTGCTAAAAACATTGGAGCAATTTAGTTGTTAGAGCATACGACTATTAACAATAAAGTCCTAAGTTTGATCTCTCCCTCTAACGTTTTGAGGGTTTTTTAAGGAATGCAAAAACACTTATTAGAAAATATATTTTAGTAGCGTTTTTAAATCCAAACGTCGCTATATAAGAATTTAGTGGCATTTTATAAAAAAAGTCATTAATCTTATAAAAATATGAAACTTTGTGACGTTTATTTAAAAATACCGCAAAAAAACAACCACTAAATCTTCATTTTTTTGTAGTGGTAAAAATTTTTGTGATCTTCTTTAAGGGCTTAAACCAGTCATACTTATATTGCTGGTTTGAGCAGCATATGCTAGAGTAATTATCTGTTATAAGTTGGTTGTGATTGATGGCATGAGCATGAGAGTACTCATCATTTACAGATTCATTTTTGCCACTACTTGTGTGATTCCATTTGTATTCGTATTAGAAAGGTAACTTAATTTTCACATCTTTTTCTAATTACTTGTATATGTTTTACTCTCTATTAATTTCTTTCCTAATTTTCTTGCATTTCCTAAGGATGGAAATGGAAAAGAAGGAAAAAAAAAATTTAATCTTAAGGTTGAGCTTCAAATTAGCATATATCATTATGAATTTCAACCATTTGACTGAAAATTTTCAATCTAAGAATAACTATGAATTGCATGACATTTAATGAAACATTGACTTCACTGGCAATTTTCATTCAACTTTGTCCTGAAATTAGTCCATAATATGATATATTTGACAAGAACATCATATGTAGCGCATGCAGTTGATATTGTGCATATTTCAATCTTATATTTACAGGAAGAGTACAACAAATTTGACATGGAAGATAGTGTTCCAAGGTTTTTTATCGGGGCTATTTGGGTAAGTATAAGAATGATCGTTTTTATTTCCAATGAATGTATCAAACAATTTGATCTTTGTAGACACACCAAATTTGTTCGATTTTTAGTTGAGTCTCGATTTAAAATTCATTGCGTGTATTGGGTTTTCAGACCCAAACCTGATTCTGATTCAACTGGGCTCCAGGCCCGATTTTGATTCAACTAGGCTTCAAGCCCAATTCGATTTAACCAGGCTCGAAGCCCAATCTAGTTCTTTAAGCCTAAAGCCTACTTATCTTTTATTTTATTTTATTTTATTTTTTTACTTTAATATTAATTTATTAATTAAACAAAAAAATACAACAAAAAATTAAAAATTAAAAAAAAAAGTAAGGGGGTTGGTGTATGGCACCCTTGCTGGCTTTATCCAGCCTTTTGTCCAGTCCCATCAGATCAGCCACCCTGCAGCCATCAAGGGTTTACCCTACAGCCCACCTTACTCTTACATCCAGCCACCCTGCAACCACCCCCTACAACCGTAATCTACTCCACCCTTCATCATTGCCCAACTCTATAAAGCACCCAGCTTCTTTCCCTTTTGTTTCTCTCGGACAAAGACTTGAACAGACCCAAAAAACACTAGTTTTTACACCCAAAAAAATCCTAGCTTCCACACCCAGAAATCATAGCTTTCCCATATTCAATAACCTAGGCACTGACAAAAAAGAAAAAAAACCAGAAAACTAACCCAAGGAAAAAAATCACATAGTCCTTTTCCCAGGGAGGAACCTCAGTGCCAGGCCCCTGCAAATAAGCAAAAAAAATCAACCATTAATTTCGCTATAAAAAAAAAAGAAGACTAAAATTTTGAGCCCCGATCTACGTCGATCGAGACTATCTTCGGTGAAAAGGATACCACATTTGGAAAGAGGCATCGAAGAGAGTTTTTTGGAGCATTTTGGTATTTTTCGACCATTGACGGCCACCGACAGCGACTGTCGATGGTGATGCAGGCAACAATCGGTGCTACGGTCTGGAGGGTGGACAGTGGCAAAGCTTTGAAGCTCTAGAAATTTTTTTTCTGAAGGGGGTTTGAAATGAAGTAAAAAAAATTGGTTTTATATAGAAGATCAAAAACACAAAACGATGTCGTTTGGGGAGGGAAAGATCTGCACATCAACCCGGATCCGATCCAAGATCCGCACAAATTGACCCAACACTTGGCACCCCTCAGCCTTTAGCCCTGATTGATCCAACTGAACCGGTTTGAACCTCCTAATCAGACCTGCTCTTTGACAATACCGTTGACTGGTCTAGTTCAGGTTTTTTTTTCTTTTTTTCTAGATTTTTCTTTGGATTTATATATATTATTTATATTATTTTGGTTTTATTATTGTTATTTAAACATGTTTAATACCTCAATTTGTTAGAATAAATATCTTTTATTTTAGAATAATAATTTATAATAACAACAATAATAAAAAAATGATTTCAAATTTTTGGTATATTTTTCCTGAATGATAATAACTTAGTGTTAAATAGAAAATTATAAAATGATTATAAAATTAACTAGTAATAAAAAAAATTTCCCCATCTAGATGTTGAAGGGAATACGATTATACTTTAAATAATGATAATTTTGCTTAGATGTTGGGGAATTATTATTATTAAAAAAAACACTAAATAAATTAGTAACATTATTAATAACAAATTTTCTTAAAAAATTTTTTAAATAATTTTTTAAAAAATCATAAAAATCAAACTTGCTCTAAAAGTTCGCCTAGATGATGGAGATTTTTAGAGATGTTTGTGTTTTTTTTTTAAATTAAAAAATCCAAACCCTAAATTCCACAACCTTAAAACTAAAACCATAATCCCCAAACCTTAAAATTAAAACCCTAAAATCCAAACCCTAAAATCAAAATCCTAAACCCCCCAAACCTTGAAATTAAGACCCCAAACCAACAAACCCTAAAATTGAAACTCTAAAATACAAACCCTAAAATCAAAATCCTAAACCCTAAAATCAAAATTCTAAACCCTCCAAACCTTGAAATTAAGACTTCAAACCTACAAGCCCTAAAATTAAAACCCTAAAATCAAAATCCTAAACCCCCCAAACCCTGAAAGCAAAACCCTAAACCCTTCAAACCCTAAAATTAAACCCTAAACCCCTTAAAACCTAAAATCAAAACTCTAAATCCTTCAAACCGTAAAACTAAGACCTTAAACCCTTTAAACACTAAAATAAAAAACCTAATCCCCAAACCCTAAAATCAAAACCTTAAACTTTTCAAACCCTAAAATTCAAGCCCTAAAACTCTCTAAACCCTAAAACCAAATCCTAAAACCCTTGAAACTCAAACCAAAACCCCAAAATCCAAAACTCCAAAATCTGAAACCCTAACCTTTAAAACCTTGACCTAAGCTCTAACTAAGACCATCCAAAAATCCTAAGGACATGTATGAAAATCTTGAAATAATTTGTTCTCGAATGCCGTCTAGACAATGGGATATTTAAGAAACCTTATTTCATTAAGTTTTCATATTAGTCCTTAATTCGCTTTAACCATGGGATTAAAATCAATAAATAAAAAAAGGTACTAATAACATAGGATCTTAAATATGAATAGTCGCACCTAAGCTTCGTCTAGATGTTGGGGAGTTAAGGTGGTCTCATTATATTTAAGAATCCAATTTCAAATTTGCATTTCATTATCATACACAACACCTATTGGCTTGCATGCATTTATTTGTTACTGTTTGTACTTGTTTGTATTTTTTTGTCTTTAAATTTTACTTGCTATCTAATAATACCATCATTTACTTTTCACACAAAATATTTTTTATTTACTTTTAAAATTGTGATATTATAAAATAAAACAAAAATAACATTCCAAAGGGAGTAATTCTCGGTACTATACCTAGATATTAGAGAGTTACCAAAAATCATTTCTTGCAAGGAGTGTTATTTTTATTTTAAGGGATATTGTATTAAATCTCAAGTGAAAAGAGTTATCTTAAATTCTTCCTAGATGTTGGAGAATTTTAAGATAATTCTTTAACTTAAAGATTTTCTCAATATTTCTAAATAAAATATTTTAGCAAAAAATATTTTTTTAAATGAAGGGAATTAGTATTAAATTTCAAATTGAAACCATTTCATCTTACACTAAAAATAGCGTATGATTAAATTGTACCAATTTATAGGCGTTGGTGGGTGCTAATCCTTCCTCATGCTAACCGACTCTCGGAATCAACATGGTTTTCGTATACCGAAATTTATCTTTTTGATAAACTTTAAACTCACTTTTATCGCTTTATTAAAAAGATAAACTTTTGGGTGACTAGTCACATCCTAAAAAAAATTGGTGGGGACTTACATTTTTTTTTATTTTAAAATTCTTTCTGTCTGACTGTCCCAAAATCATTATGACAATCTTTCGAGAGTTTCCCAAAGAAGGTATTAGCTACGTATCTTGGTTGGTTGAGGTTAAAATTACCTTTTTTAGAAATTATTATATTTTGAGGTTAAGGTCAAATTTATCATTGTATTATGAATTAATAGTGATTTTTCTTTACTTTAAAAAAAATAGTGAAAATTTTTATTGTACTTTAATTTTATTAAAATTTGTCATTGAATTTTTAATGTTTTTCATTTTTAGACATAAGAGTAAAGAAATTGATGAAAATTTACCTTTTGCATTAACATAATATTTCTTGAAATATTTTAATTGCATTATTTTTTGTTTTAAAATCAACAAAATTAAGAGAACATATAGTAATATTTGCATCAACAAAATATTTCAATTTTTTCACCGAAATATCAATAAAATTGAATGTATAGTGCAAAATTCAATAAAATTAAAGTATAATGATAAAATTTAATATTGTATTTGTATAATAACAGATTTCACCTTAATTCCTATATTTTTAGAAAAAGGAAAAAAATGTATAACTCATCTTTTGAGCAAAGGATTTTAAAAAATTTTTTTTTAGAAGCTATAAGTGTCACGCCTCGAGATCAGGACGTAACATGGCCATATTACCTTGAAGAAAATCTCAAAGTAATACTAAACCTTCTTTCTTAAACATTCTAAAATTCTTCAATAAAATAATCTACCAAGTAAAATTCATATCTTTAATCCAACTGATGATACATCTTTATATATCTAAATACAAACCATATAAAATACAAAACTGCCTCTTAAAATCTCATTGACCAACATATTCTCCGACGATTAAGTAATCTTACTCATTTCATCTTCTAGCTTCACACAAGACTAACAAAACTTATCACTCAGTCATCTGTAAAGAAAAAGTAAAAGGAGAATAAGCAAACCACAGCTCAGTAAGTATAGGCTCACATACCTTACTAGATCAAGCATCGTTTTCTTACACATCATATAGATCATTCAAAACATTCATCAAATCATAATATCAAAACATTTCAAGATCATCGTTTTGTCAAATATTTCAATAATTCATAAATCAATATCAAAATATGTCACTTCATAAATCATTGCAAAATATGCTATCATTCAAATATCATAATCAAACCAAATCATGGATCAATCATTAAAAATCATCATAAATCATCATCATCATTATCATTGGTTTATCATTAGCTACGGTCACTGCTATAACCCGTGACATTGGCCGTATCGACAATTTTATTCTCATGATCATTGCTAACTATTATAACCCGTTAGCCAGGGCCTTATGCTAACTACTATTACCCGTTAGCTAAGGCCGTATGATCATGTCTTTGCTAACTATTATTACCCGTTAGCCAGGATCGTAGAACTAATTCTGGTGTCGATGATCCCAGTTCCCAGGGATATAAAAACGTAGCTATCATAAAATCATTCTTTAAACATAAATCATTTTCTTATTTCATTCATAAGTATGATCCATCATTTATATAGAGAAACATAAAATAATCATATACTTGATCTTATTTTCATACATCGAAAATAATAAAATAAAATATTCATTCATTTAGAAACATACATATATACATAGATTCGAAAACAAGCAAAGTGTGTGAGATTCTACTTACCTCCATTCGATTCCACCACTTAGTTTTTTCTCGAAAATAATTAATGGCTTATCCAAGATCATTTCAAGAGATCAGAATTTAATCAACCCTTTTTGAGACCATTTATACAAAAATCAACTAAGTTATACAAAAGGTTTGTTAGGAAAATGGGGTCCAGTCCCATGTAAGTGGTTTTGGACCAAGTAAAGGCCATGGGCCTTGATCTTTTATTTTACACAGAGCCCTAGCTACTTAATAAAAAAGAGGTGGGGTTGTTTTAGGTGTGTGTCGACAACCAAGCAGAGAAAGAAGAAAAGCCAGGAAAAGCAGAGAGAGAAAAAAGAGAAGGGAGAGTTGGTTAAACGAAAGTCGATCCGTGGTCCGATTGAGTTGGAACCTTGTCAGGAGGTTTATGATTCAGAGTTATACATTTTGAACGGTGAAGATCGGGTTTGAAGCTCTCTAGGAACAAATCCAGGGTGTATTTGTTGAGTCACTTATTTGGTGAGATTTCTCCAATTGTTTCTCTAGTTGTTGATTAGCTCTAGTTTTAGCTAGAGAAGAACTTTGTATAACTATTATTTGATAGTGAAGATTTTTCTGGTGGCCCGTGATTTTTTCCCTCTACACTGGAGGGTTTTCCACGTAAATCTTGGTGTGCTTTATTTTTCCTGCGCATTTGATTATTGATTGTTGTCTATTGCTTCTGTATTGTTATGATTATTGCTTCAGGCGCAACAAGTGGTATCAGAGCAAGGGTTATTTTGAAACATCGATACAGAAGCATCCCAGGATAGAAGTAAATTCTGTTTGAGATCATAGAGGGTGATACAGGTTCCATGATAAAATTGACAGCATCGAATTATTCAATTTGAAAGCCTATGATGGAGGATCATCTATACTGTAAAGATTTGTATGAGCCAGTATTGGGTGATTCGACTAAACCAGCAGATATGAAAGATGAAAGCTGGAAGAAGCTAGGTAGAAAGACGCTGGCTACAATCAAAAAATGGGTTGATATTAGCGTGTTCCATCATGTAGCGCAGGAGTCAGATGTTCACATTGTTTGAGAAAAATTGGCAGCATTGTATGAGAGAAAAACAGGTATGAATAAAGTTATGCTTGTTAAAAAGATTGCAACTTTACAGTACAGGGATGGACGATCTGTTACAGAGCACTTGAGTGATTTTCAAGATATATTTAATCGGATGACTACTATGGAGCTTAAAATGGATGATGAAATGAAGGCATTATTTCTTTTGGGTTCATTGCCAGACAGCTGGAATACTCTAGTTGTGACTGTTCTTAATTCATCTCCTGATTATAAGGTGACATTGGAGATGATAAAGGACAGTATGCTTAATGAAGAAGCGAGGCGAAAAGATGTAGACCCTGGGAATCAAGCTCTGGTCACAGAGAATAGGGGTAGAAACATCGACAGAGGTCAGGACTCAAAAGGCCATGGTAAGTCTAAACATAGATCCAAATCTAAAGGTAAAGTGAAGTGTTTCCATTGTGGTAAGGCGGGTCATATAAAACAAAATTGTAGAATCTTGAAGCAAGAGCGAAAAGATGAGAAAGGCAAGAGTTCAGATGATGGCAATGTTGCTACAGTGAATTCAGATAGTGATTCAGTTACTTTGATTTGTACACATGGTGATTGTAATCATGTTAGTGATCCCGGCATTGAGTGGATAGTTGACACAGGAGCGGCATATCATTGTGTTCCTAAGAGAGAGTTGTTTACAACTTACAAAGCAGGAGACTTTGGTTGTACCAAAATGGGAAACAAGAGTGTATCGCAGATTGTTGGGATTGATGATATTATTGTACAAACTAGTACAGGCTGCATGTTGACTTTAAGGGATGTCAGACACATTCCAGATATGAGAATGAACTTGCTTGCTATTAATGTCCTTGATAAGGAGGGATATGAAAGCCGACAAAAGAATGGACAGTGGAAGCTTCTCAAAGGATCTATGGTAGTTGCAAGGGGAAAACTATGCTGCACAATGTATAAGACATGGATGCAATTAAACGGTAATCAGGTAAATACCGTTGAAAATGATGCTTCAGCAAACTTGTGGCACAAGAGGCTGGCACACATGAGTGAAAAATGGTTACAGGTTTTGGCAAGGCACTCTCTCATTCCCTTGACCAAAGGTATGTATCTCGATTCATGTGATTATTGTTTGTTTGGTAAGCATCATAGAGTTTTTTTTCGTAAAAGTTCTCAGAGAAAAGAAAATATATTGGAATTAATTTATTCTGACGTATGTGGTCCCATTGAGGTTGAGTTATTAGGTGGTAGCAGATATTTTGTTACTTTTATTGATGATGCTTCACGTAAGACTTGGGTGTATATGTTGAAATATAAAAGTCAGGTACTGCAGTATTTTTAAAAATTTTATACCATGGTTGAAAGGATGACAAGGTTACCCTTGAAGTGTATTCGAACTGATAATGGTGGGGAATACACATCTAAAAGCTTTGAAGAGTATTGCTCAAAGCATGGGATCAGGCATGAGAGGACAGAACCTGAAACACCGCAGCATAATGGTATAGCTGAAAGAATGAATCGCACCATTGTGGAAAAAGTCAGATGTATGTTGAGGATGGCAAAATTACCAAAGCCATTCTGGGGTGAAGCAGTCAACACAGCTTGTTATTTACTTAACAGGTCACCATCAGTTCCTTTGGGCTTTGACATTCCAGAAAGAGTGTGGACAGGAAAAGATGCTTCATACTCTCACTTGAAAATTTTTGGGTGTAAAGCATTCATGCATGTGTCGAAAGAGCAGAGATCAAAGCTTGACAGTAAAGCTACACAGTGTGTGTTTGTAGGATATGGTGATGAGAAATTTGGCTACAGGGTATGGGATCCAGTAAAGAGAAAGACAGTCAGAAGCAGAGATGTGGTCTTTCATGAAAAAGAAACCATAGCAGACCTTGAGAAAAATGAGAAGACTACACGAGTTACTGTTGAGTGTGATGTTTCAACATCGACAGAGATTTCACAGGAAAGAGCCACAGATGGTGAAAATGAGCCAGAAACAGAACTTGGCGATATGAATGAGCCAGCTACAGTTGGTGATGAGCCAGATGCTATTAGTTTTGAGCAGGGAGAGCAATCCTCTCTACCTGAGAGTGTTGAGCAGGGGGAGCTACCTTCGGCATCAAGTGATGTAGAGTCTCAGCCTAGGAGATCTACTAGAGAGCGCATGCCATCTACCAGGTATCCAAGTTCAAATTTTATTTTAGTTACCAGTGAAGGGGAGCCAGAAAGCTTTCAAGATGTGCAGGCTACTCCGGATAGAGAGCACTGGTTAAAAGCAATGAAAGAAGAGATGGAGTCATTGCGAAAGAATGGTACTTATGATCTTGTTAAACTTCCAACAGGGAAGAGGCCATTAAAGAATAAATGGGTGTTCAAGTTGAAAAAGGATGGTGACAAACTAGTGAGGTACAAAACTCGATTGGTAGTAAAAGGTTTTTCTCAGAAACCAGGCATCGATTTTGATGAGATTTTTGCTCCAGTTGTAAAAATGAGTTCTATTCGAGTGGTACTGGGATCGGCAGCTAGTTTGAATCTTGAGCTTGAGCAACTTGATGTTAAAACTGCATTTTTGCATGGTGATTTGCAGGAGGATATTTATATGAATCAGCTTGAGGGTTTTGAAGTGAAAGGGAAAGAGCACTTAGTTTGCAAATTGAAGAAAAGCTTGTATGGCTTGAAACAAGCTCCGCGACAGTGGTACAAAAAGTTTGATTTTTTTATGGTGAGTCATAGCTATAAAAGAACAGCAGCGGATTCTTGTGTGTATATTAAACAATTCCCTAATGGTAACTTCATTATCCTATTATTATATGTTGATGATATGTTGATTGTAGGACAAGATGCTAGTATAGTTTACAGGTTGAAAGAACAATTATCTAAGTCTTTTGATATGAAAGATTTAGGTCCAGCAAAGCAGATTCTTGGTATGGATATTATCCGGGATAGGAGAGCTGGAAAGCTGTGGTTGTCACAGGAAAAGTATGTTGAACGAGTGCTTGGTAGATTCAACATGCAACATGCTAAATCAGTTAGTAGTTCACTTGCCAACCATTTTCACCTAAGTAAGAAATCTTGTCCAGTGTCTAAGGAAGAGCAACTAGCTATGTCTAGTATTCCTTATTCTTTTGCAGTCGGTTCTTTAATGTATCTTATGGTTTGTACAAGGCCTGACATTGCTCATGCAGTTGGTGTAGTGAGCAGATTTCTTTCTAATCCAGGAAAGGTTCACTGGGAAGCAGTGAAATGAATTTTTAGATATTTGAGGGGTACCTAAAAAATGTGCTTGACTTATGGAGTTTCACAACCAGTTCTAGAAGGGTTTACTGATGCTGACATGGCAGGCGATCTTGATGGTAGGAAATCTACTTCAGGGTATTTGTTCACTTTTGCAGGAGGAGCTGTATCTTGGCAGTCTAAGTTACAGAAGTGTGTTGCTTTGTCAACTACAGAGGCTGAGTATATTGCAGCAACTGAAGCATGTAAAGAAATGCTTTGGATGAAATGTTTTCTTCTTGAATTAGGGTTGAATCAGAAAGAGTATGTGGTATTTTGTGATAGCCAGAGTGCTTTAGATTTGAGTAAGAATACCATGTACCATGCTAGAACAAAGCACATTGATGTTAGATATCATTGGTTACGTTCAGTGATTGAAGAACAGCAGATGCTATTGAAGAAAGTCCATACTGATAAAAATGTGGCAGATATGTTGATTAAGATACTTCCCAGGGAAAAGCTTGAGCTTTGCAGTAACTTGGCCGAAATGAGTTCCCTGGCCAAGGTAAGTTCCAAATGAAACTGCTATGGTGATGAATCTCCTCCTAATGGGGCTGGAGGGGGAGATTGTTAGGAAAATGGGGTCCAGTCCCATGTAAGTGGTTTTGGACCAAGTAAAGGCCATGGGCCTTGATCTTTTATTTTACACAGAGCCCTAGCTACTTAATAAAAAAGAGGTGGGGTTGTTTTAGGTGTGTGTCGACAACCAAGCAGAGAAAGAAGAAAAGCCAAGAAAAGCATAGAGAGAAAAATGAGAAGGGAGAGTTGGTTAAACGGAAGTCGATCCGTGGTCCGATTGAGTTGGAACCTTGTCAGGAGGTTTATGATTCAGAGTTATACATTCTGAACGGTGAAGATCGGGTTTGAAGCTCTCTAGGAACAAATCCAGGGTGTATTTGTTGAGTCACTTATTTGGTGAGATTTCTCCAATTGTTTATCTAGTTGTTGATTAGCTCTAGTTTTAGCTAGAGAAGAACTTTGTATAACTATTATTTGATAGTGAAGATTTTTCTGGTGGCCCGTGGTTTTTTCCCTCTACACTGGAGGGTTTTCCACGTAAATCTTGGTGTGCTTTATTTTTCCTGCGCATTTGATTATTGATTGTTGTCTATTGCTTCTGTATTGTTGTGATTATTGCTTCAGGCGCAACAGGGTTAACTTAACTAATTAATACTGGCAGCCTGACCTCTTTTCATTAAAATAGTCATATCTCAATATATAGAAATCAGAATTATGATCTCTTTAATGCTTTAAAAACTAGACTTGATAAGCTTTCTAACCATATATGGCACACATCGTAATTCCTTGTAGATTAATTATAAAAAGTTTTGAAATCCATGTCATATACTGCTGCCAAACAGCCTGTATACCTTCTAATAAAAATTATATATTTATTCACAAGAAACTCCAAATTCAATTCCGCTTATTTCATTGGAAAGTAGACTCAATAAGCTTTCCAAACATATATGGCTTAATCTGTAAATCCTTGTATACAAATTAAGAAGAATTTCGTAATTCAACCATAATGCTGCTATCTTACAGCCTGCATATCCTTAAGTTAAAATTGGACAAGTCTTCATAAAAACTTGGATTTGACTTTCATTTGTTTCATTAGAAACTAGATTCAAAATGCTTTCCAATGATATATAATAATCACAACAATAATCTATCAATTAATACAAAATTCTATTTTAATTCATTATTACAGATCACAACATTTCATCCAAAAATATAATTTCTCCTTCAATCTTTAAAAACTCAAATCCTTATTTTCAGCCTTCAAACTCAATTAAATAATCATCAATAAATCTTAAGAACATGAAATAAACAAAGCCCAGTAATTTAACCAAATAGATCATGAAGATTAATGAAAGATTTCATGATTTTTCTTGGTTTTGCTCTCAAAACTTCAACTCCAAATAATAGCAATGAACTTGATATTTCTTTTTAAACAAAAAGAGAGCATGTACTCACTTTTAAGAGATTAACTTGATTGTAGCCTCTGATTGTGAATCTCCAACTTGATTTTTCATATTCTCTAACCCTAAGGAAGATGAGGAAGAAGAACTCTATTTCCTTTCTATTTCAGGATAGTTAAGTTTTCTTTCATCTAATACTTTAGCCCTTTTTCTTTTACTAAATAATGTCTTAATAAACTGATGAGCTTTAGTATTAGTCTAGCCCAATTATTATTTGGGCTGGGATATTACAATAAGAATATTTAATCCTAACTAGGTCATATATAAAGTTTGAATTTTGTTGCAGGGGAGCACTGGCACCGAATTTATTCATTGAAAGCTTATCCTTTAACATCTGCAACGTTTGCTACAGCCATGTCCAACCTAGTTCCTATTGCTACATTCATCTTCGCAGTCATCTTAAGGTTCTTTAAGATCTCATGGGAGATTTTCAATTTTAGTATTTTTATTTAAAAAACAAATTAATAAAGTATAATAGAAAATCAGTCCAATTAGTTTAAGAATTAAATTGTATACGGAAATACAATCAATCTATAAAATTAACAAATATATTGTGATTTTAATTACTTAGTAATTCTTAATAATTTGTGGATTTTCCTTCCCACTCTTCAGGTTGGGGAGATTGGGAATCAGAACATTAGCGGGACAGGCCAAGATGGTGGGCACTTTCTTGAGCATAGGTGGAGCAATGATTCTTACATTTTACAAAGGACATGAGATTAACCTTTGGTCAACCAACATAAACCTAGCCAAATATAGTCATGTAAACAAGAAACATGATATGCTTGGTCAGCAAGTGTTAGGTTCATTGCTGGCTCTGGGTTCCTGCGTATCTTTTGCAATTTGGTATATAATTCTAGTAAGTTATTTCCAATAAATTCACCTTACTACTTTGGAATATATTAATCACGGGTAGCCATGGATAGTTTGTCACAGCCCAAGATGGGTGAACATTATCCTTTCATATATTGGACTTCTGCTTTGACGTGCATCACAGCATCACTTCAGGCAACAATTTATGCTTTAATTGTTGAGAGGAACTGGTCTCCATGGAAGCTTGGCTGGAATATTAGGCTTCTTAACGCTGTTTACACGGTAAAAACGGTAGCTTCCATCGAATAATAACATAGCTTTTTCTTTTTTTTTTTCTTCGATAAAATCCCTTTTTAACTCTTATACTCGTCTTCTAATTAAAGGGAGTCATCGGTACAGCATTAACGGTTGTTCTTATGATTTGGTGCTTGCGGTTGAGAGGGCCATTATTTGTATCCAGCTTCAACTCTTTAACACTAGTATATGTAGACATTGTTGGATCTTTGATCTTAAATGAGAGGCTAAATATAGGAAGGTTAAATTTAAACTCCAATTCAAGTTGATTGATCCAGCATTTCTTCACAATTTTCGTTATCCTTGCGTCTCTATTTATCTAAATTCACATGTTTTCATGTAACAACATTTCAGGTTCAGTGCTGATAATTAGAGGGGTATATGTTGTATCATGGGGAAAAGCCAAGGAGAATACGACTTCGGCACAAAAAGCACTTGAAGAATGGCCACTGGAGTCTGAAGCTGAGGATGTAGTCATTCAAGATACCAACCAAAGTTGTGATCCAAGCAAGGCAATCTCTGATAGAGCCGAAATTAAGACAATAATAAAGACAAAACTAAGAGACAACAGAGATCGAGATGAGCATATATATTCAAACTTCCCAAACGGCAGTCCAACAGGATCATCATGGCCTTCCAACTGATCACTCTTAGTGGGTGGCTAACTTCCTCCTATATTCTTTTAAACAGAATAATTATGGTCAATTTGCTACATACATATACATTGCTATCATTTTCTTTTGTTAAAATCCTCCTGGGTTAACTTGTTCCAAGAGGGGTATTGGTTCGTACAGGACTAAGGTTTATTGTTGGATTCTCGTATAAGTAGCGACGGTCGGATATTTCTCTTCTTAAACAAAAGGCTGAATATAGGAAGGTTTTAAGCTCGATTTGTTTACAATTTCCAATTTTCTATTAATTATCTAGATAACTTTTTGTATTTTATATGTAACAGCATCTTAGGCTCAGTGCTAATAACGATAGGCTCAGTGTAAGCAGCAATTATAGAATGTCAAAGGGAGTCTGAAGCTGTGGAAGTTATCATTAGTTCATTTCATAATGCCAATAAAATTTGCAAAACAAGCAAGCCAATCTAATCCTAAATAATAATCTTATTATCTTTTGCCCAAAAAAATAAATTTGAATCTTGTTTCTCTATGTATAAAAAAAAAATTGTATTTGCTCGATAGACACAGCACTAATGATCAAGCTTTTAATGATGTTAATTTGTTGTGTAAAAAGCCTTGTTGATTATATTGAATTTTCATTTAAGTTGTCTTTATGTCACTTACTTTATTTCTTCTACATTCATTTTATTTTTGTTTATTTTGTGTCATAAAGCTAATAAAACCCAAAAAAAAAAAAAATGGGCCCCCAAAAACAGTCTGAAAAGATGAATTCAGAAACCAATAGTGTATTTGGGCTAAATAATAAAAAGATCTAAAACTCAAAATCCAGAGAGAATTCATGAGCTCCACTTAGGCATTGAACTAGTCATGAAAAATTGCAGTAAGTCCTCTCCTTAAAATTTTCTTGGTTTTTCTTATTTATTTTTCTTTCCTTTTTTTTTTTTTTTTTAGATTTTTATCTCCAAACTGTATTCTTTGACAAAGAGTTACCGACAATTAGGCGTCCTTTAATATTGTACGAGTGTTTAAGGCGCGTTATGCTGCGCAGGTTACTAAATACATAATATTTACAATGAAATTCATAAAAATAAAAATAAAAGTATTGTAAATAATAAAAAAAAAACACACATTTAAATTATAATGTAAATATGATTTAGAAATGTTTGTAATCAATTAAAAAGGAAATGAAGCTCTCTTGGTCTATGTTTGCCTTAGATATAAACCTGAAACTCTTGATAATTTATTTCACAAAATTAAAATAAAAATCCTAATGAAGATAAATAAAATCCATTATCATTTGTTCTTTTCAAACTAGATTAAACTCTTTTTTTACATTAAAAATAAACAAATAAAATACTTTAAAATGAAGAAAAATAATATTTAAGCAAGTCAAGCAAACTGACGTAACAATCCAATTTGATCGACCACAAAATCAATCGGCAAGGTACCTTCTTTCATCTCTTTGTTCTTTATTCTTCATCTTTAGTCTCTCTTTTTCTCCATGACTTAATCCCCCAACCAAAATTAAAACGATAAGAGAAGTGAGATCCACCCACTCATTAATTTCTTTATCCATTTTCCTTTCAAAGGTCTAATCTAAGGGATAAATTTTTTAGCCGACATTGAAAAATTATAAAAAAAAAAAAAGGTGTTTTGTGTATCATGTATAAGTGAATGATTGAAAGCAACAATAGAAAGTGATGCAAATGAGTGTGTAAATATATGGATGTCATTGGGTAGGGTAGAGGTAGGGTAAAACATTTTTCATTTTTATTATTGAATTTTTATATTATACACATTTCGTACCTATATTCAACGAATATTTTAAATTTATCTCCATCACTATTCTTGTGAGTATTTAATAGGTATGTATAATTTTTATGCTTGTAACTTTTAAGAAAAATAAAAACTAAAATTTATTTTTTAAATATTTTTTATTTTTATCTTGTATATTTAAGTAATTTTTTATTAACATAAATTTTTTCAATAAAATATATTAATTCTAACTAACCTTAAATATTAATTTATATTATTTAATAAAAAACTATTTATTAAATATATATAAATATATAAAAAGTACGGGTACGAGGTAATTACTATAACCATCTCCATCTTCATACCTAATAAAAATTTAAAATCGTATCTACCATCATTTCTGTACTTATAATATAATACTCATCCTTATTTTTATTCGGATAAAAAATTGGATTCTTATTTAAGTATGGATAAGATTAATATCTCTATGTACATGATATAAGGTGGGCAGAAAAAAGTGTCTAAATGAAGCAAATGAAATAAATAAAAAAACTAGAGTATCGTCGGTCTATAATCAAGTAATAAAATTTTTACTGATTAAAATTATAAACCCCCTTTTTTTTTTTTCTATAATTTTTCAATGTCGACCACTTAAGTATAAATAGAAAAATTAAAGCATTGAACATATGCCTGAAACTAGGCCAAACTTAAATATCTTTTGTACTGGTTAAGTGGAGCTTTAATTTCACCATGGCTCTTTCTCTCCTTGCTTCCGTTCCTTGCAGCAGTCTCATCAGAAGGTATACCAAAGGCATCTCGGACAAAGAATCAAACCTCAACAGTTTCAGTGTTGTTCGAGTCCCAGCCACCAAATTTGTTGCTAAAGCCAATGTTTCAGATCAAAAAATTGTTAGACGATCTGCTAATTACCGTCCTCCCATTTGGAAGTACGATTATATTCAGTCTCTCAAGAGCGACTATCTGGTATAATATACATTTTTTTTTTCTTGTAATAAGTAGTTAAAATCCCAATAGCTTTTTAATTATAAGATTAAATTTTATGCAATCTTCTTAGGGCGAATCATATAATGAGCGAGCTATCAGACTTGTGGGGGAAGTGAGAATGATGCTTGACAAAGTGATGGATCCTTTGGAGAAACTCGAACTAGTCGACACCTTGCAGAGGCTTGGATTATCTTATCACTTTGAGAAGGAAACCAAGAGGATTTTGGAGAGTATAATGGCAGATCAGAGCAAGGTTTCCTGGAAGAAAGACAATTTATATGCTACAGCACTTGAGTTTAGGCTCCTAAGGCAGCACGGTTATAAAGTATCTCAAGGTAAAAAGTGTAGAAATTGTATAAAAATAGTCATAATAAAAATAATGAAAATGTTGTCATACGTGCAGAGGTTTTCTCTAGTTTCATGGGCGAGATGGGGAACTTCAAGGCAGGTCTTTGTGAGGACTGCAAAGGACTGCTTAACTTGTATGATGCCTCATATTTTTCGGTAGAGGGTGAAGACATCATGGACAATGCAAGAGATTTCGCAACTAAACATCTCCAGCAATATCTGAAGCAGGAGAACTCAGATCAATATCTTGCCACGCTTGTGGAACATGCTTTGGAACTTCCGCTACAATGGAGGATTTTAAGGTTGGAAGCCTGGTGGTTTATAGATGTGTATGAGGAAAGAGAGGACAGAAACCCCTTTCTTTTGGAGCTTGCCAAATTAGACTTCAATATTGTGCAAGCTGTGCACCAGGATGATCTAAGACATGCTTCAATGTAAGTGCATGAATATGTTTTGATTTTTTAAATTTTCAATTATCTATTTAGTGAATTAAATTTTCAAGATATTTTGTTTTGATTTTTTAAAGCATAATCGTCATGCAGCAAAGTAGGAGTGTTTGAATTAATTTGGATAGAGCTGGGCGTCTGATATTTTTCTGAATTCATATTTAATGTATCATTAGTGAATTAGATAATATTATCTCATTAATGATAAAAATAAATATTTACAAATCTTTAAAATAAATACATAAAATTTAAATTAAAAATAAAAATTTATTAATAAAATAATATCATTTAATTTATTGATAATATATAAATTTTAACACAGATATTACATCAAATATATATATTCTATTTTTATTGCTCAAAATATCCACACCGAAGCTATGCACAAAACACAGCCATACAAACCACCAGCTGTCCAATACCTTCCATCTTCTGATAAGTACATGAGATTCTAGCTTTCTTTGGCTTTTGCACTGATTAGGAAACTTTTTTTTTTTTTGTCTCATACAAAAACTCTCTGAGTTTGAAAAAAAATCCTAACTTCAAACTTTGCTCCATAAAACCTACTGCAGGTGGTGGAGGAATATAGGTCTCGGAGAAAAGCTAAGCTTTGCTAGAGACAGGTTAATGGAGAACTTTTTGTGGACTGTGGGCGTTGCACCTGATCCTCACTCTGGGAAAGCAAGAAGAATTCTGGCAAAGCTTAACTCATTAATAACTACCATAGATGATGTTTATGATGTGTATGGCACCTTGGATGAGTTGGAGCTCTTCACGGAAGCTGTTGAGAGGTTGGTATATATATATATATATACTATTGGACTTTGACTTTAATTAAATTTTAATAATAAATGAATATAGGAAATCCAAAAATTAATAATGAAAATTCTTATTAGAGACATTTAATGGTAAAAAAGATACAATAATTTTTTTTCCTCTCAAAGCTTTCAATAAATAATTAAAAATATTTTTTTTTCATTTGTGCTGACCTAATAAGATCGGTGCTACCTCAACTTAATTTTCTTTTAATTGTTCCTTTATAATTTTTTTAATTTATCTATAAATATGAAAACTCAAATATTATAAAAATAATTCATCTCATTTGCTTTTCTCTCTATCCTTCTTACTTTCTTTTTAATATGATATTTATTGACTTACATAACTAAATACAAATGCAAAAAATCTCCTACTTTTACCTTTAATTTTTTTTTTTTTTTATAAAAATACCTTCGTATCGAAGATCGAGACCAATGATACCCTCATCACTCTCTCTCACATGTTGGCTTACTTTACACAACCGAAACAAAAGATATCAGCTGCAATTTATTAACCAACATAGCATGTGGGATTGTAGCAGACTTGTACAACACGATCTGTTGTGCTAGTGATGGAGGTTGAAAATGACCAATGGAAAGAAGTACTTTTTAACTTTTTTGCTTACAAATGTACAATCGTAAGGAGCAAAAAATATCTGGTGTTTCGGATTGTGACCAGAAACAAAATCAAACAAAGTTTCAGTAAGTACTAGTGAAACTTTGATTACAAAACAAAGCATGTTACCTTTGTTTTCAACCATTTTCTCCTTTCTTAATGTTATTGTTTTGGTTTGATGATTTTGCCTTAATCTCTAGCAAAACATTCCAATGAGCTGTCTGTTGGATATCCTTTTTTTTAACAGTTGTTAACAGACATAAAAAAAAGAATAAAAAAAATCCAAAATTTGTTAACCAATGTAGATAATAGTAATACTACTATATATTTAATATTTTTTGGCACCAGAATTTAAGTGACATACTATTATTATTATAATGTTCTAATTTCAGATGGGATGTCAATGCGATGGAGCAGCTCCCAGAATGTATGAAGATATGTTTCCTTGCTCTTTACAACTCCATAAACGAAATGGCTTTTGATACTCTTAAGGAACAAGGATTTAATACCATTCCTTTCTTGAAGAAAACGGTAGTAATCAAAACTCTTTACTAGATCTAAGTTAGTTTTGATTCCTTTATGTTTTAAATTAAAATTATATTTGTTCAGTGGGCAGAGCTATGCAAAACTTACTTAGTGGAGGCAAAGTGGTATTATAGTGGATACAAACCAACCTTTAAAGAGTATATCGATAATGCATGGATTTCGATTTCGGCTCCCGTACTACTATCACATGCTTATATCTTCACAAATTCAACAAGAAAGGAGTGGTTGGAGAGCTTCAAGGAACACAGCAATATAATCTATTGCTCGTCCATGATTTTACGACTAGCGAACGATCTTGGGACATCATCGGTATGCAATATATAATCATATGTACACTCCTTGGTTAATGTTTTCTTACATGAAAGATTTCCGGTTGTGAATGTGATTCAGATATATTGATTGATCTAATGCTTTTTGTTGGCATTTGTTTGATTAGGATGAACTAAAAAGAGGTGATGTTCCAAAATCAATTCAATGTTACATGCACGAAACTGGCTCTTCTGAAGAAGAAGCCCGTCAGCACATAAGGAAGTTAATTGATGCAACATGGAAAAGAATGAATGAAGGTCTATTTGATCATCCCCCCTTCTCTAAAACGTTTATCCAAATTGCAATGAACGTCGCAAGGATGGCCCAATGCATGTATCAACATGGTGATGGCCATGGGGTTGAAGATCATGAGACCAAAGATCGTGTATTATTATTACTTGTTTTACCTATTCCTTTACATTAAAGGCTCGGAATGCATAATTGAACGCTGATATTGTGGGAAAAAAAATCTTTTTTAATTAAATAAACAATAAAAATTAAAGATAAATAATAAATTAAAATCATCTTTGGTATTTAAGATAATGGATATGATATGATAATAATTATTTTATACCATATTTGATTTGTATTTGTAGACACTTTAATTGATTCAGGCCGAAGCTTATTGGGCCTAGTTCAATAAGGTCTGGGCTTAAGTCTATTGAGCTTGGTTCAATATGATCCAAATTTCAAGTTCAAACTTCCATTATTTATTTATTTATTTTTGGGTTTATCTTTCTATTGATTATTATTAGTTTTTTTATTTTTCGTTAGTTTCATACTAATTTATCTTCAATTTTCCTAATTTTTGTCTTGAATTAGTGGTTGTAGAGTTCATCTTAATTTTAACTTGAAGTAGGATAAATCTTAAGGTTTCTGTTAATATGAAAACCCAATCAAGGGTGGACTCATAACTAATCAAAAACTCTTCTAATTTAGCTCTATAAATACATACATAGCAACACAGATCAGGGATACGAGGAAAAGGACACAGAATATAGAATATAGAGATCATGGTGATCACACAGAAAAAAAATATACGGCAGAAAGTAGAAAGGTTAGCAAAAATCAAATAAAAAATTGAAGATTTCTAGAAAAATCTAAAAAATTCCTAGATTTCAATGAAAATTTTCAGTTTTTGATGAATTTTTTGACGTCGGTTGAATTTTTCGATGAACTTTTCGACACCGATTGAATTTTTTAGCAAGTTTTCCAGAATCTGGTGGAAGATTTCAATGCCGATTTAATTTTTCGATGAACTTTCGACGAACCAACTCAGATTTCGACGACTTTCTTTAAAATCTGATGAAAATTCAACCAAAGTTCTTCGATTTATAGAGAGAGAGAGAAAAAAAAGAAAG
Organism: Durio zibethinus; assembly: GCF_047325235.1. Taxonomy (NCBI): domain Eukaryota; kingdom Viridiplantae; phylum Streptophyta; class Magnoliopsida; order Malvales; family Malvaceae; genus Durio; species Durio zibethinus. The sequence goes on from NC_143171.1 coordinate 1,693,348, forward strand.
AGAGAGAGAGGGGGAAAGGGAGATCTGAAGCAGAAAAGCTAAAATTTGATCTTTTATAGCGCTTTGAGACGATGTCGTTTTGACATTAAGTAACTTCCCAAGATCTGCGTGTTTCTATTCGGGTGATCCGATTTGAATGCAACCCGTTTCGTCAACTTGCGCGCCAACCAAACCCCTTTAGCCGAGTTGAGCCAAATCGAGTTCCTGAGCCAAGTCATTAAGCTGTGTCGAACCCTCCAGCTGAGTCGTTTCATTTTTTTTGTATTTTTTGATACTTTTTTAAATTTAAATTTATTTTTTATTTATGTGTTTTTTTTTCTCAGTATTTTTTCATGATTAAATTTTTAAAAAATAAAATATATTTTTTAGAATAAGTATTAATTATCTAATGATGAAATTTTTAGAAATTTCTAGAAATTTCAATTGGTAAATTTTTATAAAATTCTTAGGTGAGCAGTTTTTATAAATTTATCCCAAATGGTGGAATAATTTAGATAAAATTTTAATAACAATAATTAATATTTATTTTCAAACAAAAAAAAGAAGAAATAAAAGAAATAAAATTTTTGGTTGAAAATATTTGATAATTATCCAATGATGAGATTCTTAGAAATTTCAAATGGTAAATTCTTAAGAAATCTCTAGTTGAGAAATTTCTTTAAAATTGTCCCAAATAGTAGAAGAATTTAAATGAAATTTCATAAAAAAATAATTGTCATATTATTTTTCTTCAAAAAAAAAGCGAAAAAGAATTTCTAAATAGGCCCAAATTGTGAAAAATTTAGAAATTTCGAAAAAGAAAATTTTTCTAAATTGACGTGAAAAATTTAAAAATAAAAAAATAAAAAGAATTTCTAAATAGACCAAAATGGTGGAGAATTTAGAAATTCAATAAGAGAAAATATTTCTAATTTAATCCAAATTGTGGAATAATTAAATATATTTTTGACAAAAATAAAAAATAAAACTAAAAAAACTTACTAATGACGAAGCCTCTTCAAGAAAACAAAATGGATTTTTAAATACTCTTGAGGTGAAAAAATATTTTTTAAGAGTTTTACTAGATTGAATGAAAATCTTAAGAATTATTTCTAATATTTGAACATAAAAATTTAAGATAATTAGAATCAAAACCTTAAGATAAATTTAAAATAATATAGTATCATCCTCCGATGGGTGTATAGAGTGCTATAACCTTCTTCATATGTAACTGAACTCACGAATCTTATTCTAGTTTGTAATCCAAACTTATTCTTTTAGGGATCCTTAGTCAAGCTTAGGAACTCCTTAAGAAGATAGATTTCTTAGGTGACCAATTACAATTAGTTAAAAAAAGATTAGTGATGACTCCATTTATTAAGTTTAGTTATAGATTTTTGGATCTATATATTATGATAGTATTTAAAAAAATGATATGATTGTAAAAAAAAAAAAATTATCTTTTTGGTACAGAATGATTCAATCTTTTCGAAGTGATTTAATCATGGAATCAGACTCTAAGATTGTGGTTAGATGGGTTTATAACAACTATAAGATACCTTGGAAGCTGTTGAAGTTATTTGGGGAAATTGATAGAATAAAGGAACTCATGGTGAGATAAACTTTGTCCACATCTATTGGGAGGCTAATTCATTCACCGATTCTTTAGCAAAAGTGCGAGTGGACTACTGTGTTTTCTTTCAAGCTTGGCTGTAGTTGGGTGTTTTGATGTTCTGTTTTGGGGTGCATTGAGTGATTTGTTTTAAAAGCTTTTTCCCTGGTTGGAATAAACTGTTTCGTAATGATTCTTTTGTTTAATAAATCCAATTTTCGCTGAGAAAAAAAGTTTGTGAAGTTTTCTCTTAATAACCATTAAATGGAAATACCAAAAAATTTGTGATTAAATGAAAATTAAATTTGAAATTGAAAATCAAGTCATAGATTGATAGATCTTATTAAATGTATAAATTAATTATACAAAATTTAAATAATCTAAAACGATTAAATAGTTTATTAAAATAAATTATCTGATGTTCACTCTTTCTTCCAAATTGCGTTTCATATATAGATGTTATTACCTTTTTTTTTTCATTAATTCTTTATATATTATAATACTTTCATTGAATTCTATTGACCTATTGATTTTGACTCAATTTTAATTTTATTTAGTTTTTATTAAGGGGAAATTTTCATCAACTTTACGTCAATTTTACCTAAATCTTGTCCTTTGTAAGATTAGGATATGATCTAACGATAATTACTTTTTTTCCTTGATGCTAGCAGGCATGTAAATATATATCCCAAATTAAACATTCCCAAACTAATCATACTACATAAAACAAAAATTAAACCCTAAATTAAGAAAGAATCTTATGTAAAACAAGAAGAAAACAAACTAATGAAGAACAAAAAGGAAAAGACCAAAACAAAGCCTAAGCTTAAACAACTAATTGAGTTTAAGGTAATCTTTAAAATAAGGGAAAATATATATATATATATATATATACTAATATAATACATTCATTTCACTTATTCACGTAATGTATAAGTTTTTAAAATTTTATTTGTCTATAAAAATTTTCATACTTTGATTTTAAGTCTCTAAAATAAAAAGTGAATGCGTGAAATGAATACATGACATGAGTGTTTGGAACATTATCTCAAATTAATTACCACTCTACTCCAAAAGTTCAAACCGTCTACTTTTGTTTCTTGCTCTTTGATCCGTACTGATCTCCGATGTCACGATAAAACTTGTCAGTCTGAGATGGAAAGCTTGGCATTGCAGACTGGCCAAAGGGTGTCATTGGCTGCATAAATGGATCGTAGAAGCAAACTCCCCAGGGGTTACTGAACATTACATTGTCAAGCATTGGAGCTCCTGGATCATAACGAGCCTGTGGTGAAAGTGAACTATATGTTATGCTGCTACTAGACTCTCCATCCATTTGAGTGAAATCCGAACCATTTCTGGACAGCAATGTCATCGAATTATCTGTAGGATTTAGACTGAAGGGATGCATTCGGAGGGCCTCGCTGGAGCCAAAAGGGTAATAAGAAGGCATATTCACGTTAAATGGATTTAGTCCTGACATAGGTTGTTGCCGGCTTGTGACTTCTAGGTCCAAATTCTTTTGAAACAAGCAGGTTCGAGCTTGACTAAAAAGATTAACTCTTGGTTGGATTGCTTCGGTACCAGGACCAGCCAACATACCTGATTTTGAATCTTCAACCAAAGTTTGATACTTTCCCTTTATCATCTTGATCTTCTTATTTGCAGCTTCCAGGTTTGAGTCGAATCTAGCAAGAAGTGCCCAAATTTGATTGACCGAGAAATTGTTGATACGGTCATCCCATGTAGAAAACTTGGCATCTATATTAGCTTTTCGCAATTTGAAAATCTCATCATCCAGCTTCTTTTGACGTAGTGCAAAAAAATCAAATACATTAAAGCATTTCCTTTCACGTACTTCCAAAGGCTTTGCCTTATATTTGTTAATGACATTCAACACTTTGATAGGATCTGAAGGCCAAATCTCAAGTTTAGCAGGACTATCTTTCAATTGGGGCCCGTAAATAATTATACACGTCTCAACACCACAAAGAATTGAGAATTCTTGAGCTTTCTTTGTCAAACCATTTTTTCGCTTTTGATAGGTTGAGACACGAACCTTATCCTTCGTTATGAATTTCATGGTTAATTTTCCACGACCCATTTTTGAAGATCTTTAAATCGAACAGAAAAAAAAAGTTTAGGACATCAAATGCAAGCACATAAAAATTTTATATATTGTTCATAAAGCAACTCTGAAAATCACAGGAAGAAAGGAAACAAACTTTTAAGTAAAAATTTACTCAAATGCATTGAACATTTTTTGCATCTGCTACAAAAATTGACAAGCAAGAATCAAAGTAATTGTTACAAACACAATAATAATCAGGAGAATAGAAGAATAATAAAGGAAAAAAATGCGTAGCAAGAAAACAGTGCAACAAAGCACAAAAGAAATTTACCTCAGGCTTTCAATAGTTTCTCCGGACTATATTGTCAAGGCAATAGAAAGAAGCATAATGGAATTCCTTTTGAGTTTTATAAAGGAGAAATTAATTAGGTCTTCATTCATTTATTATGATTATTATTATTATGGGTACAAATCAAAGATTCTGATTTTTTATTCATAAAATTAAGATATTAATTTGTTTTAATGACCATAAGTAGAATCAGTGATGCCAAATCTTACATGTTCCTAATTTTTAGACAAAGAAATGGTAAGTTTTATAAGTAAATTAATTATATATATATATATGTATACATATATTGTCTTCAATTCCTTCTATGATGGTAATTTACGAATGATTTATGCATAGAAGTAAGTACACGAGCATTTCAAGGCGTCCAACCAGTGAACTAATTGCTTGACCGGCTACCTTCCTATTCAAAGCTTATTATAACTTAATTTCATATTTATTTACTGTATTTTTCTAAACAAAAAAGAGTTTAAGGTATATGCAAATAATATTAACTTAAACAAAAAATTGAACTTATTTTTATTAATTTTTAACTTTATTTTTAAGTAATCTTTTTACTACCAAAATTATCCAATTATCCAAACAAATAATCTTTTCGGTACATTTGACATTGGCTACAATAAGAGGCTGTCCTCTGCTGCCACATACATCCCCCATCTTGCTCATCTCAAAATTCTAACTTGAGATCTCTAAATCGAATGGGTGAGCAAGGAAAGCTGCATATAGTTTTGGGTTGTTGTTGGCCAATGGGCCTTTCTTGGGATTTTGGCTGCCAGGCGGGCTAACACTAACTATTAGTATATTTTAGAAATTTTTTTATAAGGGATAATATATACCAAAATAAGCGCTTGAATTAAAAAAACGAATATGAACTTTAAATTTTTTATTACATTGATGAAATTAAAATTTTGAACTATTATTTCATTGTAATTATACTCATTATATATAAAAAGTTGGTGAATTAAGTGCAATTACCGAAATTATTACTTCAGCCAACTAATTATCCTAATAAATCCAAGTAATTAATGTTTTCTATAAATTACATAAACTAGCCAACCACAAAGAATTCAATGAAATATTTTATATTTTATATTTTATATTTTCAATATTCTAATTATAAGAAAATAAAAGTTTATTTTAATTTCATACAATAAGAGATCAATTCTTTAATTCTCTTTAGTAAAGTTTGAGAATTTATTTGAGTATTATTCTTTATATATATATATATATTTGCAAATGTTTGTACAATAAATTCATGCTAAAAATTGCCCATTGGCAACATCAATTGGCAACTTACAATTAATGGAGGCAGCATTTTGGAAATGAAATTTAGCCTCCTAACATACATAAAATAACCAAAATATAAAACCATGCCGACGGTGAACACTCCAATTGGCGATGTTAGGGAGACTTGCATTCAACTTGCGATATATTATTCATTTTTTATTTGAAACTTCACGATTTTATTGTTTTTAATTAAAATGTTTCATGATTTTATTTCACAAAAAATACCTCATAAATTTAAATTTAAATATGTATATATATTATAGCAAAACCTTATATTATCCCCATATGGAATTGGAGTATCACAAACTTTTTTTGTTAAAACTTGACATCTCCGTCAAGCACAATATAAAAAATACAGATCCATCAAATCACAATAAACATTGAGCAAGTCCAACACAAAATACATATAGATTATAAGATTATACCAGACATTGAAATTTTAAAAGTAATTCTCATCGCATAACATTTAACTATTACAAGATTTTAGAAGTGGTTCTCACGATATAACACTTAATTTTCATCTAACTAATAACCGTTCTTATACTATTTGTAAATATTTGCACTTAACCTACGAAATATTATTTGTTTATTTCATTGGAAAATCTTTAGAAATCAATAATTAAATAAATTTTTGGAATAATTATTTTAGTTGATAATTACATATTACTTTTGAGATTTTGTATTTAAGAGAAAATCTAATTACTTTGATAAAATACGATTTTATAAGTTGAAGAGATTTTTTATATGAATTATAATGAGATATATTTTATGAGTTAAAAGATTATAAAAAAATAATGATTTGATCATTTAGAGGTTTTATGGGTTAAGAAAAGACATTTGATTTAACAAAAATTTGAAGTTATTTATTGATTGTTACATGAATCCTTAATCATCATGGGTTAAGATTGAAATATGACTGTATATTATTAAAATTAAAAGTAGTATAGAATATTGGAGTTGAGTGAAATGAAATTTTAAAATTTTAAAACAATTATTTATGGTTTATAATGTTTGAAAATTTGTCTTGATGCATTTAATCCCAAATATTATAGTTATGGATTTTGCTTAAACATATTATTTTATTAAAAAATTTTAAAATAATTAAAAAAAAAATTTCATATTATTTTAAAATTTTACTTCAAAATAATATGATCATATTGCATTTTAATTTTGAGACACGAGAGTTTAAAAAAAAAACCCATTTTGGTTTTATATATATGTCAATAGAATTACATATTCCATTTCAGACCTATGTCAATCTACATGACCTATCGGAATTCCGAAGAAGATGACGCAAGGGGTTGTCTACTGATCTCATGAAGAAGTGGAAAAGGGGCATTTTCTTTGACTGATTTGATTAGGAGTGTTCGATCTCACTTTCTTGATCTTCCATGATCTCAACAACTAATGATGGGATCGGGCTGTCACAGGTTTCAACTCTGTGCATTCTTTGTCGACATGAGTTGGTAAACAATTTTCATCCAACATTCTTTGCTCTCTGGTTTTTCCCCACAACACACTATGTAGCCCACCAATCAGTAGAAGCCCCCCCAAGAGACTGCGTGTAGAAAACCATAAGAAACTGAGTTTATTAAGTAATATGAAATCAAATTTCAGAAAGATGGTTTAAACTCATAATCAAAACTAAACTTACCTTCCCAAACTAATAATCTCGCATAAGAGAAATGCAGAACAGAATATTGTGAAGATCAGATTCAATGGTGTTGACATGGCCAAGAAAACTGGCCCCTTCTTCTCAATAACCCATGCTTGTAGGTAAAATGTCACGCCTGTTACCGCTATCCCCTGCCACAATAGTACCAAATAATTCATCAATACACAAGAATATATATACATATATGTTTTAAGTGAATAACAAGAGTCAAGAGCGTAGATGTTTACACAGTAAGCTACTGCAAGGAGTCTAACATTCCAGCCTAGTCTCCATTCAGAAGGGTCTCTTTCCAGAGCAATAGCAATAGCAAATGATTGGATTGTGCTTAAGATGCACTGAAGAGCTGTAAAGAGAAGTTTCGAAGGGTAGCTCTTCAAAACCCGACCCTGTTTCACAACAGATATGCTTTTAATTGTCCTAATGTAAGTACAATTATATTATAGCACGACTTGATTAGGGTATATGCCTACCTGTAATACAAGCCATAAGCCCCAACACGTGTTGGAAATCACCATGAGGAAACAACCCTTTATCCATGTCTCGCCTGAGGAAGTTCGGTTCCGAAGTGTTTGGCTATGTTGGTGCTCGAACAGGTGATGGAGGCAGAAAAGTTTCTTATGGGGACCCTTGTAAAAGGCAAGGGTCAATGCACCGGCCAAGCAAATTATTATACCTAGAATTTTTGCAATCCCAGCGGTTGTCTTCAATCTCAACACCTCCATCCTGCCATATGAATTTCATCGTTTTAGTCAATTTGATGAATAAAAACAGAAGCTAAGACCGTCAAAAAAATACAAGTACATTGGACATTCCAACCATAACTGTAATTTACAATTTGTCAATTACATCAACTGAAAATCATGTGCTCCGAATTAAATACTATGGAAATGAGACGCAAGAGACAAGAATTGCTAAACTTTCTGACTTGACTTTTTTCACTTGGTTCTCCCAAGAGACATTGTGGGGAAGGTTACAAATACATGTAGCTCCAAAATTAGTGGGACGTTAATTAGTTGAGAACAGATTCAGGCTTGACATTATGTACAGACGCTTGATTTTCATCAACTAAGTGGTCCAATGATTGATAGTTCAGGTTCTGTCATTAAGCAAACTCCATTGCTTGGAGACCATATATCTTTTGCCCAAAAATCATAAGATCTTCCCCATGCAGTATATATCAGGATTCAGAGCTACACTGGTCATCTACCCTTGTCTAACACGCGTATAGTATTCGACAAATTCTTTATTTTAATTTTAAAGATCCAAATATTATAACTGGTAAAGACATTCTTTTAAGATTTTTAAATTAAAGTGTTAACTAATATGTTTCTAAGAAAATTAACTTCAAATAAAAGTTCGGTTACTTGGGAAAACAACCAGAGAAAAAAAATCAAAAGAAAATGTGCTTCACGACAAATTCAGTCGTTTGATTCTATGAAAAATCTGATATTCATTGAGAAGAAAGATAGATGAAAAAGCCAAACATATAAAATATTGTTGTTTTTTTCTTTTTATAAATTATGGTATAAAGAGTTAAAATGACATTGCTAAATCAAGGAGCATTTGACTCTATATCCGAGCACGTGTTGGAAATTTTTTTGTAGTCTACCTATGTTGCAAGCACTGAGTGATAGTGTTAGATGTTTCTGAATTTATTACGTATTGGCATTGTTCTTTGACTACGTCATTACCATGGGACCCTATGTCTCTTTTTTTTATTTTGATTGAAAGGAATAACTTAACTAACCAGGGAATAAGAAAGAGAAGAAACAAAACCTTGGATTGAGCAAGGATTTTTTTTTTTGGACATAAAATAGAAGGTTTAATTAATCCAAGGATTTCTAAGAACATTACGGAGGATTGTTGCGTATACCAGATTGATCATATATATATATATATATATCAATGGTTTTTTTTTTTAATTTTATGGAAAATAATTGATTAAAAATTTGTATCAAAGGTTTGGGGATGGATGGTACTTAAACATGTTGTACTTTCCTTTTTCTTTATTTCTCTTTTAATAAAAATTTTCGCCTTTTTTCATTTGATACTAGCAGGATTTAGAGGGGGATTCAATTAAGGGAAAATATTTTCTTCATTACTTCAAAATTAATGAAAGTTTTCATTACTCTATTTAGAGGTGAATAATACATTTTAAATTAAATTTATGATTAAAATTTAATGATTTCAGATTGAATATAAAAATAAATAAAAATTAATTTAAAAAATAAAAATATTCTTTTTATCTTTTCTTAGAAAGCAAAGAGATCGAAAATCAAGCAGATAGCAATATATATAAAATAAAATACTATTAAACCATTCCTACATGGGGCTAATAAAAAGCGCGAATTGTTCCTTAGCATAATGATAATGGATCTCTTTCCACCGACCAAATTTTTTAGACAAGAGCAATTGCAACAAAAACATCATTTCCTATGAAGCAACCTTCTATTAATTTTTAATTAATCAAATGTTATCAAGGAAGACATTTCAAAGAGAATGACTAAAATTATTAAATCATATATAATTTTCTTTGTGGTCTAATTAATGAATCAATGAATTGTCTGTCAAGTGGCATTATTATTATCTTAAAATTAAAATAAGAAAATATATAAAAATCAATTTTAAAATATTATCAAATAGTACTTTTTTCGTTTCAAATTATTAGTCCAACATTAACTTGCACAAAATTAAAAAAAAAAAAAAACCTTTTGTTTGTGCATATATTGAATTTTTAATTTTTTATAAATATGATATTTCATAATTTTTAATGTAAAAAAATCATGAAAAATAATTTTAGAATTAAAAAAAAAAGAGATTTAATTGTTTAAAAAAGTTATAATTTAAAAACAATCAAAAAAAGAAATGTTGGACGAAGAAAATAAAACATAGAGAGTATTAATTTTTTTTTAAAGTAAGTTAAATGAAAGCATGTAATATGGTACTTATTCTAACATGAGCTAATGCATAAAATGGAAAGTTCTTTCTTTTAAAATTATTTCAAATAAAATTGTTATAGAATATGAGTGAATAGTGATCAATCAATGCATAATTTGGCAACATATATAGATATGAAACTTGAAACATCAAAAAAGCCTACACTGATATTCCATGTCTCATGCTAACATCATTTCCTTTGACAAAATTAAAGTCGCAATGGGGCTTCTCTACTAGGAAGCCAACCAACAAACTAATTAATTAATTAAAATCATAGTATTTTTGCTTCTGGATGTTTAGTAATTGGTAACATTCACAAATAATATCATGCTAATTAAACCATGAAAATTCTCTTTATGAAGTGATAGCTTGATTTAGAAACTCTACCATTCTAATCTTAGAATAGGAAGAATGAAAGTTATAAGATGAAAAAGTAACTCAAAATTTTTTATGTAAAAAAAATACAAAGGAAGTTACGAATCATTCATCACAACCTAAAGAAGGGAAAGGAATGGATATAATTGGGAACATATCAAGGGCTAGAACTAATAATTACCTGAGTAACACTGCCAAGAAAAAAGTGATAACAGGCAGGCAATTTGTTGTTGCAGCAGCTAAAGTTGCAGAGGTATAAACCAGGGCGACGCCATAGATATCCAAGCTTAAAGTTATCCTGAAATTGAAAATTTCCCAAAACAAGAAACCAGTTAAATTGAAACTCCAAAGCTTCATGATGACTTTGAGTGTGATGGCTCCAATAGGTTAATTCAACAAGTGATTTCAACTAGACTTACCCGATTAAAGATAGCATAAAAATCTTGCAGAAGGTCACGAATGATAGAGGCGGCGCAGTTTTCCTTGAGTTTGGAAAGAAAACAATAAATAAGCTGGATATATTTATTTGTTGAACATTTTTCAAAGAAAATTGACCAAACACCACGGCATAAAATTCAAGTCCAAATGAGAAATTCACCATTCAAAAAAGAAGGCAAGAGGGACCAAGAACACTGTTGCTGCAGCTTGTCTGTAAAATACAAACACAAAATTGTTCATACCGCCATCGAATGCAGCCTTGGAGAGCAAGAACATGCCAGCATAAATAGATTGTATGAGAATAACAGTAAGATAAGGCTTCTTTTGATCCATTTTTTGGAGAAATTTTGGCACTTGAAGTCCAACGATGGTAATTGGAAAACGTTTATGTAAGGAGAAGAGTGAGGAATGGGCAATGAAGGGAATGCCCATTGAAAACAACATGCTTCTTTATATTGGGACGTGTGTGGTGAAGATAATACAACTCCTTTAGGGACCAGCAAAAGTTATTAGTGATGATGTCTCCGTTCATCACTATTCATGCAGTAACATTAGAATTGGCTTCTTCGATAGATGGATTGGTGCCCTTTTCAAGGTGTTTGGGGATTTCAGGGATATACTGTAATTATTTTCCTTTTGTTATTTATTGTTCATTTCACATGTTAAAGATTAAAATTTAACATACTCATTCACTATTATATCCCTATTATCATCTTTACATCTGATCATAGATCGGGATTGAACTATATATTTCAATAAAATTCTTCAATTAAGTAATTTCAAAAAATAAATTATTAAAACCATTGAAAAAAAATTAAATCATTAAAAATTATAATTCTCAATAATTCACCAACACATAATCTCTTTAAAATATATAATACATCAAACATCAAGTTAGTCAAGTATCAAGCGAGTTCTAAGAACTGATCAACGATAAAAAATTGAAGTAAAAGAAAGAAATATACATGATTGATATTTAAGATCAAGTCCATTCATTAAATAACTAATAGTCTTAAGTCACACCGGCCATAAAATTAATTCCATTGTTCGATCACACGTGCAAATCAAGTGAGTTAATTACCATATGGATAAATAAGTGACACTTTATTTTGCAAATAAACAATTTCAAACACTTGTCCTCCTCTTTCGTTTAGGAACAAGAGGAGCCTAAAGCGTAATAAACTTTATTTAAATCGCAACACAAATTATCAATATTTTAAAAAGGAATTGTAATATTTTTTATTTGTATAGTTAGATGTATTCTTTGGCTTGAGATTTTTATTATATTTTATATGAAAATTTCAAATTATAATTTGTGTTGACACAAAAATATAAAATATATTTTTTATTTTATTAAATTTATTAATTATTTTTGTTAAAATTTTAAATCCTATTATTTTTATATTTTTTATTTGTATCGATTTTATATCTTAATATCATATTATATTTTAAATTATCATATAATTATTTATCTAGACTATTAAATTCAATGCTTTGGTATAAATCCCGAGACAAGAATCTGCATGCTTTTAAAATGTCGAGATTGAATTTTTATGCTTTTAAGGCCTTTGTAGATGAGAAGTATTACAACACCTCCGATGCCAAGATCAAAACAATTTAAAAAAAAAAAAAAAAACTAACAAATACATTTTAATCGGTATGTCCGGAAATGAACATTGAATTTTTTCAAGGTTTTAATTTACATTAGCGTTAAAATAATAAATTTTATGTTAATTACTAAATATACATAAAACAAACTTTACATTTTAACAAACATTTTATTAATTACAATTATTTGTACTTTATATAACTATATATATTAAATATGTTATTATTATTTAAAATTACAAATAAAAAATAGGTATTCACATGCTTTAAAAAAATTAAAAAATAGTCTCTCTTTCTCAAATCAACAGTAATTCATGATGGCAAACATGATGCATGGGAACAATTGGCATAAAGCCCACCCATCCCCTGATTTTGTCATGTAAATTATTTAATATTTGTTTTGGTAAATGTTCAAAAGGCAGTTTGACGATGCTTCTCCATGTTTTAAACAAGTGCCTGAAGCACTAAGATTTTAATAAATAATTCTTTTCTATTTCCTTTTCTATAGAGTTCTGCTTTATTTGAAATACATTTATTTCTAATGGTATCTAATCTGAATAAAGCAGAGATTAAATTCTTCGTTTCTTCTTTTTTTCATTTCTTTCTAACCTCCTTTAAACCCACCATCGTTCACTTTAAGACGTCCACGCAATTCAAAGACAAGATAGTTTCAAGAATAATATGTATATATATATATATAGCCATATTAAATATGACACTTGGATCTTTCGGTTACTAATTAAAAGGCAAAATAGTTTCAAGAATAACATATATAGCCATATTTAATTTGTTATTATCAAAGTTCATGGATTCCATCAAATAATGTAGGAGACAGAGAGATTCCCGCTATGAAAGAAAAGTAAATTTTATACTAAAAAAATTATTATATGTCTTGTTTTGAGATCTCTTTTTAATTATATAAGTTTTCATTTCATGATGATTTTCCACTAAAAAACAGTATCTCTTTCAATTTGATTTCTTTTTTTCCTTTTTAATATGGAAAAACTTCGAGGTGTTTGATAGTGTGATTCTCGATAATCACTCACCAAAAAAAAATTAAGAACATTAATTTTTTTTGAATAACTCAATAATATTAATTAAGGAATTATCTTAGTTATAATTAATTGTAAGAAATCAATAATTAAAACTTATCAATCAAAGATTATAAGTTAAGTGGTTTTGAGTACAATATCGACTATAAATGTTATGAATCTTTTTTGTTGGTTGATTTGGTTATATGATTAAATCGTCACATCTCTTCACCAAATGTCATTGTCCAAAACCATCTTTTTTTTTTCTCACAAAGTAATAATTTGCATACCTAAACCTAATTCATTTTATTAAATGTTTGGGAAAGAGACCCTCTTTTTCTTTTTGGTAAAGAAGTCATTTAATATTCAAATTTGCAATTTTTTAGCCTTTACAACTGACATATATGTTGTTGCAGCTACCAATATACAATCAAACGATTTTTATTTGTCCTAATTGGATTTCACAAGAATTTTTTGAGCTACACTTAAAACCTTACACAAAATCATTTTGAACCTCTCTAAGCCATACAACCTCGATCTTAACCTCACTTTTTGCCTCATATAAACCCTAAGCAAAATACTTTATTTTATAATTCTAAAACCCTAAAGGACTCACCAATAAAATAACTCTTGATAAAGTAATATTAATTATAATAAATAAACTAAATAAGGTGTTTCTTAAAGAGTGTCCTTTGGGTACTTTGCTAGCAAAATTCACTATTAACTGGAATTTAAAGAAGAAAAAAGGAAAGGAAAGAGAAAATCAAGTAAAAATAAAAAGCATTAAAAACCATGTGGTGTCTTTGCGCCAAAAAAAGAACAAAAAGAAAAAAACCATGTGGTCTCAGGAAAAAAAAACCATGAAACGTGCATTCAATACGCTTGAAGTCACATCGTTATCTGAATCAAAGCAACAACAAATTGTTTTAGAGATAAGATCAAACAAAATTTTGTTACGTTCTAAATTCAAATTCAAGCCGAATACCATTAAATCGAACCTTTGCTGCGGCTGATATTTTCTTCACTAAGAAAAACATGCAAGATTCTTTTGAAAAAGAAACATGATATTCGTGAATATTTGGGTGGTGTACGATGAGTACTACTCATACCACACGTTGGAAACACAAAAACATTTCTAATATTTTTAGCTTCCTATGTGCATTGCTTTTAGAACTTCTCAGCTTTACAAAACTACATATACCAACAAATAATTCATCAGGAATTTGGAACTTGGTTAAGTTATATGTGCTTGCGTATGTGACTACTATTATGTATAGAGGAAGGAAAGTGATAAGCTTTGCGCATATGTCATGGGTCGAGACTTAAGCTTCGAACCCGCGCGGTTCCGGGACTCGGACATTCACCCTTCCGACGTCCCAGATCAGCCTGACCGTCATGGTTCACACCCTTGTGAGATATTGTCCGCTCTGACTCCCTCTGGCCTCACGGTTTTGTCCTACAAAAAGCGTCTTGCAAGGCGGAAATGGTGTAAACCCTTTTATACCCTAGAGACTCTCCTATTATGTTCGATGTGAGATTCAGGACTCTTCTTTAGGTCCGTGACATTCTCCCGCACCCAAGCTCGTGACGCCTTCGTCATGGAGGCTGGCCACCCTGCCTTCTTCCCTCGAGGTGCTTGACGTGGATCGAACGGTTTAGGGCTGGCTCTTATACCACTTGTCAGTGGTCGAGACTTAAGCTCCGAACCTGTGCGACTCCGGGACCCGTGCATTCACCCTTCCGACGTCCCAGAACAGCTTTTCTACCACAGTTCACACCCTTGTGAGGTATTGTCCACTCTGGCCCCCCTGACCTCACGGTTTTGTCTTACAAAATACGCCTCGCGGAGATAATGTGAACCCTTTTATACCCAAGGGACCCTCCTGTTATGTTCGATGTGGGATTCAAGACTCTTCCTTAAGTCCGTGACACATACACATGAATTTCTCTACTAAATTGAAATAGTTCGATTGGAGAAAAGAAATGAAGAAAAATTATGAAATGACATTTTAACGAATTTTCCCAAATATCAATCTATATCTATACATTTATTAGATTTTACATTTTTATATTTATAAAAGTATCCCGAGTGGGTTCTAATTTTTACATTTTTGTATTTTGCAGATGGTTTTCCGAAATTAGAACTGTGCTGTTTTGTTCGGGAAAAATAAGATATGTTCCCGCGTAATGCCAATTTCAATCATTGATCAGTATTTCATGCCATAAATAGCTATTTTTCTTAGTACAATGACATAGAAAAGGGTAGCACTACTCGATAGTACTTTGTTCTAGAGTTTGCTATCTATAACCCTTGAAGAAAATGACGAAGTTTTTTAAGTACAATGGCATAGAAAATGCTAGCTTTGATATGGTATATGGAAGAGTTGATTTTATTGGATTTGTGGAGAAATATATGGACAATATGGTGTTGGCTCGATAATATTTTGGTTAAGGTGGGTGTAGACGGAAATTTGATGGATGCTGTAGCAATTTGGTTGAAGACCTGAAGGCTTGTTGGACATATGTTTGAGGTTATTTTGTGAATTTGGACAATTGATAATTGGTGAGAAATTTTTCTATGTTGTTATCTCCATTTTTTTCAGTTTTAAAGAGTTTATGGTATTGAGAGAATCTGGGGTTCATACATTCAATGTATTTTTTGGAAGTCGTTTCTATTCCTTTTGTTAGGAAGTTATAGTTTTGTAACCATTTGGTTCCTTAACCAAAAAAAAAAAAAAAAAAAAAAACCTTAAATAAAGCCCCTTCATGTTCCGGTACAAATTAAAAGAAACATAAATAAATAAATTCTAAACAAATTCAATCAATTATGTAAATTCTTTTGATGAATATCCTTTGAGTTTGAGGTGAGAGTAAAAGAATATTCCAAAGCCCAATAATTTCATAAAAAAATGGTCATATATGATATATCCTTAGCTGTGGATCACAAAACAATGTTGAGACTTCTTTAAAGGAAAGAGTATGTATGTTCATTTTGCGAAATCCACAGATTCACAAAGAAACAAAGTAGCATATGTATCTTTCAATGAGGCTGTTGCTTTCGAGCCTTACGAATTAAAAAACAAAAACCTTTTAATGTTCACAAATCAACTTTGGTTGTTAAAGCAAGATATTGATAACTCAACAGCTATAGTTCTATTCAGAACAAAAGATGGGTTTTGATTACTTTTCCGAGCAATAAGTTGAACCATAAATTTCCATTGGGGCTTCAACATTTTCTTTTTTGCATAAGAACACCATGACGAAATTTGCATGCTATCGTAGCAAAAGACACCAGGAAAAAGGAATTATTAAACGTAAAATTCCATGCGCAAACGTTGTTCTTATGAATCCCATGCCAATTATAATCGCTATTGCATTCAACATGGACGGCCCTTAGCTTTATCAATCATAGATGTAATTATATATATCTTCTTTGCTTTGATCACAAAACACCAAATTAATGTCATGATTGCTTTTAGTCTTTTGTTAGTTTTATATGCGTCCACTTGTAACTTTATGTTAAATTTTCTTTTAAAAGTAAAGAAAAAGGATTTGCTTCCTCTATTACTTTTTTACCTAATATTTTATTTTTCAATGCATGCATCCAACATAAACGTCATCATGTATGAATATATGAAACCCATTCATAACTCTTGAGACTCATATATTTGAATAGTAATTAAAAGTACATATATACTAATACAATTTTTTACTGAATTTGATATCACGATTCAAACGATACAAACTCAATACAAATAAATACAAATAAATCAAATAAATTCATAATATCATGTACTATAATAGAGATATAAATATCTTTCTATTTTTTGGAAATATTTTTTTTTAAAAAAATTTATCTAATTCTTTCTAAAAAAATTACCCCTATGTAACTTTTTTTTTTTTCTAAAATATATTTTTTGTTCACCTAGTGAGTGCTTTTTTCGGGTTAAAAATAATGAAGGAGGCTAACGCCATAAAAACAATGCCATTTTTCGCTTTTTAAACAATTGGATAAGAAGAGACTTTAACCCTTTTTAGATCCCACAACCTTTAAACGTCAGCTTCAACTAATCCAATTATTAATCAGACATTTTTTCATTCTAAATGTGGATTACGCCTTGGGCAAGGCATTCAACAACCTGGCTTGACCCGACGCTATTCATAGACAGGTTTATTCCACCCCAATAAACTTGTTATATATTCTTATTTTATTGGTAAAACATTAAGCTACTGTCTTCTGTTATTTTATATTTATCATTTATAAAAATATGAAAAAATATATTTTATAAACTTTAATAAGATAATTTTCAAATATCTTTTATAAAATTTAATTATTTTAAATATTTAAAATAATGGTGATTTTATTAAATAAAAATCAACTGTAAGAATTTAATTGGTACAGAGGAAGCATTTTTTTTTATTTTTAGTATAATTATTTTGTTGTCAAAAACATTTACAATGTTAATATATATATATATATATATCTAGAGAGAGAGAGAGAGAGAGAGAGAGAAGTGTAAAGGTCAACAATTGTTTCACAACTAAAATAGGCACAGAAATTAAATGATGTTTTGGAGGGACGGGGACTAATAATTAATACTAGAAATTCTAGTTAGAGCAAACGTATATAAAACATGCAAAATAAGAATATGAGGAAGCAGGACACGCCAACAAAATCACCTAAAGTCCTTTTGATGGTGATCACCAATGGCAGCTCACTAAATTTAACTCGCCAGTTGTACCGACAAGACAACTATACTCTTTTTCCCAGAAATTCATCATTTGGAAAAGAAGCAAAATTGGATCAGTTTTCGTATGTATAGTCTTCTATCAACTGAAAACGATATATGTTATTCAGCAAGCACCAGCTTGGACAGATGCTTGTTGATAAATAAAACATTGTAAGACTGTTTTCTTTGTGATGTTGATCATATATAATTTACAAATAATTGTAACAATTCCAACAGTTTCTTTCTTTAGATTTATGAATTGGTTAGGTCTATTTGAATTTATTATTATTATTCTTATTTTGGTTTGGTTTTTCGAGAATTGAACACGTTGATAATGATAAATGCAAAAGGTAGGCACGTAATGAATTGGATTTTGTCTAAAATAAAAGGACAATGCAATGTTCATTTTATTTACTTTTTATTTTAAGAATTTAGGTGAAACGTATTAAAATTTTTATATATTATAATAAAATTTTAAAAATTTTATAAGTGTATATCGTTTTTTTTTAAATGAAAATGCGATGGAGGAATGTCCCACTGATATTTTTCTTTGCGAATTGTAAGCCGAGTAAGCAGTAAGAATAAATGACCTCTATTTGTCAATTTTTTTACAATTTTTTCAAAATGTTTTAAATTCATCAATTTCATCAATTGTCATCATTAAAATCTGACATCACGTGAGTTATATCAGTTCAATTATTATCATCATCATCATCGGTTGTTAATGGTTGGATAGAATTAAACATTTTTAAAATATTGTAAATGAAAATAAAATGTTTTATAAAAATTATAAATGATTGGTACATTTTACTCATTATTCTCAAAGTTCGAGAGATTAAAATATATTTTTTATAGTTTTCAATTGATTTAGTATAAAAATTTAAAAAGAAAACGGATAAAAAAATATTTACATTTTTTTGCCAATAGAAAAAATTTCAAGTTTAATAATAATCAAAATGACTAGTACTAAAAGCGAAAATTTTGTCTGCGTCATTTGGCAAAGCAAGGAAACGGATAAGTCAATGGCTTTTCAAGTGACATGTCCGTGAGCCGAGTGGCCTATCAAGATTGTGGGCCTAGTCCGTTTCAAGCTGAGTATGAGATAGGAATTTTCAAATCCTAACCTCCCCCAATATATTATTTTATTAAAAAAATTTATTTTGTTTAATATTAATTTTAAAATATATTTCAAAATGTTAATATAAAGTAATTTTTAATAATATTTTTTAAATCAATCTAATCGGTGGACAAGACCCAAATTGAGGTTAACTCAGTTTATGAACATTTTTAAGATTAATCATCAATATTTACGAGTGTTAATGTTTTGATTCTTAGTTGTTAAAAGATAATGAACCCCTTGAGTCGTATTCCACCTTACCATACCTTGATCAAATAATATATTCATGTCGACTGCTTCACAACATGATAATAAAAAAATTTTAAAATTTTGACAAATTCTTCATTTTTAAGTTTCTTTTATCACCGTAATAGCAAAGAACACTAGAAATACTCAGGCCAAGCTCATGTGACACTTTGAAAACCTAAGCACAAGCTCGATCCGGCTCACCCATTTAAGTGAGATATATTATTAAAATATAAAATTGTTCTTATATTAATATTTTAATATTTTTAAATAAATATTTAAAGTAAAACCTAATAAAAAATATTTTTGAATCGAATAAGATGAAACCCAAACCTTAAATCATGTCCAAAGCCCAATTTAAATTTGATTTAACTTAATGTTAAATTTACTTCCACGAATGGTACTCATCTCACATTATGATTGAGAATATTCTTAGCATCATCTAAAGTATGCTTTTGCCTCTGAAAACAGCTTTCATGGAACTATTGATACTGTTACATAACTGGTTCGCATTGAAACTTGCATTTTCAAGTGCCGTCTTAAAAACAACCGTCAATGTAGCCTGATTTACCTTTGTAAGTTGCTCATCCCCAACACTTTTAGCAAGATTCCGTGAGTTTCCTCCTTTTGCCTTGCTTTCCAATTAATGTTCCTCATTGACAAACTGATTCCTTTTTCGTGGCATTATCTTTTAAAATTTTTCCACTAAACGTGTCAATTCTATCCGTTGATTTTTTTAGGGAGATTTTATAATGATTCTATTACTCAAATTAATTAATTAATTACTAATTACCTAATTTAAACCCAATTTAACATTAAGTACTTGAATTGGGTTGGGTCTAATTTGTACTTTATAGCTAATTTTCTTAGTCCAAATTCTCTGGATTACTTTAAGTGTCAACAATATTCTTAGTTTGATTCTCTCTCGTAATTAATTAGTGAGAATTTCTTCATACATACACACTCTTTGTACAAACTTTACACGATTGAAAATATAAGGATTTCTTTTCTTGACAGACTTTACACAATTGAGAATATAAGAATTCCTTTTCTTGTAACATTTTTAATCTCTTACACATGTTGATTAATTTCTAGGTCTATAGCTTATTGGCAGTCCTCAACTGATCACATATTTTGTGCCAATGAGGTTGGTTTGGCAATTGAGGCTTCTGTTTCTTTCA
This sequence comes from Durio zibethinus, assembly GCF_047325235.1. Lineage (NCBI taxonomy): Eukaryota > Viridiplantae > Streptophyta > Magnoliopsida > Malvales > Malvaceae > Durio > Durio zibethinus. Next base: position 1,713,981 of record NC_143171.1, read on the forward strand.
AATCTGTGGATTTTTCTTCATCTTGAACTGGTAACAATTGGTTCTCCATACGTTCTTCTTTGCTTTTCCCCCATAAGACACTGTAAAGGCTTATCACCAATAAGACGCCACCTAAGACACTACACGTGCAAAACAAAACAACATTTAAAGTTGGTAAAAGTTTTCCATGCTATGCACAAATTACAATCAAGGTCGAAAAGATTTTGGAGAAAAACGATAATTAATTTGTTTTTGCTCTTTTCCTCAGTCAAAAAGGCAAGAGCACAAAGTTGAGACTTTGATTATCACTTTAATTCATAGTTTGCTTTAAGTAATTACATATGGAAAAGACTTAACCCTCAATGGGTAATCCTCAATTATATATGGAAAATGCTTTATGTAATTAAAATGAGTAAAGTAGTTCACCTTCCTAGATTAATGACCTCGCCTAGGACAAACATGGAACGAAGGATTGTCATAATCAGACATAAAGGTGTTGTCATAGCTAGAAAAACTGGACCCTTCATTGAAACCACCCATGTTTGCAAATAGTATGCTAGGCCCGTTACCAAGATACCCTGTATTACAATTTGCTATGCGTCAAATGATGTTGGAAATGTTTAGGCCAAAAAAAGAGAAAAAGACAAAGTAATTAAAGATAGCAATGAAAACTTTTTTGTACTTTAATACTTATTATATACTTGTGTAAAAAAAAAATTAAGTATTAAAATTGGTTATCCATTCACCAGGCAAGAGTGTCGACTTTCTTTTGACTATTCCGTCTTAGATACTTTACCGAAAAGTATTTGCTTGAAAGAATATGACATTTTGTTGAACACTCAAACTAATTTTCCAGTAAAAAAGCACCCTGTTTTCTTACGCAATATAATACTGAGAGCAGTCTAACATTCCAGGCCAGCTTCCAGTCCCGGAGGTCCCTCTTGAAAGCTACAGCTAAAGGAAATGACTGAATTGCACTTGACAGGCACTGGAGGCTAGTGAATGCCAGCTTCGATGGGTAGATTTTCAAGATTTGGGCCTGTTGTCGGTCAGAAACAGTCTATTTAGTAATAAAATTATTATGGTCAAGTTTTATCAGCTGTCAGTTGTTATCAATAGTTGGCCAAAAAGAAAATCATTAATATGAAATACATTGATACCAGAATTAAAACTGCTCCAATTATTCAGATGATCAGTTCATAAGAACTTTAGGAGACACCAACAGTAGAAAATAAAGTAGATGAATAATTTATTGATACATCATTTCAAGAATTCCCGAAGAGCCATCTATGAAAGAACTATAAGATACCTTTTCCATTAAGTGGTGGAAAAACTATGTGGTCCACTAATTATTCATTGATTATCCCTTAAAAATTTAGTAGATGTATAATTAATTTAGAACAGAAAAATTAAACCTTTTTCCCATCTCGATTATATTAGGTGACAAGGAAGAAAAGTTGAGGGGAAAGGAAAATGGAATGATTCGACGCAAGAGATGAAAACGGAATGAAAGAAATAGTTGAAGACAAATCCTTAATTTGGGTGAGGATTTTGTTTTTAAGTTCCCTTGCGAAGATAATTAATTTACATACTTGAAATTGTTGATCACAACTAAAATTTTCTGTTTCAGTGATGCATGAGAAATCGTAAAAATTGATCAATATTGCAATGATTTGACGGTAAAAAATTAATTTAAATGGTAGAGGCTACCTGGAGAACGAGCCATAGGCCCCAACACATGGAAGAAACTAACAAGAGGAAACAACCCAACATCCGTTTGGCAGAAGAAACATGATCGTGATGATCCCGGTTTCCGTGACCAAATTCCAAACCATGGTGGACTAAAGGTTTCAAATGGGCCCCTTTATAGAAAGCAAGGACAGCAACACCAGCCATGCACACTACTATACCTGCGACCTTTGCAATTCCCGGAGCTGTCCTAATGTTCACCTTTTCCATCCTGCAAAGGAATCATCTATCAATTATTTATTTAGCATAATGTCCTTCGAAGTGACTATGATACTACTGACTCCGAGCTCAATCATGGCACTTAAATTAAGATAACAATTTATTCCATGGATCAGTATCCTCTTACTTTTCCATGCCGCCAATGATCACACCAATAAACTTAGGATTCTTTGAGGAAAAGATAAAGAAACATTTAGCTACATTTAACTAGCCATATGAAAAAAAAAAACATTTAGTTACAGTTTTATTGAACAAACTGCAAGTTTGAAGTTTTCTCAATGAAAATAAAAATTCTAATTACTAATTAATTAGTTTCATTCTTTTTTTTTCTATTTTTCCATGGGTGAAGTGATGAAGTATAAAATCATCAATGCAAATGAAAGAACAAAAAAAAAATTAATGTTGAGAAGATCTACCCGAGCAAAACTGCAAAGGCAAATGTTGTGACAGGGAGGCAATTAATTGTTGTAGCACCAAGATTTGCAGAAGTGTAAACGAGGGCAACACCATAAACATTCAAGGACAAAGTAATCCTGAAACCAAAATTGTAAGGAGACATCAATTAAATCTTCCCTTGTTTGTCGAATAATATGACATTTTTCGTCATACACGAATGGATAAACTCAAAGCCACCTGCGCACGTACCCAAGAAAAGCTAGCATAAAAATCTTGCAGAAGATTGCCATGGAAAGCGGATTCGGACTTTTCCTGGAATATTAAGAGACAGCTAGAAAATTTGGTATGAAGTTATTTACAAATATATATATCATCATCATCATCAAAGAACAAAAGGAAATTGAATTACTAGTATACCGCTCAAAAACGATGGCAAAAGGCAGTAAGAAAAGAGTTCCTGCAAATTGTCTGTAGAAGACGAAGACGAAAGTGCTCATACCGGCATTAAATGCAGCCTTGGAAAGCAAGACATTGCCAGCATATGTTGCTTGTATTAGAAAGGCGACAACGTATGGCTTCTTTGCACCCATTTCCGGTGGAATAATGAGCTCGACTTGCTCTGTCTACCACTATATATATATGATCTGGTATTTGCTTAGAGGGTAGTTATGTGAAAGTGTGAACCCACCTAAATTCTAATTAAGCAATGGAAATTAGTATGGGTTGCCACCATATATATTCTATGCTACCTAGTAAGTAGTTGTGCTAGATGGGTATGATAATAAAAGAAAAATATTCATAACCAATTTTGAGGAGTGCTTTTTTTTTTTTTATAAGATGAATAGATGATCAGGGCTATTCTGAACATAATTTTCTCGTCCGAAAATTTTCAGGGTGCATTCTCTCAAATCAATCAGATGCAATAAAGATTTCACTTTTGAAAAGTTTCTCACAAAGATCAAACTTTAGTTGACAATAAAATGAAACTTTTTTATTAAGCAAATCACCAACCTTTTATGAGTTTTCAACAGTGTTACAAGAAGGTATTTTATAATTAACATATCTTGTAATCATAAAGAGTTAGCATGATTACAGAAACCAAATTGAAACATGAAGCTACTATATTTAACAAAAATGGCTACAAACCTTAACATATATATATATATTAACTTAATTGAGGAAAATTAGTTTAATGGGTCTAAGGAATAAAATTAAAACTCTTTGAATTCTTCTTTCTTGCATATTTTTGTTCTATATTATTCCTTTAATTCATCTTTCAATTTCTTATACCTCCACAATTTCGCTAACTATATTGATAAATTTACCGCCAATTCTGAATATAAAAAAAATATATGAACCTGTTTTATAAGGTCACATGTTGCGCACTAATCAATAGAGCTTATAAAAAAAAAAAAAACCATTCATTGGCTACGCCGAAGGTTGACATAATATCAATAACTTAAATGTTTTATCTAGCTTAATCCTGCTTGATAATTCAGTCCATAAATTAATTTGCTCAAGTCCGATCAATTAATAAATGGTTTAGTTGTAAAGTACCTTCTTGCAATTATAAAGTCTGTTCAATTAACAAATGGCTTAATCCCGCTTGATAATTTTTGCTTAAATACGTTAAATGAATTTAATATTTTTATACAAGCCTTACCAAATATCGGATAAATTTTGAGATTTAAACAAATAATCCAATCTTAGAACAAAGCTATTGACCAATTAATTTTTTATATACAACAAAAATAAAAGAAACGGGAAGCCATTTAGTTTTTGTTATCTTTTAAGTAATTTATTGTTACATTTTTATCTTACTATATGTCATGTGACATTGTTATATCATGTTACTTGTCCAATTACATTATTAATGCGGCATTATGAGAAAGAAAAAAAGGCTGAGGACCGAAGGCAAACTGTCAACAACTACGAAGAAAGACTTTATGAAAAACGAACCAAGAAAGTGATTCCAAGGAACAGAACCACGTGTTCAAACTCGGTTAATTATATGTATAATATCTTTGTTTAGTTGATGCTTTTGTTATTTATTTTGTTTAAATTTTTTATGGAAAAAAATAAAAGGTAAAAAGAAATATCGCAATTGATTTGATATACACAAATAATTAAAACGTAACATAAATTATGAGTCTTCATAAGAATAAAATCATGCATTTTTTTCATATAAACAAATTATATATATATATATATATATATATTGTTTAGGATCCTTCAAAAAAAAGAAGTTTCCTTTTATACCCTAACACATTTTTTTACTTATTTGCTTTCGAATGTAAAGGAATCAACAAAAGAAGTTTAAATTTATAGTTCCTCCATCTCTTTTTTTTTTTTTTATTCATTTTTCTTTTTTGGATATCCTAAATTAAATATTTCTTTTTTTATTTTTTGAACACTTAAAATTCATTTTTTTATATTCTAAAATTATTTTTCATATTTTTTAGTTTTTCAGATTAAAAACTATGAAAATCAATCTCATAAAAGAAGTTTTAATTTCAGCATCAAATAAATTAGTCAATGGTTTTTTTTTTTTAATTAAACTCCATAAAAATCAAAGAGAAACTAGCAATTTAGGATGGAATAAGTAATAAATTTAATAATTATTAAAATCTGAACAAAGTAGTGTGTGGAGTCGAAAGCAAAACTTAATTTTCACATGTTTGTTAAGAGGTGGAGTTAAAAACCATGTTTTAGAAGAAAAAAAGAAGTTATATTGGGGTTGTTTCTTAGAAAGAAGTGGGTAGTTTTTAAGAAGTAGAAAATTATTCAAAAATAAATATTATACAAAAAATTAATGACAATAATAACCTGTTTTATTATTTAATATCATGAATTTATTTTATTTTATTTTATTTTTTACTTTCCTCAGCTGAATTGGTACCGTTGGACTTTTAACACCAAACTCAATTTAGAGTTTTATAAGTAGTATAGATATAGATTTTCTGTCCTTTCTTCAAATTTAATTATTGTCATTTGACTGTTGATACCAAACTCAATCAAGAGTTTTATAAATAGCATAGACATATAGTGGTTTTTATTTGGATGTATAGATATTTACATTTTGAAATTTTTAATTTTTAAAATTTATTCATTAATAATGTGATATTTTGTAATTAAATAATAGTATGTAGAGTTTATATATTATTAATACATCAAATATATATATATATATATATATATATGCTTTCATCATTAGAATTACTTTATTTTGAGTAACAAAGCCATTGGGAGGAAAAAAGAAGTGAATAAATAAATACGCCACCTTAAAGCACGCTAAAGAGACTTTAAAAGCAAAGGGCAGATTATGACTATACCTCCAAAAAATGGATAACATGGCAAGTTCTTTATCTGACATGACATTCCCACTACATCTTCTTTGCCTTTATTAAAGCAAATAATTTTATATGAAATGCTAGATTTTTCCTTTTGTGTGTGTGTCCATGGTTTCTACTTCAATTTATAAATGACAAATGAAGTCTATAATATTTTATAAAATTATATTGAATGTGTCGAAACTTTACTGCCCCAATTAATCCAAGCCAAATAAAGACCACAATTGAGAAATTTTTATTTTTTGATAAGTTAATTATAATTAGAGATGCAACAATCATTTGACACAATAATTAACACATGATCCAATATTCAATTCTTAGTTATGAATGTATGGTAGAAAATATTTGAACAATATATGGTTGGTGAACAAACTCCGTAATGAATCCCATAATGTTATTGCCTCTTCAACTACCCGTCTGATCTTCACATGTTTTCTTCTCATGTTTTGAAATTAGATACATTTTCAGTTCACATAGGACCCGCAAAAGTGGGTCATAGCAAGATAAATTAATAGGCTTTTGCTTATGGAAATGGAGTTTTATAGTCATTTACAAATAACACACGCAATTAGTTCATGATAAGCTGATTTTACTTTTATATTCAAACCATGTAGGCTCTGGCATTTTATTCAGCTTTGATTGCAGGTCCTGCTAAATTAATAAAGTGTGAAGAATTAACGCACACTTGCTTTTTAACAAAGAGTTCAATTAAGAGGAAGCTACTTCGATTCAAGGTCAGAGCATGTTTTATAGAGAATTTATATTAGATTTACCAATTGTTCATTAAAAAAAGTTATTCACGATGAGTACAGGATAAATGTGTCTATCAATTAAAATTCCATCAATATATATATTGATATTAAAACTTTTAATTAAGTTGGTGTCCCAGGTCAAGTTGCACTAACTCAATAGGAGATTTGACCAAAAAGACAAATCATAAAATAAAAGATAAAAGATATATATATATATATGTATTAATAAAGTCATAATTATAATTTTCTCTTCCTTAAAATTATAGCGAGAATCTATATTTTTAAAATCTACTTTTATCTATTTTCTCTTTTTTAAAAATTTGCACACTAATTATCATTTTTTCTCTCTTTTACATTTTAAGATAAAGATAGCTTTTATTTTTTAAAATCTTTATCTAAATAATCAAATCTTTTATATATTTCACCCACAATCTAAATGCAGAGGCTAATATATATAGGTGTGTGTGTGTGTATTGAGACAATTACTTTTAACTTATCCAAGAAAAAAGAAACAATTGCTAATCTTTATCGTCCCAGCTAGGAAAATCTCTTTTCTAAAACAGTTTTGCTCTTGAAAATGCTACAAACAAAAGGAAAAAAGTTAATTTGTTTGCCCGCATAACTCCTTCGGAAAAGTGTGGTGTTACAAGAAAAGAAATTGTACCAAGAAGGCGACATATGTAGATAAAAAGATTTTGCCGATTGATTTTTAGATTTGGTGGCATGTCATAAGAATAAAAAATTTAAAAGATAAGTTAAGAATTAAAAAAAAAAAGTATATAAGAGGTTCTCAATTTAAAAGAGAATCAAGATAATCATATTGTAATCGTAATCGTGTCATAATCTTTATAATTTAATATAATTACATTAACGCCCCTTAAACTCAAGATATTTTGATAGATACCAATTTGAGTTTGGAAACGACACAAAAGTCAAATGAATGGTTGTTTAAGTAACATGATGACGTACAAAATGACAACTAATTTCAATATATTTTATTGTGCTTATGAAACACATTGTTACAAGTAATCTAAATAGCAATATGATTATGCAATAGCCATATCCTTCAGTAATCGACGAAGCCAAAATAACTTTGATTTAGTATTACAGCGGGCAATTACAGTTTTTTTCTTACTTCACCAATAAATTAGATACTATGGAATTAAAAAAAAACAAACATTCACGAAGCAAATTTCGTGACAACAACTACTAGTTACTATTAAAATTACACCTAGAAATTGAGTTGATTTGATAATAGTTAAAGATAAGAAAAAAAAACAAAAAAATTAAAAATCGATTCGAAATTGTAATATTTTATTTGATTGAATTGATTTTTTAAATTCAGTTCGAGTTAAATTCGAATATTAAATGTATATATTAAGTTTAGATCAAATTTCGGATTACAATGTAAAAAATCAAAAATAAAAGAATTAAACTGAATTATATATTTTTATTGATTTATATATATTTAAAATTTTTATAATGTAAAAATAATTATTTTATATATAAATATATTAAAAATCTTATAAAAATAATATATAAAAATTAAAAAATTAAAAAAATAAAAATTAATAAATCGAATCGAATTAAACTGATAAAATTCAGTTCAGATTAAATTGATTTAAAAAAAAATTGAATTCAAATTAAATTTTAAAAATTTATAATACCATATATTATTAAAAAAACTGAATCAATTTAAACCATTATCGTCCCTAAAAGTAGCTAGTAGCCCTATCCCATTCTTTCAACTTTGGAATAATAACTTGGTAAATTTGTTAATACTCTTGATCCAGTCTTGAAACTCAAAATGGTTTGAAGTCCACTCAAACGAACTCAATATGATCCGAATATCAAACAAAATAAATCCATTAACTCAAATTTTTATGAATTGGTTTGAAGCTCAAATACAAATTAGAAGCTTGTCGAAAACCATAAAACAATTACAAAATGGCAGAAGAAAATAATAGATTGAAGAAAAACACATCAAAGAACATGGATCATGTTAATGACGTAGATAATGATGGCCGAGGGATGTTGCTGCTAACTGGTGTTTCTTTCACTTGTGCACTACATTCTGTTTGATCTTGAACAGGTAAACAACCCACAGTGTCCTTGTTCTGTTCTTTGCTCTTTCCCCATAAAACACTGTAAAGGCTTATCACTAACAAGATTGCCCCCAAAACACTACATTCACAGTAAGATATACGTATTAACGTTTTAGCTTTCTTTTTCTCGAATTTTTTCAAAATCTAAGATGTATTATTTCAATTGGATAAAATTGTTTACCTTCCTAGATTAATGGTTTCCCCTATGAGAAACACTGAGCCAAGAATTGTAATGACCAGGCTTGATGGTATCATCACAGCATGGAAAACTGGTCCCTTCTTTTCAATCACCCATGCTTGCAAAAAGTATGCAACACCAGTCACAACAACCCCCTGTTACAGATTAATGCAACAAGTTTAAATAATGTTAAAAAAGATTGAAATCATTGCCAAAAATGTATAGAATCAAGAAAGATAACATTGGTTTTAACAGTTTCATATCTTTTTCCTTTTTCTGTGTATTCTCCTCCATTATAGATTTCTCTAAGATATTATTAAAGTCTTTCTGTTTGCTTACACAGTAAACTACTGCGAGCAGTCTAAAGTTCCATCCCAGCTTCCACTGGTGAGGATCTCTTTCCAAAGCAATAGCAACAAGAAATGACTGAACTGCACCCGACAGGCACTGAACGCTTGTGAAAGTAAGCTTGGAAGGGTAGGCTTTCAAAATTTGAGCCTGTTATTATGAAACTAGAACCATCAAATTGACAAGTAATAAGTGGCTTTCATTATCAAACAACAAGATAGTATTTAAAGAAGAGAAAGAGTAATCAATACCTACAGGAATGTAAAATTTTACGTAATTCTTATGGGTTAATGATAGTAAGCGCTACCTGAAACACAAGCCAGAGGGACCAACATATGCAGGAAACTAACAAGAGGAAACATCCAAGTAGCCATTTTCTGGAAGAAGAATCATGAGCAGCATTGTGATCATCTTGGCCACCGCTATGACGTTGGAAATGGGGATGGAACAGAGGTTTCAAAACAGGTCCTTTGTAAAAAGCAAGAGTAACAACCGCTGCCATGCACACCACTATACCTGCAACTTTTGCAATGCCAGGGACTGTCTTCAGTGTCACCTTCTCCATCCTGCAACAAGCAACCTTAGGTACTGGTATAACCATAATGAACAATATCATTAAGTCTTTTGGTACCATTAAAGTCTCGAAAGATTTTATGTCTAAATCATTCTCACTTTTACTGATTGATACAATAAATATGAAACATTTGAAGAAATATTGAACTTAATTTGAATTAGTCAATTTTCAAATCAAAACGTAAAAGCAAGGCAAACCAATAAAAAAAAATAGTTACTAAAACCTGCCTGAGTAAAACTGCAACGGCAAATGTTATGACGGGAAGGCAATTAACCGCGGCAGCACCAAGACTTGCAGATGTGTAAACGAGAGCTAACCCGTAAATGTTCAGGGGAAAGGTAATCCTAAATTGAACGAAAATTAAAAACATATAATTCAGGCGAATTTCCTTCTTGAAATTAACAGTTACAGTTTAAGAGCAGATTAACATTTGTCTTCCGAGCAGAGGAGCTGGAGAAAGGAATTTCCAAGCATTACATATCCCAGTAAAGCAACCATAAAAATCTTGCAGAAGGTCACTAATGAAAGTGGCTTGGCTTTTTTCCTGGAATGCAAGAAAAGAAGGAAGAGACAAAACTGGGCAATAGCTGCTTAATTGGAATCATTATCAACAAAAAGATGACAGAAACTGTAACATTACCCTTCAAAAATGTTGCGCCTGAAGCAATAATCACAACAATACAGAAGCAATAGACAACAATCAATAATCAAATACGCAGGAAAAATAAAGCACACCAAGATTTACGTGGAAAACCCTCCAGTGTAGAGGGAAAAAACCACGGGCCGCCAGAAAAATCTTCACTATCAAATAATAGTTATACAAAGTTCTTCTCTAGCTAAAACTAGAGCTAATCAACAACTAGAGAAACAATTGGAGAAATCTCACCAAATAAGTGACTCAACAAATACACCCTGGATTTGTTCCTAGAGAGCTTCAAACCCGATCTTCACCGTTCAGAATGTAGAACTCTGAATCATAAACCTCCTGACAAGGTTTCAACTCAATCGGACCACGGATTGACTTCCGTTCAACCAACTCTCCCTTCTCCTTTTTCTCTCTCTGCTTTTCCTGGCTTTTCTTCTTTCTCTGCTTGGTTTTCGACACACACATAAAACAACCCCACCTCTTTTTATTAAGTCGCTAGGGCTCTGTGTAAAATAAAAGATCAAGGCCCATGGCCTTTACTTGGTCCAAAACCACTTACATGGGACTGGACCCCATTTTCCTAACAATCTCCCCCTCCAGCCCCATTAGGAGGAGATTCATCACCTTAGCAGTTTCATTTGGAACTTACCTTGGCCAGGGAACTCATTCCGGCCAAGTTACTGCAAAGCTCAAGCTTTTCCCTGGGAAGTATCTTAGTCAACATATCTGCCACATTTTTATCAGTATGGACTTTCTTTAATAGCATCTGCTGTTCTTCAATCACTGAACGTAACCAATGATATCTAACATCAATGTGCTTTGTTCTAGCATGGTACATGGTATTCTTACTCAAATCTAAAGCATTCTGGCTATCACAAAATACCACATACTCTTTCTGATTCAACCCTAATTCAAGAAGAAAACGTTTCATCCAAAGCATTTCTTTACATGCTTCAGTTGCTGCAATATACTCAGCCTCTGTAGTTGACAAAGCAATACACTTCTGCAACTTAGACTGCCAAGATACAGCTCCTCCTGCAAAAGTGAACAAATACCCTGAAGTAGATTTCCTACCATCAAGATCGCCTGCCATGTCAGCATCAGTAAACCCTTCTAGAACTGGTTGTGAAACTCCATAAGTCAAGCACATTTTTGAGGTACCCCTCAAATATCTAAAAATCCATTTCACTGCTTCCCAGTGAACCTTTCCTGGATTAGAAAGAAATCTGCTCATTACACCAACTGCATGAGCAATGTCAGGCCTTGTACAAACCATAAGATACATTAAAGAACCGACTGCAGAAGAATAAGAAATACTAGACATAGCTAGTTGCTCTTCCTTAGACACTGGACAAGATTTCTTACTTAGGTGAAAATGGTTGGCAAGTGAACTGCTAACTGATTTAGCATGTTGCATGTTGAATCTACCAAGCACTCGTTCAACATACTTTTCCTGTGACAACCACAGCTTTCCAGCTCTCCTATCTCGGATAATGTCCATACCAAGAATCTGCTTTGCTGGACCTAAATCCTTCATATCAAAGGACTTAGACAATTGTTCTTTCAACCTGTAAACCATACTAGCATCTTGTCCTACAATCAACATATCATCAACATATAATAATAGGATAATGAAGTTACCATTAGGGAATTGTTTAACATACACACAAGAATCCGCTGCTGTTCTTTTATAGCTATGACTCACCATAAAAGAATCAAACTTCTTGTACCACTGTCGTGGAGCTTGTTTCAAGCCATACAAGCTTTTCTTCAATTTGCAAACTAAGTGCTCTTTCCCTTTCACTTCAAAACCCTCAGGCTGATTCATATAAATGTCCTCCTGCAAATCACCATGCAAAAATGCAGTTTTAACATCAAGTTGCTCAAGTTCAAGATTCAAACTAGCTGTCAATCCCAGTACCACTCGAATAGAACTCATTTTTACAACTGGAGCAAAAATCTCATCAAAATCGATGTCTGGTTTCTGAGAAAAACCTTTTACTACCAATCGAGCTTTGTACCTCACTAGTTTGTCACCATCCTTTTTCAACTTGAACACCCATTTATTCTTTAATGGCCTCTTTCCTGTTGGAAGTTTAACAAGATCATAAGTACCATTCTTTCGCAATGACTCCATCTCTTCTTTCATTGCTTTTAACCAGTGCTCTCTATCCGGAGTAGCCTGCACATCTTGAAAGCTTTCTGGCTCCCCTTCACTGGTAACTAAAATAAAATCTGAACTTGGATACCTGGTAGATGGCCTGCGCTCTCTAGTAGATCTCCTAGGCTGAGACTCTACATCACTTGATGCCGAACGTAGCTCCCCCTGCTCAACACTCTCAGGTAGAGAGGATTGCTCCCCCTGCTCAAAACTAATAGCATCTGGCTCATCACCAACTGTAGCTGGCTCATCCATATCCCCAAGTTCTGTTTCTGGCTCATTTTCACCATCTGTGGCTCTTTCCTGTGAAATCTCTGTTGGTGTTGAAACATCACACTCAACAGTAACTCGTGTAGTCTTCTCATTTTTTTCAAGGTCTGCTATGGTTTCTTTTTCATGAAAGACCACATCTCTGCTTCTGACTGTCTTTCTCTTTACTGGATCCCATACCCTGTAGCCAAATTCCTCATCACCATATCCTACAAACACACACTGTGTAGCTTTACTGTCAAGCTTTGATCTCTGCTCTTTCGGCACATGCATGAATGCTTTACACCCAAAAATTTTCAAGTGAGAGTATGAAGCATCTTTTTCTGTCCACACTCTTTCTGGAATGTCAAAGCCCAAAGGAACTGATGGTGACCTGTTAAGTAAATAACAAGCTGTGTTGACTGCTTCACCCCAGAATGGCTTTGGTAATTTTGCCATCCTCAACATACATCTGACTTTTTCCATAATGGTGCGATTCATTCTTTCAGCTATACCATTATGCTGCGGTGTTCCAGATTCTGTCCTCTCATGCCTGATCCCATGCTTTGAGCAATACTCTTCAAAGCTTTTAGATGTGTATTCCCCACCATTATCAGTTCGAATACACTTCAAGGGTAACCCTGTCATCCTTTCAACCATGGCATGAAATTTTTGAAAATACTGCAGTACCTAACTTTTATATTTCAACATATACACCCAAGTCTTACGTGAAGCATCATCAATAAAAGTAACAAAATATCTGCTACCACCTAATGACTCAACCTCAATGGGACCACATACGTCAGAATAAATTAATTCCAATCTATTTTCTTTTCTCTGAGAACTTTTACGAAAAGAAACTCTATGATGCTTACCAAACAAACAATAATCACATGAATCGAGAGACATACCTTTGGTCAAGGGAATGAGAGAGTGCCTTGCCAAAACCTGTAACCCTTTTTCACTCATGTGTGCCAGCCTCCTGTGCCACAAGTTTGCTGAAGCATCATTTTCAACGGTATTTACCTGGTTACCGTTCAATTGCATCCATGTCTTATACATTGTGCAGCATAGTTTTCCCCTTGCAACTACCATAGATCCTTTGAGAAGCTTCCACTGTCCATTCTTTTGTCGGCTTTCATATCCCTCCTTATCAAGGACATTAATAGCAAGCAAGTTCATTCTCATATCTGGAATGTGTCTGACATCCCTCAAAGTCAACATGCAGCCTGTACTAGTTTGTACAATAATATCACCAATCCCAACAATCTGCGACACACTCTTGTTTCCCATCTTGGTACAACCAAAGTCTCCTGCTTTGTAAGTTGTAAACAACTCTCTCTTAGGAACACAATGATATGCCGCTCCTGTGTCAACTATCCACTCAATGCCGGGATCACTAACATGATTACAATCACCATGTGTACAAATCAAAGTAACTGAATCACTATCTGAATTCACTGCTGCAACATTGCCATCATCTGAACTCTTGCCTTTCTCATCTTTTCGCTCTTGCTTTAAGATTCTACAGTTTCGTTTTATATGACCCGCCTTACCACAGTGGAAACACTTCACTTTACCTCTAGACTTGGATCTATGTTTAGACTTACCACGGCCTTTTGAGTCCTGACCTCTGTCGATGTTTCTACCCCTGCTCTCTGAGACCAAAGCTTGATTCCCAGGGTCTACATCTTTTCGCCTCGCTTCTTCATTAAGCATACTGTCCTTTACCATCTCCAATGTCACCTTATAATCAGGAGCTGAATTAAGAACAGTCACAACTAGAGTATTCCAGCTGTCTGGCAATGAACCCAAAAGAAATAATGCCTTCATTTCATCATCCATTTTAAGCTCCATAGTAGTCATCCGATTAAATATATCTTGGAAATCACTCAAGTGCTCTGTAACAGATCGTCCATCCCTGTACTGTAAAGTTGCAATCTTTTTAACAAGCATAACTTTATTCATACCTGTTTTTCTCTCATACAATGCTGCCAATTTTTCCCAAATAATGTGAGCATCTGATTCCTGCGCTACATGATGGAACACGCTGATATCAACCCATTTTCTGATTGTAGCCAGCGTTTTTCTACCTAGCTTCTTCCAGCTTTCATCTTTCATATCCGCTGGTTTAGCCGAATCACCCAATACTGGCTCATACAAATCTTTGCAGTATAGATGATCCTCCATCATAGGCTTCCAAATTGAATAATTCGATGCTGTCAATTTTATCATGGAACCTATATCACCCTCCATGATCTCAAACAGAATTTACTTCTATCCTGGGTTGCTTCTGTATCGATGTCTCAAAATAACCCTCGCTCTGATACCACTTGTTGCGCCTGAAGCAATAATCACAACAATACAGAAGCAATAGACAACAATCAATAATCAAATGCGCAGAAAAATAAAGCACACCAAGATTTACGTGGAAAACCCTCCAGTGTAGAGGGAAAAAACCACGGGCCGCCAGAAAAATCTTCACTATCAAATAATAGTTATACAAAGTTCTTCTCTAGCTAAAACTAGAGCTAATCAACAACTAGAGAAACAATTGGAGAAATCTCACCAAATAAGTGACTCAACAAATACACCCTGGATTTGTTCCTAGAGAGCTTCAAACCCGATCTTCACCGTTCAGAATGTAGAACTCTGAATCATAAACCTCCTGACAAGGTTTCAACTCAATCGGACCACGGATTGACTTCCGTTCAACCAACTCTCCCTTCTCCTTTTTCTCTCTCTGCTTTTCCTGGCTTTTTTTCTTTCTCTGCTTGGTTTTCGACACACACATAAAACAACCCCACCTCTTTTTATTAAGTCGCTAGGGCTCTGTGTAAAATAAAAGATCAAGGCCCATGACCTTTACTTGGTCCAAAACCACTTACATGGGACTGGACCCCATTTTCCTAACAAAAAACAATAGCAAAAGGGACCAAGAAAATAGTTCCGGCAACTTGTCTATAGAAGACAAACACACATATACTCATACCCATATCGAATACTGCCTTGGAGAGTAAGATCATGCCAGAAGAAAGAGCATGCACCAGAAGCGCCACCAGAAAAGGCTTCTTTGAACCCATTTTCTTCACTGCTACTGTATCAATATGATCAATTGAGCTTCAACCCTTTATCAATATCTTCAGGCTTTCAGTACAAGTGTTAGAAAAACCAGAAAGCATATGCTTTCTCTGTTGGAGATGAAATTAGAGAGCAAGATGCAGAAAATTCTTCTTAGTGGTACATCATAATCGTCTCTTTTTTGTTTCGTTTTCTTATTTTTTTTATCCCAACAACTTGGATTTTGTTCTCATTATTAGTTGCCTGATTACAATAACCTACCTTCTGCTTAGAGGTCCATATAAAGGATCATTAGCAAAGAGAACTTTTATAGGTCAATTCACTTATTCCATGTGACTTAATAGATGGTGTCAGCAGCAAAGAGTGGTGCCAATAGTAAAATTTTGTTGGAGGTTGATATAGAGCTGGTGGTTGACATAAGAAAGTCAAAATATACAGTTAGTCCCTATACTTATGCAAATATGCAAATTTAGTCTCTACACATTGATTTTTACAAATCGAATTCTTTCTTTTTTCATAAATTATCAATTTCTGTCTGATCATTAACCGAATCACATTTGCTCTGTTAACTATGCTGACATTTTCCTTGATTTTGATAATATAGGGTTGACTCAATTGACATGACATTTTCGAATAACACCAAATATTAAAAATCAATGAAATTTTATGGTCATATGGGCACCTCATTTTATCCTTCGTCTTCTCTGTTTGAGACCTCCTTACCACCCAACCCTTCTCTCTATAGAAGCCAAAATATTCAAAAGCTCTTTTTCCATGCTCTTCTGTTATCGTCAACAAAAACACCCATCTTACCTATAGTTAACAGAACCCAAAGATAGGCCATGTAAATACAAGGAGAATAACGAAGAATAACAAGTACAGAAAGGAATCAGAATTGAGAGGTTTAGATGAAAATATTAAAAGCTGATCTGGGTTGCCAAGGAGCTATTGATTTGACAACTTTTTTTGAGTTCTAGTTATACCCTTAAACCTCTTGATCAACTCTTTCTTCTTAGTTCTACATTATTCGTGCATAATGAATATAAGCCAAAGCAATCGCCACCATTTCACCACAAATGCCACTTCAACACACAAAAACGCGTTACAATATAAAAAAAAATCTCAAAATCACAAAAAATGAAGCATTGAAAAACAAGTGAGCGATAGAGATGTTCATAATTTGATTTTAAATGAATTAATCGGTTTAATCGATTTAATTCGATTAATCAATGGGTTATCAAGTTAATTTTAGTTGATTAATAAAAATAATTTTAGAAAAATTTTGATTTTTAATTAATTTGATTTGAAAACTGAATTAATCAAAATTTTAATTAAAATATAAAAAAATTTAAATATAAAATAAAAATATATGAAATAGATCATTTTTTTAATAAATTGTTAGAGTTTTTAATATAATATTTAAATATTTAAATATTTATTAAATAAATTTTTTTAATTTATTTAAAATATGAAAAATTAAGAGTTTAAAATATAATTTAACTTAAATATATATTATTTTGTTAATCAAAAAATTTAATCGAATTGATCAAATTTAATTTGATTATTTAATTTTTAAAATTAATAAATTTAATTCAATTAATAAAAACAAAATAATGATTTAATTAATTTAATTTTAAATAATTTAATTTAAAATTAATTAAATCGATCGAATAAACAAAATTAACTTTCTCCGAACACAAGGACAAGAGAAATGGCGATCCAATCCCACCACTAGGCCACGTGGTCAAAACAGTCATGTTATTAGACTCAAATTTTAAATCGTCTCAAAAATATCATGTCAATTTATTTAATAAAATAATTTTATAAAAAGTAATTTAATAAAATATTTAAAATATCAAGAATGAAATTGTTAATTATGTTAATTTTTTATTGTGATTATCTAATTAAAAAATTCAATAGCATTTTTTATTGAATATTCTATAATTGCATCAAATTTTGAAGTAAGATGAAAATTTTACTTCAAATTTAGAAGTGTGATGATAAAATTAGATCATTTAAAAGATTGATGATAAATTTGAACCACGCATATAAACATAATAATAAATTTACACTTTATCCTGTTCGAATTTTTTTTTCAAAGGTAATTTAAGAAAAAAATCTTATAGCCAATCAGAGTCAAAATTCAACTAAAAAATTAATCACATTTATTTCACATTTTCTTCAGAATAGAGAAAATACCTTGACTGCAAGGTGCATTATCTATTAAGTCAACGGTTTGATTAAATTGATAAAAATTAAATATTTTATTTGTAAAACTTAAATTCAATTTTTATCTTTAACAATATTTTTTATGGATAATTTATAAGTCTATTTTGTATAAGTTCTTGCTAAAATTTATGATATGCTTTAATTTTGAAATGGAATAACCTCTTTTCACTTAAACTTTTCTTTACCAAAACAACCTAATTATATATCAATGCTTAATTGAGGTAAAAATAATAAATATAAAAAAAATGGATCAATGAAGTTGAAAAAGTATCAGTCTCCCAATTTTATACTGTTTCATTTATGCACATACATATTTAAATAATATTTTCCTTGATGAAATGCAAACATTGATATTAGTTTAAAAGAAGCATCATAGACACAAAGAGGGGGACCAAGGAGCTCCAAACAAAAACTAAAATTGTACTTAATTTTTTTTATAAAGTGAGATTTAAATTCCTCCGAATCCCTTTTATTGGTTTTTCTTTCATCCCTTCTTTAAACATTTTTTTTTTCTTTAAACATAATGGGATTCAAAGAAATTTGTGTGATTCCAAACACGTAGGTTTTATGATTGTGTCAGTTTTAAAGGCCTTCAAAAGCATGACGAATCAATGCATAGAGAAATTCCCACTCTTTGCAAATTGTAAAGTAAAACAGATTATTACATTTACTTCTTATAAATATCAATCGAAACCTATTAGAAAACAAAACACGATGAGGTTGATATATTGGTAAGATAGGAAACATCAAAAAAACCCAAGACCCAACAGCAAACCAAGCCCAACAATCACAGTGCATTTCCTTAGAGGAGGCCTAGATCGATTCACATCAATAAACCCAGACCAACTCTGAATTTAACAATGCTAAATAAAAGTGTTTTTTTTTTTTAATTAAAAAAAAGGGGTTTTCCTAAAACCCTCGCTTTGTCTTCCTGACCAGTCACCACCGTCCTCCAAAATTTTCCAAGAAAATCAAAACCTTTGGAATGAAAAAAAACCCCATTTTCCCATTAACAATGAGCCTTAAACCCTTCCCTCTGAGAAACCTTCTTTCCTTTTCCTCTTCTGCACCCTTATATTCACTCTCAATCTTCGTTTCCCATTTCTCCACTTCCCAGGCTCAGCCTGCCCATTCTCATCCTTTGTGGCGGCGCCACGAGGAGGAGTCACGACACGTTAAGGTTTCGGTTTGGTGGGATTTTGAGAACTGCAATCTGCCTGCAGGTGTCAATGTGTTTAAGATTGCTCATATGATCACTGCCGCTCTCAGGGCTAATGGAATTAAGGGTCCTGTTCAGATTACGGCTTTCGGAGACATTTTACAACTCTCAAGAACTAATCAGGAGGCACTTTCTTCTACTGGGGTTAACCTTTCTCATGTTCCCAATGGTATGTTTTTGTTTCTTAAGCTGGCAAAAG
The DNA here is from genome assembly GCF_047325235.1 of Durio zibethinus. NCBI lineage: Eukaryota > Viridiplantae > Streptophyta > Magnoliopsida > Malvales > Malvaceae > Durio > Durio zibethinus. The sequence continues at coordinate 1,733,415 of NC_143171.1, forward strand.
GGTTCTTTTTTATATATAGTTTGTTCTGTGGTTTTATTTTATTTTTTATTTTGTTTTTTTATTGTGTAATCTAGAGATTGTTTGTAATCAAGATTGAAGTGTAATATTGGGATTTTTATGGAGTAATTTAGTGGTTTATGGAAGCAAAATATATTTCATTAGAAAAGAGAAAATAACTAAAATGTAACAAATGTTTAAACTTAATTATTCAAAAATATTACTTACCTTTTTATTGGAACATATGTGTTGCTTTTTACTTATGGAAGCAAAGTTATGGTAAAAGTTCAATACTTAATGTTTCTGTTTATCAAAAAAGCACCCTAATCTTCAAATAACATTAGCTTTATGGCCCTTCAGGCCTTCACCTGTAACCAAGGAGTAAACGACAATCTAGCTGTTGTTACCATTTCACAACAATTTAATTAATTGGTTGTATCTTTAAGAAGACACTTTCTTTTTTATGTTGAAAGACCTAGTTGGGAATGGGGAGGGGGTAGGGAGCTATTATGAAGTGTCACCATGACACAAATGATTTTGGGAGCGAATATGGATTGCAGGTCTTGTATGTTCTTTTTTCCTTTCCTTTCTAATCTCCAGTCAATTGTCTCAGTTTATGTTATTTTACCATGTAAATGTGCCACAAATGCAGGTCGAAAGAACAGTGCTGATAGATCACTTCTGGTTGACCTTATGTATTGGATTTCCCAAAATCCTCCTCCAGCACATCTTTTTTTAATCTCTGGTGACAGGGACTTCGCTAGTGTTTTGCATAAATTACGGATGAACAACTATAACGTATTGCTTGCTAGTCCAGATTCTGCTCCTAGTGTTCTTTGCAGTGCTGCCAGTATCATGTGGAATTGGAATGCACTGCTCAAAGAGGAGAACCTGACTGGAAAGCACTATAATCAACCTCCTGATGGTCCATATGGTTCTTGGTATGGCCATTACAAGGTGCCTCTGGAAGACCCATTTTTAGTTGAACAACCAGCATGTCCACGGACTAAAGAAGTATGTGAGGGTTCTGATTCTAAGCCTTGGCCAGTTCCAGAGACAGTTACAAAGCAGATTCATCAGATTTTGAACTCTTACCCGAAGGGAATTTCCATTTCAGACCTTCGTTCTGAGTTGACCAGAAGTAAGGTTGGCCTTGATAAAGACTTTTATGGGTATAAAAAGTTCTCCCGCTTTCTTTTATCCATGCCACACATTTTGAGGCTTCGGTTTGAGCGTGATGGTCAGTTTTTTATACGTGGAATTGCCCCAAAAGCTTGTGAACTATCTGAGACTAGTCCATGTTTATCTGCAGGACCTGTCTGTAGAAATGGAGATGGGCTCACTTTTTCTTCTAGATCAAGTGGGGATGACAGGTCAGTTGGTGGTGCTCTAAATGTTAAGTCCAGGTTGCATGATTCCCCTGAAGTTAATGCTGGAGTTGCTTCAAGAAAGGTACAACAAACCCCTGCAGAAACTGATAATCTTGTTAAAGTAAATGCAGAAAAGGCTCCAGAGGAAGTCCAACAGGCCCTTCCAGTTGGCCAGAAGATCGCTGAAGCATCCAATGATCAGGTAACTGAGAGTCATCGGGCTCCTATGCTGGAAAAAGATTCTGCATCTGATGTAAGTTTCTTTAGGAAAGTTTGGAAAAGATGGCTTGGTGGTAGCAATGGCAATTCTAAGGTAAAAAGTCATGACCTTCCTGAAAAACATGGTGATTCTGAAGGTAGCTCTGTGAAACAAAATAACAAAACCCAGAAAAAATGCGCTGGGGTTAGCTCTGAGAGGGAAGGAATGAATGAAGAGTCTGAGGAAAAGTCATGTGAGGTTGCTTATCCAGTGACTGTTTCTTCATCAAGTAATGGCTCAACTGTTGACAGTAAAGCAAGTGCTGAAGCAGGTGAAAACCACTCTGGAAAGAAGTCAGGTTTATTTAATCGGATTGCCAACTGGTGTAAATTTTGGAGAAGTAGCCAAGACTCTAGGGCATCAAGTGACCAATCCTGCGAAAAGAACAACCAAATAAACACTAATTCTTTAAAGCATGAGGTTTTTACTCAGGGTTCCTTCTGGAAAGACATGGAAATCATAATGGACTCACCTAGGGGATCATTGCTCGTCACACAGTCTAGGACCAGGTTGCTAATTCTTTCCCTCTAGTTTTACCACATGACTTGCTGGTAAAAATCTGTTAGTTTGCTTGTTTCCTTCCTTAGTTTGTAGCTTTTTATATGTATGCCGTCCTTCATGATGGAATCCAGAATAGCATTGACTTTTGTTAAATTGTTGAACAACACAGATTTGCTGACTTTAGTCATATGTTGTGGTTGCTTTGTTTATATTATTGTATTTTGCATATGCTCACGATTTTTTACAGAAAAGAAAAGAGATATACAAACTTAGGAACTTGGCCCTTTTTTTTTTTTTTTTTACATTTAGTTCTTCAGGGGTTACTGTTTACTGTCCATGCATGTACCAACACACGCAAACGATGGTAGAATAGATGTCCATGTGTCCTCAACATTTATTTTTTATATGTTGGTTGATGGTGGACTGTGTATCTACATGCAAAAGATAGTAGAATATCAAAAGTGGCCATTTTCTGTTTTCTCTTTTCCAATGAGCCGACAATTTTCATAATTCAATATATACGAAGATCAAACACTGGATTTCTGCAAATTTTATTTCAAATTGCAAATCTGTTGCAGTTTCAGAATCAATATATTGAATTGGAAATTTGAGTTCCAACTTAAAATGTGAAGGAGTTTTAAACAAATTCATGTCTTAGTGATTGTTAAACTTTTGCAGGGAAGAGATGGCAGAAAATCTGCTGAAGGAAGGACCGTTGGCTCTTAGATCTCTCAGTAACACCGATCTTCTTCAATTGGTTGATTTGTTAATATCCAATAAGAAATGGATTGAAGAATGCCCCTCCCAAATGCCACGTTTCAGGATCATTAGGGCTGCTGAGAAGAGTCCAGATTTGGGTCGCTCACATGCTGCAAATGGGTTGAGATCAATCTTTATGCATGCTTCGTCACAGGCAAACTTGCAGCCAAAAGAGGAAGGAGAGAAAATTTTGCAGAATATGCTTCATTCTGAAGTTTCATCTACCATCATCAATCAGAAATCATCGGATCATTCTAGATGTGAGATATTGACCGACTGTAAAAAACTTGTGAAAGTGATACTAAAGGAACACCCTGAAGGATATAATATGGCCAATTTCAGGAAACTTTTCCTTGAGAGGTATGGTTATCCTCTTGATATACAAAGGCTTGGTTACAAAAGGTTGGCATCCCTGCTAGAGATAATGCCTGGGATTAAAATAGAGTCTTCCTACATAATTCCTGCAAGTATGGTTCCAGACAATTCTGGCCTGGAAACTGCTTTTCCTAACATTCGAGAAAATACCAGTCATGCATTAGGGAACACAGCTTGTGAATTGCCTGACGCATCAATAAAGGATGATGATTTTGACTCTGCATGGGATGAACTAGGACCTGTTTCCAACACAAGTTCAAACAGAAAGGAAGTGCAATCAGTATTAGGGAGCAAAAGAACAGAGGAAACAAAAATGACATATCCTGACTATGAACCTTCTCTCTCAGATGATGAAATTTCAGATTCTGAAGGGGAAATCTCAACTTTAGTGCAATCAGGACACCAACAGAAGCTAGGAATAGATGAGGAAGAGAGCTCATTGTTGCAAATCCTTGATTCATGGTACAGTAGCAAGGAAGGTGACGATAGAAAGGATACTTCAGAGAAGTCAGAGGGCTTGGTTGATTGTTCTGAATACCATCTGAAGCCATCTGATGCTGCTGGAGTAGGCATGAAGACAAAAACTTCTTTGGAGGACCATGGAAAGAGGAAAAGGTCACAAAAGAACTATTCTTTTGTTGCAGACTCAGCGGGGAGTGACAGGGATAAGTTCATTAATGGAATATTAGGTAGCTTGAGCAAATCAAGTGAGTCAAAAACGGAGGCGTGAATGGTCTCACGATATTAAAGAAGGGAAAATGATTCATTCTGCATTTTTTGCATGCGTTTGGGTAATTCTTATATTTACTTTTCACTTATATTAGTTTAGGTACAACATTCAAGCTATGCTGGAGAAATTTTTGGGCCTTCAAAGTGGTTGAAAGTTACATAATAGTTTATGCAATTATTATATCTATCAGTGCCAAGAGTAAGTTTTGCTGATTCAGATCCGGGATTGTGCTAGATTTCCTTCCTCTCCTGTATTCCTTGTTACTAAACGCAATTCCTGTAGCATGTTGTTATGCAATTTGCTTTCTCTTGTAGCATGATAATTTTCTAGAGAGCCAAATAAACTTCAGGAAATATCATCAATGTTTTAACATTTATTATCATCCTGAGGGCACATACAGGTTCATCTTATTTCATTCTCTAATATAGCCTTTCCAGTGTATTCGACCAACGCATTTTACACCTTAAAATTGACTTCTGCCCATTCCGCGACTCATTTTGGTCCTAGTGCAGCAAGGTGAGTGTCTTTAAAATCGCAGAAAAAACTGCAGACTAAGACAGTTAAATTCTGATAAGAGAAGTGGTAGACTGAAAATATAGAAAATAATTATTTGAGTTAAACTTTAATGTTATGTTTGGATAATTAAAATTAATAAAAGAAATTAAGGAAAAAAATTTTAACAACTATTGTTTTGATAAAGAATAAAAAAGAAAGGAAATAATTCATTATAATAATTTTTTTAATTATAATTTTTCATTGCTTGTGATTTGAAAGCATTTTTAGATCATGATATATTTGCTATCTTGTTTGATCTTATAATTGTTGCTATATCAATTATTTTTAATCAAGTGAAACCGAAATATGTTCTACAAACATGCATTGATAAATTTTAAGCTAGTTTGATATTTTACAAATCGAAAAAATATATTTATTTATATTCAACCATTCATCAAAATTAAATCACTAAAAAATTATAAAAAATTTATATATTAGAAGATATATATGAAATTTACTTGAAAAAAGAGATGGTTTTGAAAAAATTATAGGATGATTGTGATTTGTTTAGGTTTTTTTGTTTAAATTTTTAGTATTAATAAAAAAAATAAATATAATAATCTTTTTATAAAAAAAATTTTTTCAACTTTTTTTTTTAACTTTTTTTTCAAATTAAGATATTAAAAAAATTGAATTTATAAGAAAAACCAAGATTTTCATATTTCTTTTAAATTAAAAATTTATTAAAAAAAATTTATTTCCTTTACATTTCTTTACTTTACATTCTTTTTCTTCCTCTCCCCTCAATCCAAACACACTATAAATTTCAATTAATGTACTATTTTGTTTGCAAAACCTACCACTCATCAAAATACCAACTATTCCATTTAAAGTGAGACCAGTTTTCTTTTTTCTAAAAAAAAATATTAATGCACAAAACATTTTCCTTACCCATGTGACAATAAAAGCAGTGAAATTATTAGATCTGTGGAGCAATTATAAGCCTTCAAAGCAGCATTTAAGATTTCATCTGCCCCTTTATCAGGATAGTTTAATGGCCATTCCTAGAAAGGAAGCAAATAATTGAACAACAGCAAAAAGATGACAATCAAAGCTGCCTTTTCTGCTCTGCCTTTCACAAATTTGGTCAAATACTAAATACAGTAGTTTATCTCATCAAAATCTTCGAAGGTAGTTCTATAAAAAAGGGAATATATTTGAAAAAGAAAAAGAAAAAGAAAAGGTAAGACAAAGGGAAGAGAGTACGTAAACAGGGTTAAAGAAGCCACTGTAAACCACGTAGACGTTGGCTGTCTCCTCCTGTGTATATATATTATCCCAATCGGTCATTTGGTTTCCACCCATCAAAACTCATCAAACAAAACAGCAGAAGAAAAAGAGAGAGAGCAATAGGAAATGTCGAAAGAGCATTCACAAAAGGCTTTTGGTTGGGCTGCTACTGATAGCTCGGGAATCCTCTCCCCTTTCAATTTCTCCAGAAGGTATATATACTACGTATCTTGTAACTTCTTCTTCCTCTTAAAACAATTTTTTTTTTCTAGTTTCTATATTTGATTTTTTCAATGAACTTTTTGGCAAGTGTTCACGTGTGTGTAGTTGAGTTTTATTTTTATTTTTTAACTAAAAATAATGTAAGATTTCCTCAATGAATATAAACATGACTGGTGATTTAGAGAATATATATATAAGGAATATGAAAAGATGAAGCTTTGGGATCATTTAATAAATAAATCCAGTATTAGTGGTTTAGATTATCATTTGACTTTTATTAAATTTATTTGTACACGTTTTATCATGTCAACAGATAAAACAAACAAAATGGAAAAATCATGTAAACAGAAGGGTCAATGAAGAAGTAGCTCATGGATTGGCTAACCATGGAGCCATGATGATGGAGGGATCTATTTCCCCGTTTTCTTAACTGTAGCTCTTGAAAATATAATCTTTTTTTTCCATCTCTCTAAATATTTTTTTTTAAAAAAAAATCCATTTTGCTTCGTCACTATTAAACATTGATCAAGTTTGCATTTTATCTATAATAAAAAAAATAATAATATCACTTTCCTGAAATGAATCATACGAAAACACTTAATTAATGAATAATTTTTTTATTTATTTTAGGAGTTAATATTTATTTATTAATAAAATATCATTATCTCATTCACTAATAATATATAAAATTTTTATATTAAAAATATATTAAATATAAATTGATAAAAAACCTCCTCTAGATTATCTCATTTATGACTTTAACATGGGTTGTTCGAAGTAAATTCATAAAATAACCCTCCTGGGTTATCTCATCTATGACTACAACATGCGGCGTTCGACCAGTTGCATCCAACTTTATTTTATTATTCATGTCAAAGTTTTCCATAATGTGGTCGTATGAATCCCATAATTAGCACCAACAATTATAAATTTTTGCCGCTGTTTATTGAAATTTCTTGCAAATTAAATTACAGAAAGTGATGCGCTAATTGATCTGAATCTGAAAGTATTGAGTGTACATAATACAAAATTTACAAGCAAAGATTTTGTCTCACATTCGGATCACTAGCGGCTGCCACTTTTTCTGACTTTTTACCATTTACCTGACAGAAATAACGAGTATAATAATATTAATTCTATGGTAAAACCACAGTAATAAGATTTAAGCTCAACTTGTTGGTAGAGAGATTTGAGAAATTCTATGGACGGTACTAAACAGGTCTAATGATCAGCACTAAACTTGGTGTTTGAAAAAAGATTGAAGAAATTCGTTTGTTAAACATTGTATAATGATCACCATTGATTAATAAATTTATTTCAATCTTTACTTTTGTATAATTTGGGTGATGATGGTTGTTTTAAATTTTTCCAGGGAAAATGGTGATGATGATGTCACTTTAAAAATTCTTTACTGTGGAGTTTGCCATTCAGATCTGCATACTGTTAGAAATGAATGGGGTTTCACCCATTACCCTGTTATTCCTGGGTATGACACTTATCTCATATGAACATGAATATTCTCATGATAATGATGTGTCTTTAATTTATCTCTAGCAATTGCTAATTATGAGGCTAATATATGCGAACTGAACGAACTAACAATTAATGTGTTTGAATGTGGCGAGGCTTAATCTGCTCTGATATGTTGCTAGATGACTATGTATTATTTCTGAAAGGACATGGCTGATCATAAGTAATCTGTCTTTGTAATTATATCTAGTGCAGGGTATTAGGAAGAGCAACGTCCTAGAATAAAAGGTTTTTAAATATCTTTTAGGGTTATGTAACCCCTGAGCATTTTTATCCATGAGCATATTTAAGTAGCAGTGTGCATTTACTGGTTCAGGTTTTGGCTTGTTGTTGTAAAAAGTGCATTCACTGGTCCAGATCAGTTTGTGTTTTGGTAGTGGAATACTGCTAAATGACCACTATTTTATCAATACTCTCCCCATGTTTCAAACTTCCATTTTACCAGGATAGATTTAATGATCCAATGCTAGCGAGGTCAATGTTCCAAAGCTGGCATAACTGAGTGTATATTCCAGTATTAAAAGCATTCACTTCATGTAAACATGCAGATGTTAAGATTGCCCAGAGCAATTCCTTGGATCTGTTTATACTTGGTATCCTACCAATGCATTACTGATCTTCTGCAATATTACCTCTAAATTCTTCTTGTTGTTGCTATCTAAGAGTAACCTTTTCTTGGATAAATGCTATTTCTATTCGTCCAAAGAAAGCAGGAGTCCTGCTACAAAACAAACCAGGCTTCCAAAACCAAAAGACATGCGGCAAACCAAGGAAAAACAAAATGATCACAGAAGACAGAAATTAAACTGAAATAAACTGATGCAGTCCCTAATAGTGGCTCGCTGTTAGATTTTGCAGAGTTGTAACAAACTGGATGTTGCAAAGCCTGAGTTTAATAGCTTCCTTTATGAGAGCAGTAACAGGATCAGCAGTTTTCGGAATCCTCCAATTTTTCTAGAATTCATTTCCCTCCAAATAAAACAGAGATGAGCTGACCAAACAAGCCTGAGAGCAGCAGCTAACTATATATCTGTCTAGTAAATATTGTGGATGTCTATGTATATATATTTTTTTCTATAATTTTGAAGTGGCAAGAACTGATTTGAAACTGTTCAATTAAGTTGCTAATTAAATCATTCGTAGAGTAGAGTAGTTGGTCTGGTAGACATTGGTATCTTCCAAGCACATTTTGCAGGGAACTTCATAAAAAATGCACGCTGTTGTCGCTCTGCAGGCACGAACTTGTTGGTGTTGCAACAAACGTTGGGAATAATGTGACGAAATTCAAAGTGGGCGACCGGGTGGGGGTTGGGGTTATGGTTAGCTCCTGCAAGACCTGTGAATGCTGCCAGCAGGACCTGGAGAACTACTGCCCTCGTATGATATTTACCTATAACTCTCATTATCCGGATGGGACAAAAACTTATGGTGGTTATTCAGATATGATCGTGGTTGACCAGCGCTATGTGCTTCGGATTCCTGATAACTTGCCAATGGACGCGGGTGCACCACTATTATGTGCTGGGATTACAGTGTACAGCCCAATGAAATATTATGGAATGACTGAGGCAGGCAAGCATTTGGGTGTTGCAGGACTTGGTGGACTTGGTCATGTAGCTGTGAAGATTGGTAAGGCCTTTGGGCTGAAAGTTACTGTCATTAGTAGCTCTCCAAAGAAGGAGTCTGAAGCAATCAATAGACTTGGTGCTGACTCATTCCTTGTTTCCAGTGATCCTGCAAAAATGAAGGTATGTGATAAATTAACATCGAGAGAATTAGATGAACTAAGGTTCTCTTGATTCCTAAGTTTGAATTTGAACAATTTAATCATACACCACTGAGGCAAGTTGGATTGTGGCTAAATAGTTTACTGTGGTTCATAGCATTGAACGAGTCTGGATTGTGCTTCATCTTACTAGTGCTTGATGTCATACATGGATTTTCTTTCTAGCTCTGAAAACATTTGGATGTTATTATAGTCTTCTTATTCTCTACCAAAGTCAGCACACTCAGTTAAGTTATTACAAAGAACTTTGATGTTTATAATATTGTAATCCAGTTTGTTCTTACTCTTTGCAGGCAGCTATTGGTACCATGGACTATATCATTGACACAGTGTCTGCAGTTCATCCCCTGCTTCCACTGCTTAGCTTGCTGAAGGTGAATGGAAAATTGGTCACAGTGGGATTGCCTGATAAGCCACTTGAATTGCCTATTTTTCCTTTAGTTTTGGGTAAGCCTCCCTCTTTATAGACCTCATAAGTTATGATATGTGTTCAACATGCAAAAAATCTTTATTTCGAATTTCAGCTTCTATCTTCTAATTAATGCTCCCTCTATCATTCAATGAAACAAGAAATATTTCTCCATTTAAGATCACTGAGGGGAAAAATAGGAAATATGATAATAGATTCCATTGGTATTCAAGGTGATCTCCACTGCTGTGAACTTGCCTAGAGTACCAGCCAGTTTCTAACCATTTTTTTGTTCACAGGACGGAAGCTAGTTGGAGGAAGTGATATTGGAGGGATGAAAGAAACACAGGAGATGCTAGACTTTTGTGCCAAGCACAATATTGCAGCAGACATTGAGCTGATTCGGATGGAAGATATCAACACAGCCATGGAAAGGCTTGCTAAATCTGATGTCAAATACCGTTTTGTGATTGATGTGGGAAATTCCTTGTCACAGTAGGTTCATTACTAACTGGCAAGTCTAGATATTATAATAAGTTCAAAAGTATGCTCTAGTATACTTTGTCCAAGTTAATGGAGAGGAAAAAAGAGATGAATTTGATGACATGGACTTATGTTCGTTCCCTGCTTCTTTGCCCCTTCAATTGTTTTATGCTGCATGGAATCTAATTCATGCACTTCTAATATATAGAAATGGTATTGAATTTGATTCCTCTAACAACTCCTTTTGACTTCTAAATTGTTGCCCCTTGGTAGACTTTGAGATTTTCAGGATAATAGCTTTTGAAAGTTGTCTATCAATAATGTTAACTTTTCGAAATCTTGTAATGGTGTTAGTTGAATTTAGTAAAAAAACATGTGAAACTCCTTTGAAACAAGGAGACATATCTTAACTACTACATCTAATGTTTATGTATAAATTATATGATAATGAAATGAAGTACTAGAGTGTGTTTCTAGCTCATATCCTTTGTTTTGCTCTCTACGGTGTTCATTGCATTTTTCTTTCTCAATATCATAACCTGGTATCAAAGCATTAGAAGTGATTTTAAGGGCTGTAAGTTAAATTGCAAACCAGAAAAATTTCTTTCTTCAAAACCTTAAAACCATTAGAACCTACGGTATGGCTTCTAGTAGTTTTGCAAACCCATCACCTCATGTTTTTATAGGAGAAAATTATCCCATTTGGTTAGTAAAAATGAAATCATATTTGAGAGCATTTGATTTGTGGGAAGTAGTGAAAATAAGGAGAGATCCATCACTCTTAAAAGCAAATCCAACAATTACTCAAATTAAGCAACATAGTGAGAAGGTTTCCAAAAGATACAAAGCTTTGTCCTGCATCCACTCAACTATGTCAGATGTGATTTTCACAAGAATAATGAAACAACCAAAGAAGCATGGGACAAACTTAAGGAGGAGTTCCATCGGAGTGACAAAACAAGGCAAATTCAAGTGCTCAATTTATGGAGGGAGTTTAAGGTTCTAAAGATGAAAGACATTGAGACTGTCAATGAGTATTCTGACAGACTCATGAAGGTGGTTAACCAACTAAGGCTGCATGGAGAAGAATTGTTAGATAAAAAGATTGTTGAAAAGGTGCTTGTAAGTGTTCCTGAGAAGTTTGAAACCAAGTTTTCCTTTTTGAAAGATTCAAGAGATTTGTCTAAGCTTACTTTGGCAAAAGTTGTGAATGCTTTTCAAGCTTTGGAGCAAAAAAGAGCTATCAAATTTGAAGAAGCATCAGAAGGAGCCTTTCAAGCTAGGCTTAAGGAAAAACATACAGGTAACAATGAAGGCAGGAAGCAATCTATAGTAAAAAAAATGGAAAAAAAAATAGATGGCAATAATGAGGGAGATAAGAGAGGAATGTATTCACCTTGTCCTCACTACAAAAAGAAAAATCACACTGGAAATTACTACTGGTTTAGGCCTGGAGTTAAATATAAAGCATGTAACCAGCTTGGTCATGTGGAAAAGGTTTGTAAAAACAAAGCAAACTAGTAAGAAACACAAGCTCAAGTTACTAAAAACCATGAAGAAGATGAGGAAAGGCTTTTTGTTGTTATATGTTATGTAGCTAATAGCAGCAAAGAAACTTGGTTGATAGACAGTGATTGCACCCATCACATGACCCATGATGCTAGCATCTTCAAAGAGATGGACAACTCTTACATTTTAAAAGTGAAGATTGGCAATGGGGAATATGTTGATGTCAAAGAAAAATGTGTTGTTGCAATAGAGACTTCTTTAAGTACGAAACTCATTTCTGATGTACTATTTTTGCCTGAAATTAGTCAAAGCCTTTTGAGTGTAGGACAAATACTTAAAAGGGTTTATGTCCTACATTTTAAAAACATGTCATTCATCATATTTGATCCATTTGATTGTGAATTGATGTCAGTCAAGATGAAACAAAAAAGTTTCCCAATTGAGTGCAAACAAATAGAAATGCATGTTTATTCTAGTGTAGTAGATGATTTTGATTTGTGGCACAAAAGGCTAGGTAACTTTAGTTATTCAACTTTGATAAACATGTTTATGAATAACTTAGTTCAGAATTTGCCTAGCATACATAATAAAAATAATATATGTGCTGTATGTCAATATAGTAAGTAAAGAAAGCTGCCATTTACACCCAAAGCAAACTAGAAAGCTTAAAAAAGTTACAGTTAGTGCATACTAATGCATGTGGTCCAATAAAGACACCATCTTTGAATGATAGCAAATACTTTCTATTATTTATTGATGACTTTACAAGGATGTGTTGGGTGTTTTTCTTGAAGCAAAAATTAGAGGTGTTTATTACATTTCAAAAATTTAAGTCTTGGTTAAAAGCAAGCTAGCTGTCAAATTATGAAACTCAGGTCTGATAATAGAGCTAAGTACACTTTAGGAGAGTTTAACAAGTTCTTTGAGCAAGTTGGGATTGAATATCAATGGACTATTCATTACACTCTTTAACAAAATAATGTGAGCGAAAGGAAAAATAGAACAGTCATGAAAATGGCGAGGTGTCTACTATTTGAAAAGAACCTGCCTAAAAAATTTTGGGCTGAGGCAATCAATACCTCAATTTATTTGTTGAATATATTACCTACAAGAGCATTGCAAGGCAAAATTCCTTATGAAGTATGGCATGAAGTAAAGCTTTCAGTTAAACATCTTAGAATATTTGGTTATGTTTGCTATGTTCATATACCAGATGTCAAAAGGGACAAAATAGATCAAAATGTAGAAGCTAGAATATAAAGTTTGAGGAACTAGCAAGTTGGAATTGTGAGAAAGAATAAGCCATAGCTTCTAGTCAATCTAGAGTTCCTCAAGAACAACATGAAGAGCCTGATAATGATACTAAAGTTCCAGTTAAAGGCACCAAAATTATAGAAGAGATCTACGTCAGATATAATTTAGCTACTGTGGAACCTTCAAGCTATAATGAAGTTGCAAAAGCAGATGAGTGAAGGGCTGTTTTAAAGAAAGAGATCAATATGATACAAAAAAATAAAACCTGACAACTTGTTGATAAACCATGCAATCAAAAGGTGATTGGAGTAAAATGGGTTCACAGAATCAAGCTAAATCTAGATGGTTCAGTAAACAAACTCAAAGTCACATTAGTTGTTAAAGGCTATTCACAACAACAAGGTGTTGATTTTTCAGACACCTTTGATCTCGTGGCAAGACATGACACAATTAGACTTTTAGTAGCCTTGGTAGCCAAAATGGGATGGAAAATTTACCATTTAGATGTGAAATCAGCATTCTTGAATAGATTGCTTGAAGAGAATATTTATGTTGAGCAACCAAAAGGTTTTCAAGTTATAGGTAAGATAAGTCTACAAGCTTCACAAGGCTCTTTATGGCTTAAAACAAGCACTAAAGGCTTGTACCGTAGAATTGATGCCTATCTCCTACAAAAAGGCTTTAAAAGAAATGAAAGTAAAGCTACATGTTAAGTAAAGAAGTCTGAAACTAAAGTGCAGCTTATTATGTCATTATATGTGGATGACTTGTTAGTCACAGGTTGTGATAAAGGTTCTCTCAAGCAATTCAAGTTGAATATGGAAAAAGAGTTTGAGATGTCTGACTTAGGCAAAAATAAGATATTTTCTTGGAATGGAAATCCATCAAGATTATATTAAGACTTTCATTTCATACAAGAAATATGCTTTGGAGAACTTGAAGAAATTCAATATGGAAAAATGCAAATCAGTGGCTACACCATTGGTGGCTAATGAAAAATTATCAAAGAATGAAATGACGAGCAAGGTTAATGCTTCGTTATACAGAAGCTTAATTAGGAGTTTGTTGTATCTTTCAACCATTAGACCTGATATAATATACTCAGCAAGTTTGCTTTCAAGATTCATGCAATCTTCTAGTTAAGTTCACTATCGTGCGGCTAAAAGAGTTTTGAGATATATCAGAGGTATAGTTGATTATGGCATATGGTACTTGAAGAATAAAAGTAACAAGCTTGAAGGATATATAAATAGTGATTATGCAGGAAGTGTGGATGATTCCAACGCACTTTAGGTTATATTTTTTCTTTTGGTAGTGGTGTTTCTCTTGGAATTAAAAAAAAAAATGTGGCGGCTTAATCTTCAACTGAAGTTGAGTATGTTTCTGCTGCACGCTACAGCAGCAACAGCAGCAAACCAAGCCATTTGGCTTAGAAAAGTTTTGACAAACTTGGAGTAACACCAAAACGAAGCTACTGTAATATGGGTTGACAACAAATTTGCTATAGCAATCACAAAAAATCCAGTGTAACATTACAAAACCAAGCACATCAATGTGAAGTTTCATGAAATTAGAAAAGCTAAAAAACTTGGTGAAATAAATTTAGTGCATTGCAATTCTAAATATCATATTGTTGACATAATGACCAAAGTCTTTCTAAAAGTAAGGTTTGAATTTCTTAGGGCTAAGCTTGTAGTCTCAAAGAAAAATCTCAAGGAGGAGCGTTAGACTTTGAGATTTTTTCTATAGTAGGATAATAGTTTTTGAAATTTATTTTGATGTTAAATTTCTGAAATTTTGTAATGATATTAGTTGAATTTAGTCAAAAAAACATACGAAACTCCTTTGAAACAAGGAGACATATCTTAACTACTACATCTAATGTTTTTGTATAAATTATATGATAATGAAATGAAGTACTAGAGTGTGTTCCTAGCTCATATCCCTTGTTTTGCTCTCTACGGTTTTCATTTCATTTTTCTTTCTCAATATCATAACACCCCTGCTAGGTTTAAACCCCCGACTCATGAGTCATGACCACGTGACCAAAGCTATAGTAAAAGTATGCATGAAATGTTTTCCTGGTGTTTTGCTTGCTGCTGTCTATTCTTGGTCTGTTGGTCGATGGAATCATGGAACCTTTATATTATTGTGGCTATTATTGAATTGAATCTGGCTATAACAGGAATTTTTTTTTATGATTCCCTTGATTTGCATTGAAGAATAAAATGTTTTTCTGAATAAATACAATTGAGTTGTTACCTTCCTCAGTTGCCTTGGCTTGCTTTTTGAATCTGGCTATCTGGTTTTGACTTGGAATTAAACGATGAAAACTCGCTAAGGGACTTAATTAAAAAACAAATAGGACAGCAAAGACTCACCTCACCTGCCACCATGAATAGCATTCAAATCTTTAATTAAAAATAAAAAAAATCTTCTGCCACCTAACATTTCAATCAAACAAAATTTCCTATCCATCCTATATATTAATTCCATCCATGCCCAGATCTTCCATAATGAAAACCATCATCAACGTTCATCTTTCATACAAGAAGAATAAGATGGCACCTTCTCTAACCAAATTGACTTGCTTTTGCCTGACATTTCTTCAAGTCACTGTATGTCAAACTTTTGCTTTGGGACCTGTTGATCCTACTAAACGGTTCATTCCTCTTCCTTTAAACCGGACATACTACCACATCCAAAGGCCCTATGATGTGCCTGAAGATCAGCGTTATAGCTTCATCAATGGAGTTCACAGATGTTGGGTTTACTCCACAGACAAACCGCATACTCCTACGAGCCAAACGAAGCCCCGAACTGAGATTGCTATTCAGGTAAAAACAATATCTTATTTGTTCCAACATCACTGAGTATCGGAAATTGTCGACAGTCACTGTATGAGAGGAAATAAAAAGGAAATTAAAACGTTCCTTAAAATTTTTATTCCTTTTTCGCTACGTTATAGCTATTTAACATCATTTATAGTAACCAAAAGACCCAAATTTTGCTAGGGTTACAATTATTCCTCTGGCGTGTGGCAATTTGAAGGACACTGGTACGTGCCCCATGGGACATCAGGCGTTTGCATCATGCAAGTTTTTGGTGCAACCGCTCCTCGAGCCACCACCCTAATGCTCAGGGTTTACAACGGTTCCCTCTCGTACTACAGGGGTCCGGTCCTGGTCCAGGACATCTATGACAAGTGGTTCAAGTTGAATGTTATCCATGATGTTGATGCTGCCAAAGTGAAGGTTTACATTGATGGGTATCTAAAATTAGAGGTTGATGGTCGTGGAGGGACATCCCATACCTTTAAATGTGGGGTATATGCCCAAAATGATGATTCCTATTACATGGAATCCCGTTGGAAAAGTATTGAAGTTCTAAAGAAATGTAACTGATTTTTTTTCTCTTTTTGCGAAAAGCTCTCCAAATTGTGGCTTATTGAGTGGTACATGTGATCCGCTTTTGGTATAAAATAAGATAAATCACACATAAAATAGATATTTAACATGATTTGAATTTTTTTTTAAATTCACTTATGAAAAAAAAATCATTATAATAAGTAGAAAAAAAAAAACAAATACCAAAATTAAAACCCAACACGAAGGCTTACTTAGCCCCAGAAACCAATAGACCTTTTATGCCAAAGAGTAAGAAAGAGCACTACCTATTAGGTTAATAAAACATGTCCTATTTAAGAGTTTATGGAGTAACTGTTACACTATGTATAATAAAATTTTGTCCGTAAAATATGTCATAGTTCATAATTTTCTCAATTGATACAATAAAAATTTAGATTAACTTTTTATGTGTATGAATATATTGTTTATTTATGATGAAATTGTAGTAACTGTTATAAAAATTAGAGAGTGAATTACATCGTACATTCATGATTTTTGTAAAATATTTTATTTTTATCCGTGATTTTATAAAACAATTTTTTGATGTCATTAAAATGTAATGAAATTTACCATCTTAGCACCATGTGAATGTTCATACGACAAAAAGATATGAGTCTAATTTTGCGTTGAAATTTATGTTTTGTGGACATTCATGCAACATATTTCATTGAATTTTTAATGTTAATTGATGAAATGAATGAATTTAAAATATTTTAAAATTTGTGATTTAAAACTTGAATTTTAAAGATTGTACATGAAATTATAAAAATATTATATAAAGATCATTGTATATAGAAGGTGCATCATCAAACTATATAATGATAATTGACTTCATCGTTCCTTAATTTTATACATGCACATAAATTTACATATCTTTGAGTATTTATTGATACACATATACATTAGTAATATAAGTAGATAGCGTTGAAAGGATTACAACAATTTTTAAAACTAATAAAAAATGAGGAGTTAAAAATCAATATTTACAGTAAATAACAACACATTCACGACATGTGCACAATATTTATTTTCATTCACAAATTTAAGAATTCAATTTTAAGATCAACGATATTTTAAAATTGTTCTAAATTCATTAATTTTTGTGCACGATCATTAAAATTTGAAGAAATTTGTGCATTATTGGATGTATACTATAATGAAAGCTTTTGAAAAATTAAAAAAATGGAATTCAAATATCATGCTAACGCGAATTTATCATTATATAACAAGGCTTCAGTTCTTGTCTTGTTCGCATTATAATGACATCTACCTCACTTACTCTTACACTTGAATAATCAATCACAGGCCTTTCTTCCCCAGTTCCTTGCTTCCTTAGGCATCGACTGATCTTCTAACTAATAAAATTATCAACTAATATTTACTAATTTATAAATAATTAATGATAAATGGCATTACTTTATAGTTTATAGCGCAGCAGGTTGCACAACCATGACCTTGACCATGACCATGACCATGATGTTGCATAGAAAACCATAATATTTGTTACCAAATAATATTAGATCATAAAATATAGTAAGATAAAACAATATGGCATCGGCTTGCTAAGTTAATTACTGGTCATGAAAACAGCAACATGATTAAAAAAAAGCAGAACATGATGACAAAATCCCTTAAAACAAATAGCAAGGTCGGACCAGTAATCCCTCCTTGATTGAAACCCTGTCGGTCTTGAAGTTCTGGAGATTAATTGATGACGACTTTGAGCGGCCTGGGTAGTTAAGAAATGTTCAAACTGGAGAAAAAGGGAAGCTATCAGCCATTAAATTAATTCGAAGGGTAACAATTTTTTATAGGTTAAAACAAATATAGCCATTCGATCGATTTTGGACAAAGTATATGCATTTGATAATACCCACAAACCGACTATATAAGAATCGATAGCACACCAAGCGTAATACATGACACAAAGAGGAGAAAAGTTTTTTTTTTTTTTGAAGAAGAAGTTAGAATATGAGTACTGCTTTACTAAGCTTTGCTTCGGTTTTAGTACTCGTGCATTTGGCAAGCAGCTCGGCTGTGGATCCAACCATAGGCTTTGTTGAACTCCCATTGAACGCATCTAACTTCCATAATGACAAGCCCTACGACTTACCTGTAAGCGACCGCTACAGCTTTGTGGATGGAGTCCACAAGCTCTGGGTTTACTCCACGGACGAACCTTTGTTCAAAAATAGCACCACCAAGCCCCGATCTGAGATCCGCATAAAAGTAAGGCTCCATTTACGTTGCTTCTGATTTATTAATCTTTATACAAACGGCCGGGGCTCTTTTTCCACGTAAGAGAATATATATAAATATATATATTTTTTTTGGTAAGAAAAAATCAGGGGTAGGTAAGCTGATTAGTCTCCCAGGTTAGGGCAGTGCCGTAACTGACAGTCTAAGATAGGTGACTGCAGATCGTGCATTCGAGATGACCGCAATAAATGACCATCGACATGATTTAAACTCAAAACTTTTTCGTTGAGGAAAACGAACTTAACTGATTGAATCAATCACTTATTGGTATATATATATATATATATATATATATATATATATATATATATGGAACCCATGTTTCATGAAAATTTTCTTTAATCTCTCAGGGATATGATTATTCTTCTGGTGTATGGCAATTCGAAGGCTATGGCTACGTGCCAACGGGAACCACTGGTGTTTGCATCATGCAAGTGTTTGGGGCAACTCCGCCTCGAGCCACAACCCTAATGCTGAGAGTCTACAATGGCTCACTCTATTACTACAGGGCAGGTCCAGTTGTGTTAGAGAACATCTACGAAAAATGGTTCCGGCTTAATGTAATTCATGATGTGAATGCTTCGAAATTACAGGTTTATATCAATGGTGTCCTAAAGCTGGAGCCTACTGGCCACGGAGGCAAAAACCATTACTTTAAATTTGGGGTTTATTCACAAAATGATTCATCTTACTATATGGAATCCCGTTGGAAGTGCATCAAGGTTCTGAGAAAATGGGATTGATATATTATTAAATATAAATTATGAGATTTCTCATAAAAAAAATTAGTGAGACAAATGTGACAACATATTGAAATATTTCAGATAAAGTATGAAAGTCTCTCTGCATGTTTGTTTTATGAATATTTCAGATAATTCACTGAATATGTGATTATAATTCAAAAGTTTTTTTTTTGTTTTTTAACTAAAGGACAATCAATCACATAAATTATTAAATATATATGACGCAGAATCTACCTGCTAGGAAGAAGACAAAGAACACATATATAATATGACGTAACTTCTTCTGAAAATGAAGTTATTTAGGTGCAATTTGTGAAATTTTTATCTAAAAAAAATTAAATTAAAATTAAAATAAAAAATCAAAATCGATAAATTGAAAGGTCATATTACATAGATTAAGTGTGTAAAATTTGAAAAAATTTTAATAAATTTCTATATTTTTTTTAGATAAATATTTTTAGTAAAAATAGTGACAGAATTTTAACCGTTAAATAAATATCGATCGAATTTAAATTATAAATAATTTTTTTAGTAATTTTTTCATATATTACTGATTTTCATATTAAATTATATTAATATATCAATTTGGATTTTTATTAAAATTTTTATTAAATCATTTTTAAAAAATTCACAAATTTCACCTAAAAAATTTCATATAAATTTTCTCCACTTCTTCTTTATATATATTAAAGTGTCAAACTTCCACAAGTCTGAAAAATGATTGATTTAAATATTCATGATAATAATTTATTATTCCTTATTTACTATTAATTATCAATTTTTAAAAAAGGTATAAATACTAAACAAAATTGGACTAAGACAAGTACTCTTGATCATAATAATTCATTAGATTATCAATTTATCACTTATTTTTTATTAGTATCAATTATCATCATTATTGTTATTTTTTCGTTAGATTCATTGAAAATCATGATGTCACTCAATTTATATATATATATATATATATATATTATCACATAATTGACTCCTAATTACCGATCAAACAAATAGAATTCTGGTTAGCAAATTATTTCTTCTTTTCTGTTATTTTCGATAGAGTCATGCACTTCGTTTGGGGATCTATAAAATTTGATGTTTCATAAATAATTATCAAATATTAACGAGATCAGTAAAAGTTAATAAATAATTAATAAATAATGCAACAGTAACTTTTTTTTGAAATTAATATATAATGCAAGTAATAACCATAGAATACATCGACTATGAAAACAACGGAATTGGTAATTCAAAATTGACTTTCTAATAAAAAATTGTAAAAGTAGTTTGACTTGGCAAGTTACTGAAATAGAGAGTTTGAGCTTAAGATTTGCAAAAATCATTTAATTTAGGTATGTTTATCAAAACAAAGCACTGAACATAAGAGAATCGATCCGAGCTTTTACATAAAGCACGTAGTTTTTGTTATTCTGTTACAAAATCATAACTTAAAAAGTCTCCATGAGGAGATGGGCAATTCTCTCGATATCAACACCATCATCTTAAGGCCTTTCACTGTGCCCAATAAGTCATACTAAATACATCTAATAATTTTAAATATGATTTGAACACAACACAAATATATATAAATTTTAAAAAATATATATTTTTTGTATTTATTTGTATCAACACAAATTTTATTATGACATTATTCGTGTTTTACACATATTGACATGCTTAAATACAAATAAAATATGAAAAATACATTTAAATAAAATGCGTCACATGGATATATGTTTAACACATGATACGATACGAAAAACACATTTAATTAAACTGTGTCACATAGATATATTTTAACATATTTTTGTATTTATTTTAATTTAATATCAACATATAAAAATTATTTTAACTTTTAATCTTTTAATTATGATACATAATTATCTATTGAATATAATCATTTAAAGATTATTTAAGTATTTCATTATGATACTCATTTAATAAATAATATGAAATTATTTTTATATTAATAATGTAAGTACAATATAAAAAATAATATTAGTACAATAAGTTATTATTTATTAATTTATTTTTTAATCTATAGTAGCTCATATTTTGAATTAAATATAATTATATAGACATTTATGATTTTTATATTTTGAATTTTATATAATTATATAAAATTTGATGTTTCACAAAATAATTATCAAATATTAATGAGATCCGTAAAGTTAATATATAATGAAACAGTAATAACCATAGAATACATGGACCATGAAAACAAAAGAATTGCTAATTCAAAATTGACTTTCTAATAAAAAATTGTAAAAGTAGTTTGACTTGGCAAGTTACTGAAATAGAGAGTTTGAGCTTAAGATTTGCAAAAATCATTTAATTTATTTATGTTTATCGGAACAAAGCACTGAACATTAGAGAATCCAAGCATTTACACAAAGATCGTAGCTCTTGTTATTCAATTACAAAATTATCTTACAAAGTCTCCATGAGGAGATGGACAATTCTCTCGATGTCAACGTTATCTTAAGGCCTTTCACTTTGCCCAATCATTCATACTAAACTGATGATACTTCTATTTCCAGTTAAAAAGAAACCATTATATAAAGGGAAAACTTGTCAATGAATAGAAATGTCACGAGGAATACGCATATTTACTTATCAATACCAAGACGCAAGAAAGGTACCGGCTACTGTCATAATGATTAGATCTGATGATCTATCGCTAGATATTGATTTGAGGAGTCGTCACCAATCTTTTTTATCTAAATGTGATTGATCACTCAAGTAATCTATCTTTTTAAGGAATATCTAAGCCTAAAAGTCTCTAAAAGAGTAGGTCTAAGTCTACTAACCAGAACAGGATTCGAGAGTACGATTACATGTGAGGAAGGTTGTAGCACCCTCGCAACGCCCATCGAAAGATGGTACCAGTTTAATTTTGTATTATCCAATAAACCTTAAAAATTTACCAAGTAATTCATTATTAAAAATTATTCTCAATTAACTCTAATACTTTTAGCAAAAAATTGAGAAAATTTTTTCATCTCAAGAGTATGCAAGAAAATTACTGTTTCACTTGCAGAGGCTCTATCGTCAAATTATTTAACATTAAAAAAATTCAAAAAGAAAAAGAAATAAAATGGAAAAAAAAAGAATAATGATTCAGCTTTAGATATAAATCATTTTCTCTTTAAAAACTCATTGCTTTTATATAAGAAAAATTGATACTTTCAACTTTTCCTTAAAACATTTTTTTTTAAAGAAAAATTAGTACTTTCAACTTTTTCCCAAAATGTTTTTCTGAAACTTTAATTTCGAGAAAAATTGATACTTTCAACTTTTCCTTAAAAATATTTTTTAGAAAATTATTATTCAAGGAAAATTGATACTTTTAACTTTTTCTCAAAAATACTTTTTTAGAATTTTATTTTAAGAAAATCATTTAATAAAATAAAATAAAATAAGGAATACAAAATTATTCTAATCTAATCAATAAGTAATAATAATAATAATAATAATAATAATAATAATAATAATAATAAAAGAAATAAAAACTTTTGGAACGGTTCGGCTCGGCTTAATGCGGCTCGACCCCAGGAAGAACGATGGCTCGGATGTGCGGCTCAGCTCGATTCGGCTCGAACCCAAGCGGAGAAGCAGGTCGCTGAATCGGGTGCGTTACAGCTTAGGTCGGATCTTGGCAAAACGCATGGATCATGTGGGTTTACTAACGCAAAAACGACATCGTTTTGAGGAGGATATATAAGGGTGAAACTTGATTTTTTTTCAGATTTTTCTTCTCATTTCCTCTCTCATCTTTTCTTTTCTCCTCCTTCTCTCTAAACAATCCTAGATTCCGGTTGAATGTTCTACCGAAATCTAGAAAAAGATGTTAGAAACTTCAAAGTTGACCGAAAAACTCGTCGAAAAAACTTGAATCTCGTCAAAAAATTTCATCGAATTTTAAAAAATTTCTAAAACTTTTCCAGAAAAAAACTTCAAAAATTCTAAAAAAATTTCCCACAAATTCCTAAAGTTGTTTCTAATGCACTAGAATCTTTTTTAGCTTCTGTTTTCTCTCTGTGTGTGTTTTTCGTTCATTTTTTGTGGACCTATTTATGCGGATTGATCAGAAGAATTTCTGATCAATCCCAACTCCTTCTGGGATTTGGATTCAATATTTGAATCCAATCCCGACTCTACCAACTCTCAAATCACGGTCAAATTCATTTTAATTTTTGATCCTAATCCTAATCTCAGCCGAAAAAAAATAAAAATAAAAATAAAAATAATAGATAAATATATTAATAGATAACTAAAAGAAAATAATTAGATAAATAAAAAATATTAATAGATAAATAATAATAATAATCATAATAATAATGAAAAATAATTAAATTAAATTAAATTTTTTAAAAAATAAACCTATAGTACCCATTTAGACCAGGCCCAATTGATCCGGATCTGGACTAAATTGAATGTATACAGCTGCCCTTCTTTGCACATTTTCTATGAAACAGGAATTGTGCAAAGACGTAGATACCCATTCAAGACTTAACTTGACACTTTTTGCTTTTTTTTTTATTTTTTTGTTTTTTTTGTTAAAATTTTGGTCAAAGCTCCTTTAAGCAGAGGCTCAATGACTTTGAGTAAAATAAACAAAGCTCCTTTATACAGAGGTCTACGACTTTGAAAATAAATGGCTCCTCTAATCAGAGGCTCAACGACTTTGAAAAATAGAAGGCTCCCCTAGTCAGAGGCTCAACGACTTTTGAAAATAAACAAAACTCCTCTAATAAGAGGCTCAATGACTTGAAAGAAAATAAACAAAGCTCCTCTAATCAGAGGCTCAGTGACTTTGAGAACAATAAATTGCTCCTCTAAACAGAAGCAACCACGACTTTTGAAAGATAAATTGTTCCTCTAAACAAAGGCACCACAACTTTGGAAAAGTAAATTGCTCCTCTAAACAGAGGTATCACAACTTTGAAAGATAAATTACTCCTTGACAATCATGTCCAAAAGAGTTAAAAATCGTGTTTGAAGGAATTTCAGGAGATTATGCCCAAAGGTCTTACAAATCAATCCTGATACCGAGAGATATCCTATTTCAAGGACTAGAAACTTACCTGACAAGCTTTTTCTCAAATTTGAAAATGTTTTCACATCTGTCTTCTTTATGTGAGATTTTGGAATACCCTTGCTTCTTGAATTTCTACACTATATTTTCTTGAATGTAGTATATGTTATGCAATGCATGTGAAATTCAATGCATGCTATGCAAATGTTGGCTAATTAATTCATATTCAATTGTGGTACTCAAGTTTCTCAAGCTCTTTTTTTGGGCCTCAAACCCTTGATTCTTCAAAAATCAAGTTACGCTATTCTTCTAAGATCGAACCAGTGTAACTCTCAATATCTCTTCCACTTAATTCTCACATTTTTTCTATAAGAAATCTCTTTTCAAATTCAATGTCCTTATTAGGAACTGAACATTTTGATTCTGCCTTATCACTATTAACTTCTTCAATGTAATGTAAAATCTTTCATGCCATTATTTATTTATCAATCATTATTTCAAACTTAAAAAGTAAGAATGGATTTGCACATTTCTTCCATTGTAAGGTATTAAAAAGAAAAGAATAAGAATGGTTGGGAAATAGTCAATAGAAAAGGCACACAAAGAGTGAAATAGAATATCTTTTGTTAGCAAAAATGTTGGCAAACTTTGGTCAAGAAAGAATTACAAAAATAGGCATAGGGAGACAATACCCAAAAATGAACAATCGAACAATCATGATAACGCATCTCAAGATTCTTCTGAAAACTCAATCATCTGATGCACTTAACAACTTAAAGCTCCTCCGAATTTGCTAGCCTCCCTACCAATGAAATTTCAGATTTGATGTTGTATTTTCCTTATCTAAGCTGTATTTTCAGGTTTTCAACTTAGATAAACCCCCTATGACTCAAACCGTCCTTTTAGGATTTTCGTCTTGAGTCCTCCTTTTTCATTCCCTTTTTTTTTATCTTTTTTTTAAACATAGTATTTCTTCACAATATCAGAATTTATAGGATGAGGTAAATTATTTCCATCCATCTCAGTCAGTATCAGTGCTTTACTCGAAAAAACCTATTTCACCACATACGACCCTTCCTAATTCGAAGTCCATTTTCTTTTATTATCGTGCTGGGTTAGAAAGATTCTTTTTAAGATCAACTCTTCTTCTTGAAAGTAACGGAGTCAAACTTTTTTATCATGAGTCATCATCATTCTTCTTTGATATAGCTGACCATGGCACAATACAGTCAATCTCTTTTTTTTTATGAAATTTAACTGTTCATAGTGTTCTCAAATCCATTTAGCTTCTTTCAATTCAACTCCTTTTAGAATCATCAAGGATGGGATCTCCACTTTTACTGGTAGTATAGTTTTCATTCTATAAACCAAGAAAAATGGGATTGCCCCAGTAGAGGTACGCACTAATGTTCGATATGCATGCAGTGCAAATGGTAACTTCTCATACCAATCTTTATAGGTTTCGATCATCTTTTCAAGAATTCTTTTTATATTTTTGTTTGTCACCTCAACAGTCTCATTCATTTTTGGATGGTATAGTGTTGAATTGTGATGTTTGATCCTATACTGGACACATATTGCCTGCATCATTTTGCTATTTAAATTTTTGGCATTATCTGATATCACACTCTCAAATGATGCTGTTTTCACCCATTTCGTGAAGTAGTCTATCATCACAAAAATAAACCTATGCCCATTAGAAGCCTTTAGGATGATAGGACCAATGACATCTATGCCTCACATTGAGAATGGCTAATGTGGTGCCAAAATATGTAAAGTAGATGGCGGAGCATGGATCTTATCAGCATATATTTAAAATTTATGGCATTTATGAGCATATTCAATGCAATCATTCTACATTATCAACCAGTAGTATCTTGCTCTCATGATCTGTCTCACCATCATATTTTTATTAACATGTGCCCCCATATTTTACCATGTACCTTTTCAATGATTTTCCTTGCTTCAGCCTTACTTACACATCTTAGCAATACTTGATTATAACTTTTTTTGTACAGAACATCCTTATCCAGGAAAAAGCTCATAGCTAATCTTTAGATAACCCTTTTATCATTCTCTGTTGCTTGAACTGGGTATTGTTGATCCTTAATATACTATAAGATATCATAATACTAGGGCTTCCCATCTTTCTTTTCTTTTACATTGGAGCAATGAGCTGACATATCCTTAACATCTAACCTGATGGGTTGAATGTTAGTATTACCATTAATTCAAATCATTGTAGCCAGAGTAGCTAAGGCATCGATAATCAGATTCTCCTCTCAAGGTAAATGATCAAACTGGATATCTCCGAACTACTTTATCAACTTTAAAATATACTTATGATATGAAATGAGTTTTGAATCTCTCGTCTCCCATTCTCCTTTCAATTTATATATAACTAGAGCTGAGTCCCCAAACACTTTTAATGCTTTCACTTTTCTATTTATAGCAGCTTGTAAACTCATGACATATACCTCATATTCAGCAATGTTATTTATGTAATTAAAATTTAATCTCACTGTTACAGGATAGTATTGTTCTTATGAAATGATCAGAATTATCTCAATTTTATATCCCAAAGCATTGATAGCTCCATCAAAATACATCTTTCAGTATCTTTCTTCATGTTTTCCCTTCTTTAATTAAGAAACAGTCATTAGATCTTCATTGGGAAACTCCAATCTCATTGATTCATATTTTTCAGTAGCACGATCTACAAGAAACTCAGTTATAGCATTTCCTTTTATCGTATTTTGGCTTACATATATGATATCATATTCTGAGAGCATTACTTACCACATAGCAATTCTTTCAGATAAAGAAGGCTTCTCGAATATATATTTGATTGGATCCAACTTAGTTATAAGTCAAATAGTGTAATAGAGCATGTATTGTCTGAGTCTTTTAGTAGTCCAAGCTAATGCACAACACATTTTTTCCAAAGAAGAATACTTAGACTTATATTCAGTGAATTTTTTACTCAAATAATAAATAACTCTCTTTTTTTGACCATACTTATCTTGTTGTCCCAACATACATCCCATTAATTCTCGCACACTGTCAAGTATAAAATTAAGGGTTTTCCTGAAACAGATGGCACCAACACGAAAGGATTTGACAAGTATTACTTAATTTTATCAAAAGTCACTTGACATTTCTCGTTCTATTCTCCAGGATTATTCTTATAGAGAAGCTTAAAAATGAGATCACATTTATAAGAAAGCTGAGATATGAACTGTGAAATGTAGTTTAACCTTCTCAAAAAATCTCGAACTTCTTTTGATGTACTCGGAGGTTATAAATTTTGAATGGCCCGTATTTTATCTGAATCAATTTTGATTCCTCTTTCACTGACCACAAAGCCTAGTAACTTCTCTGACTTTACCCCAAAAGTGCACTTAGCTGGGTTTAACTTGAGCTGGAATCTTTTTAATCTCTCAAATAACTTTTTGATGCTGGTAACATGATCTTCATTCTCATAAGATTTTATAATTATATTGTCTATATACACCTCAATCTCTTTATGCATCATATCATGGAAGAATGTTACCATGACCCTTTGATATATTGTCCAAGCATTCCTTAACCCAAAAAGTATGACTTTGTAACAAAAAATTTCTTACATGGTCACGAAAGTGGTCTTTTTCATATCATTTACAGCCATTTTTATTTGATTATACCCTGAGAACCCATCCATGAAAGAGAACATTGAATGTTTAGCCGTGTTATCTACCAGTGTGTTGATATGAGATAAAGAAAGTTATCCTTTGGGCTAGCCCTATTTAAATCACGATAGTCTACACACATTGATACATTTTCATCTTTTTTAAGAACTGATACTATATTGACCACCCATTCTGGATACTTAGTCACTTGTAAAAAGCCTACATTAAACTATTTTTTCACCTCTTTTTTTATTTTTAGTAGCATTTCAGACTTTATTTACCTTAATTTCTGCTAGACTAGCTTACATTTTAGCTTTAGAGGCAGTTTGTGCTTCACTATCTCCATACTTAACTCTAACATATCTTGATATGACCAAGCAAATACATCTATGAATTCTCGAAGTAGATCTTTCAAACATTGCCTATCCTCTAACAAAAGTGAAGTGCCGATTCTGACATCTTTCTTATTCTCTTCATCTTTCGATTCACTAAGTCAATTATCTCCTAATGAGGTTCAATTAGCTTATTTTCTTTTTCAATCAATCTCATTAGGTCTGGAGGCATAACGTATTCCTCATAATTCTTTTCATTGTCAAGTTCATCAATGTTAATTGAATTTTTAAAATTAACCTCTTGATTGTTATCATAATTATCTTCATGTTCATTTAAGAATCTGAAATTAAATGAAATGGGATATGTTAGCAAGATGTATTTGAAAAAAATGGCAATAATGAAGACACAAAAAGAAATGAATGAAAATGCATCCTTCCTAATCTGTATTAGATTAATAAAAGATAAATGGCTCAAACAAGAAAGATCATCCCAATACCTTGGGCAATAACTATTGGGATATACAATTACATTGAATTAGTTTCAAAGGTCAAAGGTATTTCAATGGCACTCCAATTATTCAGCTCATAATATGATGGATAAAGATAGACCCACCATTCTTGCTTAAGCCCCATTTCATCTAACAATTCCCCCTGTGGCATATACAAATGTCATAAGTGTTAAAGATTGGATAAATTTTGTTTAATATCAACTTTCAAAAGATTTCTCAGTACACAAACCCATTACCAAAAAAATTGTTTATACGTCTTTATGCAATATAGCCTTTGATCTTCATATGTAATTGACATAATTTCTTTCTTTTGTAGAAAATCAAAAAACACCAACGGGACATTCGGGCCAAACAACAATATCATCATTGGATAATAAGAAAGGCATATACAATGTGAAGTATGAGCTTGTATGTATTTGCACACTTAATTTATACTTATTAATGAATATTTATGAACATTTATTTCATACATTCTGATTCTTTTATTGCGATAATTTAATAAGAATCAGCGAACTTTAGCATAAAAATTTTTAGATGGGATGTCTGAAAACGAGGACATCTACGAAAGATTGATCCTTTACAAATGAAACAACCGAAGAAATGGTAAAAAAGATTGTATATATAACTATTTTTTTAATATAATGTATAATTGATATTGTGGCTATATGCATGAGTGTATACTAGCTTATATAGATTTGTTGTTACAACCCATCTTATTATTATCTTTCAAGATAATTATGCTGTCAAAGTCAAATATGGTGAACTGGTAACCTAGTATGGTAAAGATCCTTTTTCTTTAACATTAGGCGCTAAAGAAAGGCCTGGTCAGGTTCGTGGGGTTGGTAAATTTGTCTTGCCATCAAAATTTTTTGATAATCAACAAAAAACCTCATGAATGAGAAATGCACAATATAAAGCAATCATTGAGCAACAACAGCAACGAATAGATGATCAAGAGCAATGCCACAATGACCAACAACAAAGACTCATTGCTTTGGAGTTCATATTGACAGTAATACAGCATAACATGCCAGTAGGTCGGTCTGATAGCATCGTCCCTGTAGGAGAAGCTTCCGTTATAAGTAAAAAAATGAAACCGTCCTCCACTACCACCCAAGAAGTATGATATTGTTTATAATTTTAATATTAATTTATTTATTATATTGATTAATTTGGTTTTAATACATATATTTCATTAAATATTGTAGCAAGATGTTCGAACTCACAATATGACCCTTGCTTAGGCTACCAATGATGAGTTATCCAAATATTCACTGAAACATTTATCCAGAGGGTTATTTGATAAACCATCATCTTTTTCATTGGTCCGGAGGAGGTTAAATAATTTTATGAACTGAAAGAATTATTAGCTGTTGATATTGTTACTTATATGAGGTTAGCTTATAAATACAAATATGCACATTCAATAAATATTAATCTATATTAGGGTGTAACACTAACTAGTAGTGTTGATTGTTGTCGTGCAACTTCTTATATAAAGAGCTCAAGAGGAGACAATTGACCAATAGATTTAGATTCGTTGACCCCAACTTCATTAGTGAGCAGAGTGACACAGTCGTTTATCATGCTAATCATGTGATCCAATGTATGAAAAGACTGGCTGATTATTATTTGCTCTCATATAATTCGCAGTAAGCTATATTTCAACCTTACCCAAATCTAATCTAATGCATAATCTAAGTATACCATTGTTACTATTTTGCAGTCGTCATTGGGTGCTGATTGTGATTGACACCAAATCCTTAACACCATACTTATTCAATTCAGTTAATCCAATGGCGATGCCTAACCCAGATATTCAAACTTTTATAAAGAGGTATTACACTTTATTATATTATATATCTTTTATTTTTTCATAACTAATTTAATTTATGTATTAAGTAATTTTTTTTCTTTTCAATTTAGGATAATATCTGCATTCGATAAAAAGATAAAGAAATCGAAATAGGTGTCATTAACCGGTAAATGTGAAATATATTCTTTTATGTTGAGTTTGTGTAGATAAATGTTTCTTAAACCTACTCAATTTAATTTTCAGGTACCTCGTTAATCCGATAATACTGAATGTAGATATTATGTCCTTTGTTTTATGCGAGAAATAGTGTTAGATGATTTTATGATCACACCATTCAAGGTTAGTATAAATTTCATAAACTAGTTATATCTTCAAAAAAATAAAAAAGGTACATTATGTTCTCATTTCCTAACATTTACTTCTATTTTTTTTTTTTAGTGTAAGAAAGCTTCACGAAAGAAGAACTGGATGAAGTCCGTAAAGAATGGTGTGATTATGTATTATCATTTATCAATGTTGATAAACTTTCAGGTTAGACATTGTTGGTTGAATGTAAATATATAAGGAACAAATTGTTATAATATTTTTAACATGCCATGTTGAATGAAAACTTTAAGTTTGTACATTGGGGTATTGGTTTAATATTATTGTTATACTTAATATGAATACACTATGTGTACTTAATAAATTATTGAGTACGATTATTTCATAAAAGTATATTAATATGGCAACATTATCAATTTTAATTTCAGATATGTGGTAAATTTATTCAAATACAATAATGTTCATTATGTAAATTCCAAAATTTAATTCGTAGTATTACATATATAAACCAAATGTTTTTTAAGCATAAATATATAACTGATAGCAAACGTTTTTTGGGCATAAACCTACAACTAACTTGACATATATAATATCAAATATATTTTTTTGATGGGATTAATGAAGGCATTTTTAGCAAGCAAAAGCCTTGAATCATCCATAACAAAAAATTTTAAAGGCTTTTTTTACCAAAATTGCTTTCAATAATCCCTTGAAAATTTATTGTGTGAAATATTAAAGGCATTTTGGGTAAAAAAAGGCCTTCAAGAATCTGTTTCGACTTTTTTGTATGGATTATTAAAGGCATTTTTTAAAACACCTTCAATAATACCAATTAAAAATTAATCGAATGGATTATGAAGGATGTTTTCCTATGGGTAATGCCTTGAATAATCCATAACAAAATATTATTGAAGGCATTTTTTGAAATAACTGCCTTTAATAATCCGACCATTCAAATTTATCTTCTGAAATATTAAAGGCGTTTTGAACCAAAAATACCTTCAAGCATCCATTTCAACTTTTTTCTATCGATTATTGAAGGCGTTTTTTACAAACACCGCCTTTAATAATCACAACAAAAATTTATTAATTGGATTATAGAATGCGAGTTCGATCAAAAACGCCTTTAAGAATCGGCTCCATATTTTTCTTATGGATTATTAAGGGCGTTTCTATACGAAAAACGCCTTCAATATTCTCTGCAAAATTTTTTAAAGCAATTGGTGAAGGCATTTTTGCCAAGAAAATGCCTACAATAATCAATTACAAATAATTTCTGCAAAAACCCAAAAAAGACTAAAAGGAGGGATCGAACCTACCACCTTATGGTTAACATTCATACGATCCAAAAATTTTAATATAATATTTATTGAAGGTGTTTTTGAACAAAAATGACTTCAATAAGCCTGTGAAATTTTTTGGTCCAATTATTAAAGGCGTTTCTTGTTGAAAACGCCTTCAATAATCTCATACAATGTTTTATGAGGTGATTATTGAAGGCATTATCTATCAAAAACACATTGTCATTAATTCCCTATCAAATTTTTAACTGGATTATTTAAGGCGTCTTCTGCCAAAAACATCTTTAGTATTCACTGAAATTTTTAAAGCATGATTATTCAAGGTGTTTTAGTCAAGAAACATCGCTGATATCAAGTCTTGGGTGGCGTTTATAAGTAATAACGTCGCTATTTAAATATTTAGTGGTATTTTGATAATAAACACCTTAAATTT
Source organism: Durio zibethinus (assembly GCF_047325235.1). Classification (NCBI taxonomy): domain Eukaryota; kingdom Viridiplantae; phylum Streptophyta; class Magnoliopsida; order Malvales; family Malvaceae; genus Durio; species Durio zibethinus. The sequence continues at coordinate 1,766,211 of NC_143171.1, forward strand.
TATAAAAACACGGAAGCTAGTGACATTTGTAAGTAAAAAGTTGTTACAAAACTACCGTTAATATGGCATTTTCTTGTAATGAACGGAAAGTAATTGCTGCGAAAAAGGAAAAAAAAAAAAACGTGAAACATGCATCTTATAGGTAGTAAACATGCGGAACCATCACCCCTAGGCACAACCTTAATTTTTATTAAGAGATTGCTTGGAAACAAGTTTTAGTTTATGAATCAATCCATTTCTTTATCACCAATTTAAGTACGTATTCCCTTCTTAGAATCCTATGCAATTGCCCTATACTTTAATTGATGGGCCTCTCAAGCTTTTCACATGTAATATTTCATCAAAGCTTTTTATTACCAACTTAAGTTTGTGTCTGATGACTAGGCTACAACTTTATCCTTTTCACTGTGTTATGTCAACAATGAAGCAGAACTTTATAACGACTCAAGTCCGAAGACTGAGTTCTGTCCTCCTTTTTTTCTGAGACCAATAAATAAAAATAATCTTGTGGGATTTTCTTGATCAATTTTTTCTTTAAAAAGGAAAAACCTTACTTGATATAAAATTAACTTCTGGCATTTCCCATTACTTGAAAACGTTTTAGTTAAGTACATTCTTCAAAATAAACTAATTTAATAGTGGTGCCACCTGAGTTTGACTATAGAGTTTGGCCGCCTGGATAAACGTTGGGGGCTGAAATCAAACACAGGTACTCTTCTTCTCCTTGCTGTTTTTTGGTTATTTTTGTGGTTTGAATTCATGTTATTGTTACAGCTCTTGGATTGTTCTTTTGTGCTGAGGCTGAATTCTGCAATTCTGTGTTTAGAATTTGGGTTCTCCTTTTAATGAATGCTCGATATAATGAGGTTTTGAAATTTTAGCTTTGAATCATGAAAATATTTTATTGGCACTATAGGTTGGGGCTGTAGGCTGCCGTGCGCTACTCTTGTGCTGTTGTGTGCTTGTTTGATTCAAATTTTATGGTAGATTAAGAGTGCATAGGGGTGCTAACTGCTAAAGTTTTGTGGGTTTGATTTGAAAACCGATTTTAAATCCTTTTGAGTTGGTTCAGGTCAAATTTCTTATTGAAGATTATCATACTTTGAATTTGATCACCGAATTTAAGACTCTACCATACCATTTAACTATGTAAATTTGAAATTTTTTACTTATTTATGTTCAACAAAACTTTGTCTTAACTATTAAAAGAAACTTATTATTTTTACTGTTGTTTCTAAATTTAAGAAACAGAACTCAAAGTAATTAGATTTAACAAAAAGTAACAAATGTTGTAAATTAAAAACTTTATGATGTTCTACATTTCAAAATAATAATAATAAAAACTATATTATGTTTTTTGATTTCAGAGATATTGTGATATGTGATCAGGTGCGGATGTAGGGGTGGCAAGGGTTTCGACCCCCTAAGTTTTACAGCATCCTCAGAAAACATCGAATTCTTTCTTGAAAATAAGGTGAAATTGTAGATTGGCCCCCGTCTTAATTTGAACTCTTCTATTTTGGTATGTTAAATTTGTTAACACTTTTAATTCTTCATCCATTATTAATTTACATCTTTTTTATTTCTTTTTCAATCAATCGAATAGATAAATTGACATTAATTATTGTGTTAATAGTTTTCATTCTATGCCCATATTGGAAAAACAATAAAAGAAAGTTACTGTAAATCACTATATATAATATCTAATATACAAATTTTCCATTTAACTCTTGTTACTATTTCTAAAGGTATGTAACTCTGTTTTATGAAATAATACTATTCTTATCGTATCTTCTTTATTTCAGTTACACTAGATTTTTTTTTTTTATGAAATAACCCTATACTCACATATATAATTGTATATGCAATATGAATTATACTATTTGAAAACTGAAAATTTTTTGTTCATTATAAAATATATACCTTGTTTACAATTTTAATATTATTATGTTTAAATTTATTTTATATATATATATATATATTATCTCAACCTGTAAACACAATTTCTAGTTTCGTCACTTTCTATGATTGATATTATTTCTTGGAGAATAAATTACGATATTTTTTACTAGTAACTAATACCAAGAAATAATAGTAAGAATAAAAAAAAAACAAAAACAAAATTTTATTTTTATAAAAAACAAAAATTAAAAAGTTACAAAGAATGTATTCTCAATATAGTCCATCCGCAGGCCCAAAGTCAAGTTATACGTATCGAAAACGGCTAGTTAAAATTTATGCACAGGCAACCATTTTTTTTCTTAAGCTTCTGCTTAGCTCACCAACTGTTTCAGCCTTCCAGGTGCAACAAGCAAGCAAGTGGTTTAATCTGCTTTTGAATCCCTTGGACTGGATATCCATTCAACATCATTTTCTTGCAAAGCTAGCAACAATAACATTATCATACTATGTTATTAACAAGTAAGTACGATAAAGAATCAAATTAGTAAATTTAATTAAATTAATTGCCTAGTTTTTAGTCCCGGTTGATATGCACGTTTTCTTCAAGTGTAGAAAAGGCTATTGTTTTTATTAATTTAACAATATGCTTAACAGAACAAAGGAAGAAAAATCTAAACATCATTTCCTTTTCTTTTTTTTTTCAGTCGCTACCACTTTGATCTTTGTTGAATTAAAGGAAAAGGTCTTCAAAGATATGTTCAAAGAACTTGCAAAACGGTATTGGGGTGAATGGGAACTCCGCTTGATGATTGTAGTGAGCTCTATTCTCCAGCTATTTCTCCTTATCTCTGGGTCTATTCGACGCAAATACTTGGGGAAAAAATTGCCCTATGTTGCAATAAGTGTGTGGTTAGTATACTTGTCAGCAGATTGGATGGCAACTCTTGTTCTGACTACACTTCTCAGAGGTGATGCTCGTTTGAAGAATGAATTGATTGTGTTGTGGACATCATTCCTTCTATGGCATCTTGGCAGTCCACATACTATTACAGCTTATTCTTTAGAAGACAATGAGCTGTGGTTAAGACACTTCTTTGGGCTAGTTTTCCAAGTTGGAGAGGCTATCTATATCTACGCAAGGTTTCGATCAAAATCAAACACTGCACTTAATGCTGTGGCTGCTCCAATATTGCTTGCTGGCGTTATCAAGTATGGAGAAAGGGTATGGGCTCTCAGATGTGCCAGTGATAAACAGCTCCTAAATTCTTTTTTCTCAATTTCTGACAACAAGATTATTAAGGGAGGGAAAAAAATTATCAGAACAGGGCTGTCTAAAACTAAGATAAATAAGCTCTTTGAAAGCGAGGGCATCGTTCCTGAAGTTGAATTTCTTCGCCAAGCATATATATCATATATTGTTTTCAAGCCTCTATTTATAGACCTCCCATTCCGGCTTTCAAGAGAGTTTCATGATAACATGGTCTTCATGAAGTCTAAATCTGCGGAGGATGCATTTAAGTTTGTGGATGTTGAACTAAGTTTCGTCTACGATATGTTCTTCACCAAGAATCCCATACAATATCGTCATCTTAAAGTGAGTGTATGTCTTCGTGGCTTCTGTTTCCTGTCCGCAATTTGTTCATTGATTGCTTTCACAGCAGTGTTGGATAAAAATAAGCATTCACCAATTGACATTGCCATAACCTACTTGCTGTTGGTAGGAGCTATTTCTCTGGACTTTTATTCATTTCTTATGCATGCTCTCTCTACCTGGGCAATGATCAAGCTGCCCCTTCCTCGTACCAAGGTGCATAAGACGTACTCCAGGGTTGTTGCTTCTAGATTACAGTCTATCAAGGTCAGGTCAGGAATAAAATCAATGGCGCAACATGATCTAATAAAGTATTGCGTTAAGGCCAAAACAAGTTGGTTCACTGGAGCCATAAAGCTTTTCGACACTGGCAACCTTTTACAGAAGTACGGTCATACCAAATGGAAGCCAGTCGATCCTGATTTGAAGAATTTCATCTATACTCATCTGATAAAGAAACGTGAGAAGTTCGAAAGAAATGGTTTCAAACTGGATGAACTGGAGAAGTTGTTAAATGAGAAAGGTGACCGTGTGTTCAAAGGGAAGTACAGAGAAATGGTTGGAACGGATGCTGATTTGGAAGAATACAAAGAGGAGTTCTCGTCCATTTTCCCTAGAATGGATTCAGTATATTTTATCCGAAGCATCTTCCTTTGGCATATTGCTACGGAGCTTGCCTATTATGATGATCATGATAATCATCGAGTAGATACTGCCCATTCCTTGAGCAACATTAGTAAGTCTATATCTGATTACATGATATACCTTACTCTTGTGCGTCCATCAATGCTGTGTAAAGGCTTCAGTGATGTGATAAACGGTAAAATTTACAAGGAAGCCCAGATTTTCTTAACTGAGAAAATGAAAACAAGATTCATTGGAGCCAGGAAACAATTTACCAAGGACCTGCTTCACTTTGTTGCCTTTCAACAACAATCTTTTTATCAACCGCCACATAATAGAGTCGGAGCACTGCTTGAGGGAGCTAGCTTTGCCGTGAAATTGCAGCGGTTTCCAAGAGAATTGCGGTGGGATCATGATGAGAAATGGGAAATGATAAGCGAGGTGTGGATGGAGATGATGACTCATGCTGCTAGTTATTGTTCATGGAGGGAGCACGCTCAACAGTTGAGGCATGGTGGAGAGCTGCTCACTCATGTTGCCCTTGTCATGGCACATCTTGGATTAAGCACAAAAGTAGGCAGAGATGAAGAAGATGATGATCCTCACGCCTTCCCACCATTTGATGCTTAACTATGACTTTGGGTTGGCCATGGATGCTTGTGTTTGGCTTGCTCTGTTCATTCCCCTTTGGAGATGAATGTAATTTGTGTTAAGTAAATCTCTATATTTTTATTATATTTAAATAATTTTTTAATTTTTAATTTGTATTTAAATAAATTTTTAATTTGTAATTTATATTCAAATAAATCTGTAATTAATTTTAATTTCCATCTAAATTATTTTTAATTTTTAAAAAAATAACTTTTTTTCAATTTTCAAGAACGTCATCAGGCCATATCAGTTTTTATGTGAAGAAAAAATTCAATTGGTGTTGACTACTACAGAAGTCAATTTTTGTTTAAAATAAGTGTTTATTTAGAAATAAATTAAGGGTCTTACTTGGCTACAATAAAAATATAAAAATTTACTTAAAAAATGAAAAAATTTAAACACTTATATGGCATTTTAGCTAATTAAATTTTAGTAAAAGGTAATTAATAACTCTTTCCACAACATCTACAATCTTAAGCCAAAAAAAAAGATCCATGGTAAGAAAAAGAATCCAATTTGGATGCTGTAGAACTAATATTATATGTAGGATAGGAAACCAAATAAAAATATTGGAGGCAAATTAATTAAAATGAGAGAAGCAATTAGAGAAATAGATGAAGTATATATTCCTATGGGGTATGTCTAAATTTGAGAAATGTTTTTAATGTGGCGTATATAATATTATTGTATAGATCTATGAATAACGTGGCAGGAAGGATTTTTTAATAATTTCTTCGCATGTTGAAAATTTTATTAACATTACGCGACACATGAAGGCATGGGAAGTCCCTCCGCCGCTAGCGGCGTAATATTGCTTTACTTTGACAGCGGCGTAAAATTGCTTTGACAGCATCGTCGCATAGGTAACGTTCAGCTTCAACCACTTTTCATAATGTTTGATTCCATATTTAGATTCAACGCAAGGTATACAACAACTATAAAAGTATATATCCAATACCCCATTCACAATATATAATTCACTTATCTCCTCGCTTTGCTTTAACCTTTCCTTTTCCGGAGAAGTCAAGGATGGCTGCTTTAGTTCCCATTGTTTTACTAACCTTTTCTTCTCTTTTACTCAGGCATTTGGGCAATGGTTTTGAAGAAAGCGGGGCGGTTGATGTGACCAAAGGCTTTATTGAACTCCCATTAAAGAAATCTAAATCAACTTCCAGAATGACAATCCATATACGACTTACCTGTTAGCAAACGCTACAGCTTTGTAGATGGAGTCCACAAGCTTTGAGTTTACTCCACTGACAAACCTTTTAAAAAAGATAGCTCCACTAAGCCTCGATCAGAGATCCGCATAAGGGTAAACAGCCTCTATATATATATATATATACCTTTAGTCAGCCATAGTCCACAAGCTTTGTGGCTGTCATGGTCAATATATAACCTGGTCAGTGAAACTGAGTCCAGCACTAACCAACAGCCTTGCTGGCCATAGTCAGGGCCATAGTCAGGATTCACCAATGACTTAGATCAGTACCCTAAATTCCATGACCTAAATCTATTTTCTGAATCTAAAGTCTTAATTTCTTTTTAATCATCTAATCAGGGATATGACTATTCTTCTGGTGTCTGGCAATTCGAAGGCTACGGTAACCTTCCCAGTCACCGTCAAACAACGGGTGTTTGCATCATGCAAGTTTTTGGAGCAACTCCACCTCACGCCTGAACTTTAATGCTGAGAGTCTACAATGGTTCACTCTATTACTGCAACACAGGTCCAGTTGTGTTAGAGAACATGTACGACAGATGGTTTCTGCTTCATGTGATTCAAGATGTCAAAGCTTCGAAGTTACAGGTTTATATCGATGGTGTTCTAAAGCTGGAACCTGTTGGCCGTGGAGGCACAAAACCATTACTTTAAATTTGGTGTTTATACACAAGATGGTTCTTCTTATTACACAGAATCTCGTTGGAAGGGCATTAAGGTTTTAAAAAAACATGAATGATATATTAATATTAATTAATATGGTAATAAAAACAAATCCCTCATCTGTCAAGTTTAGAGATATTCAGACGTCAGGACAAATGTGTCCATGTAATATTTCTAATTAAAATAAGTTCATATTTGTATAGGGCTTGTGCACTTTTGTTCTATATATGATCTAGAATCATTAGGTTTTCTTTGATTGATATTTTTGTTATTTTTTCCAACAGAAATGAAAAAAAAAATTAAACTATAAGCTGAAAATAAAAATAAAAGTACCAACTAAACCAATTAACTTTACATTGCAACTATTTAATTTTCTCTATTGCAATTAGCAAAGGACAAAAAAACTCAATAAGAAAATGATTTTAACGGTGGTTAGGTAAATTAATTGAGTTAAATCTTAAATTCTTCCCGCTACAGAATAATTTTATGGGCAACGAAAGAAAGGGCACGGGGGATAAAGGCATAGAGGGAAAAGAAGAAAAAAAAAACATACATATTTATCACTTTACCATAACTCATTACACAATTATTTATTTTACTCAATTTAACAAATAATAAGAGTAAAAAGACTTGATTATATATGAGATAATTTTTCATAAAACTATACCGATTTTGTATTTTTAATTTGGGAGAAGATTATCCAAACATAGCAATATGATGTAGAAGATGAATGCCAACCAATTGGGTAAAACACTTGGTTATACTTATATAATTGAAATATTTAAGATTTTTTTGTACAAAATATATCATAGTTTGAGAATAAAGGAAGCAGTTGTAAACTTCAATATTATTAGATACCATCTTTTAAAATTATTATATAAATCAATTAAATTCAATTCAATTTTATATATATTTAGGATTTTTTGTTACCTTAATATAGCATAAAAATCCAAAATATCAAGGTCTATAATTTAGGATAATTAGTAAGATGAAACACTATCTAGCCTAAAATAAAAAAAAAAAAGACGATTTTGCATGATAATTGTTAGGGTATGTGGGGTTCAGCTCCATGTGTTATTTGACTATTCAAAGGCCATAGGGCTTATGTTTTAGGCTTTTTTAAGATAGCTCTACATAATAAAAGGTGAAAATTGGTTTTGGTGAAAAAGAAAAAAGAAAAAAAAGGAAGAAGGTGGCACTGCAAACCAAGGGAAAAAAAAGGTCAGGAAAATAAAAAGAAAAATGAGAAGAGAGAGTTGGTAGAACGAAAATCGATCCGTAGTCCGATTGAGTTGAAATTTTATCAACAGGCTTATGATTCAAAGTTCTATATTTTGAAAGTTGAAGATCGGGTTTAAAGCTCTCTAGAAACAAATCCAAAGTGTATTTGTTAAGTCACCTATTTGATGAGATTTCTCTAATTATCTCTCTAGTTATTGATTAGCTCTAATTTTAGCTAGAGAAAAACTTTGTATATCCATTATTTGATAGTGTAGATTTTTCGAGTGATCTGTAATTTTTTCCTTCTACACTGAAGGGTTTTTCACGTAAATCTTGGTGTGCTTTATTTTTCTTGCATTGTTGATTATTGATTATTATCTATTACTATGAGTTTATCGCGATATATTACTTCTACTTTATTATGTTTATTACTTCAGACCCAACAAGTGGTATCAGAGCTAAGGTTACGGATTCAAATCCTAATGTAGTACTAAGAAAGAGATTGTAGATAGATCAAAAGTTGACCACATCCATTAACTCTATATGCTCGAACATCGGTATGCAACAGGTTCAACTTAGATGCAGCAAGTATATAATAATATGTAGAAACAAAACACCCAAGTGGATAATGTGTTGAGTCAACCTAGAGTGTAAAGCTTGAGAGAGCATTGAAACAACTTCGGTGGTAAGGTTGAGTGCTGTGGCTTGGCCCAAAAGCATACTAGAGATGTGAAATTGCCTGGCCTAAAGGAGGTGTTGATAAGACTTACCCGCACAAGAGAGCCCAGGTGAGAATTGATTAAAACTCATAAGTGAACGGAAGAGATTGTTAGGATATAATTCATATGTGAGTAAAAAATCTCACATCATTAGAAAATCTGAATGAGACATCCTATACATGCATAAAGAACCCAAGAACCTAATAACTTAAGTTTTTAAGCTTAAGTGATGTCCAACATATATGTATAAGCTCTCTGATATGCTCTCATGGGCTTGTTATTTACTTAACATATCACCATCAGTTCCTTTAGGCTTTAACATTCTAAAAGAGTGTAGACAGGAAAAGATGCTTCACACTTTCACTTAAAAATTTTTAGGTGTAAAGCATTCATGTATGTACCAAAAGAATAGATGTCAAAGCTTGACAATAAATCCACACAGTGTGTGTTTGTAGGATATGATGGTGAGAAATTCGATTATAGTATATGAGATCTAATAAAGAGAAAGACAGTCAAAAGCAGATATGTGATCTTTTATAAAAAAAATCATAGCAGAACTTGAGAAAAATGAAAAGACTACACGAGTTACTATTGAGTGTGATATTTCGACACTGATAAGGGTTCTACAACAAAAAGGCACAAATGATGAAAATAAGCTAGAAACAAAACTTAAGGATATGAATGTACTAGCCATAATTAGTGATGAGCCAAATGCAATCAAGTTTGAGTAACAGAAGCAATATTCTCCATCAAAGAGTATTGAACAAAGAGAGCTACCTTTGGCATCGGTGATGTAGAGTCTCAACTTAGGAGATCTACTAAAGAGCACAGACGATCTACCAGGTATTCAAGTTTAGATTTTATTTTAATTATCAGTGAGAGAGAACTAGAAAGCTTTCAAGATGTACAGTCTACTTGAGATAGAGAGCCTCAATTAAAAGTAATGAAAGAAGAGATTGAGTCATTATGAAAAAATGATACATATGATCTTGTTAAATTTTCACAAAGAATGAGGCTATTGAAAAATAGATTGGTGTTTAAGTTAAACATGATTGTGATAAACTAGTGAGGTACAAGGCTCGATTGATGATAAAAGATTTTTTTCAAAAATCAGGCATCGATTTTGATGAGATCTTTGCTCTCGTTATGAAGATGAGTTTCATTCGAGTGATACTGAGATTAGCTGCTAGTTTGAATTTTAAGCTTGAACAACTTGATGTTAAAACTGTATTTTTTCATGGTGACTTATAGAAAAACATTTATATGAATTAACCAGAGGGTTTTAAAGTGAAAAGAAAAGAGCACTTAGTTCATAAATTGAAGAAAAACTTGCATGGCTTGAAACAAACCCTGTGATAGTAGTACAAAAAGTTTAATTCTTTTATAGTGAACCACAGTTATAAAAGAATGGCAGCGGATCCTTATGTGTATGTCAAAAAACTCTCTGATGGTAACTTCATTTTTCACTTATTATATGTTAATAATATGTTGATTATGAGACAAGATACTGATATAATTCGTAAGTTGAAATAACAATTATCTAAGTCTTTTGATATGAAGGATTTAGGTCTAGCAAAATAGCTTCTCAATATGGACTTTATCCAAGATAGGAGAGTTGAAAAGCTATGGTTATCACAGGAAAAGTATGTTGAACGAGTCCTTAGTAAATTTAACATGCAACATGCTAAATCAATTAGCAGTTCACTTACTAACTATTTTTATCTTAGTGAGAAATCTTATCCAATGTCTAAGAAAGAGCTATTAGTTATGTTTAGTATTCCTTATTCTTCTGGAATTGATTCTTTAATGTATCTTATGGTTTGTACTCGACTTGATATTGCTCATACAGTTGGTGTAGTAAGTAAATTTCTTTCTAATTCGGGAAAAGTTCATTAGGAAATAGTAAAATGAATTTTCAAATACTTGAGGGGCACCTCAAAAATATGCTTTAGTTATGAAGTTTTATAACCTATTCTAAAAGGGTTTACTGATGCTGACATGGCAAGTGATCTTGATGATAGAAAATCTACTTCAAGATATTTGTTCACTTTTACAGAAAAAGTTGTGTCTTAGTAGTCTAAATTGCATAAGTGTGTTGCTTTGTCAACTATAGAGACTGAGTATATTGTAGCAACCAAAATAGGTAAAGAAATGCTTTAGATGGAATATTTTTTTCTTGAATTGAGGTTGAATCAGAAAGAGTATGTGATATTTTGTGATAATCAAAGTGCTTTAAATTTGAGTAAGAATGTCCTGTACCATGCTAGAACAAAGCACATTGATATTAGATATAGCTGATTATGTTCAGTGATTAAGGAACAGCAGATGTTATTGAATAAAGTTCATATTGATGAGAATGTAGTAATATATTGACTAAGATACTTCGTAAAAATAAGCTTAAGCTCTGCAGTAACTTGGTCACAATGAGTTCATTAGCCAAGATAAGTTCTAAATGAAACTGCTATAGTGATAAATCTCCTCCTAATAGAGCTAGAGGGGGAGATTGTTAGAATATGTAAAGTCCAGCCCTATGTGTTATTTGACTATTCAAAAGCCATAGGCTTTGTGTTTTAGACTTTCTTAAGATAGCCTTACATAATAAAAGGTGAGGGCTGATTTTGGTGGAAAAAAAAAAGAAAAGTGGCACCGCAAACCAAGAAGAAAAAAAGAAGCCAGGAAAATAGAAAAAAAAAAAAAGAATAGAGAGTTGGTAGAACGAAAGTCGATTTGTGATTTGATTGAGCTAAAATTTTGTCAACAAGTTTATGATTCAAAGTTTTACATTTTAAATAGTAAAGATCATGTTTAAAACTTTCTAGGAACAAATCGAGGGTATATTTGTTGAGTCATATATTTAGTGAAATTTCTTCAATTGTCTTTTTAGTTGTTGATTAGCTCTAGCTTTAGTTAGAGAAAAATTTTATATATCTATTATTTGATAGTGAAGATTTTTTTGGCGGTCTGAGATTTTTTTTCTTTACATTGGAGGATTTTTCTCGTAAATTTTGGTATGTTTTATTTTTTTTTTGCATTATTGATTATTAGTTATTATCCATTACTGTAAATTTATTGTGATATATTACTTTTATATTATTATATTTATTGCTTCAAGCCTAATAATAACAAGTTATATATTAGAAGTTAAAAGCTTAACTCGTTGAATTGAAGGAAGAAGCCATAAACCAAGTTATAATGAAAATGACAAATAAAATATCACATACAGTATTCGAACTGCAAGCATACATTAGATAATAAAAGATTACAAATATTTTCTCATCATTTCAATATTGTGTACTAAATTTAACAGCAGCCAATTTTCAATTATACTATTAGAAAAGTCATTAAGAAAATGCACATGCATTAACCAAAAAGAAAAATAAATAAATAATGCATGGCTTGCTTATGATTTTTTTCCATTTTTGTTTTGAAGAAGCTATCTAATGTTTAAGGTTTTATTTGGATGACGGTAAAATTAATTTTGATGAAATTAAAAATAATAATAATTATTATTATATTTATGATTGAAAAAAAAGTTACGGTAATTGTAATTAAAAAAGTGTAATAAAAAATTTATATTGAATGAATCTCTCTAAAATTAACATTTAAATTTAATTAATAATGCAATGAAATTAATCACACTGCATCATAAAAACAGTGAAATCCAAACCGTGCCTGAGTATTTAGCTATCGAATGTTTTGTTTCAATCCATTGACACTTCTACTTGTGTAGGAGGCCCATGAACCTAAAGCCTGATGACTCTGGGTCGTTCTAACATCCTTCTTTAAGGTAAATCTTGCTTAAATGGCCCTGGAAGCCATATCATTTAAATTCGTCAGCCTCCACTCAAACACATTAATTTCTGAAACTTGGGCTGGACTATTTAAGATTCTTAAGGTCACAAGGGAGGTTGATGGAAATAAATTTATTTAATGAATATTTTGAATGAAAGTAAAATCCTTATATTTAAACTAAATAAATTTATTAGTATTTAAAGTAAAAATTTAGAAATATAATTAAAAGGATGTTCATTTTCATTAGTTTAAAAAATTTTCAACATGTGTTTATAAATTGATATTAAAAATTAAAAATTATAGATATAAATTATATACTATATTATTATATAAATACAAATATAAAATTATAAATATAGTTGATTCTATGAACTGGCGCCAGGCTGTTTCCAATTCCCATTTCAAAGAGAAAGGACCAAACCAAAGAAGAGTGATTCAATTCTGTGGTTTTCAATTCACTTTCCATCCAAGCAATCACTATTGACAGCTGTACCCTCTTTAATTTTACAAAATAAAATTAAATAAAAAACCAAAAGGGTCCCATCTCCCATCTAAAAAAAAAAAGAAAGCACTTTTTTTAGTTTAAATAATTAATCTTGATGGGACGCAATTAAATTAGGGCAAAAACTTGCTCAGATCAAGGACCCCATCATCACATGTCTTACCACGTGGCATGTTTCAAGACAAGACCACTTGGCCAGGGCTTATAATTAAAGCGAACGAGCTCCATTTCTTTTTCATTTTTTTCTTTTTACTTTGGGATCATACAATAATAATTTCCCCAAATAGATTAAAAAGTCATTAACGAATTGATACTTCTCTTCTGCCTTTGAATTCACGTTGTGAAAACAAAGCAAATCAGAAGAAAAATGCTTATGCCCTAAAAGGGTTAAAAGGGGCCAATTACACATCTCCAAGTGTGTTAGTTAATGATCACAAATCCATAGATCATAAAGCTTTGGGGATTACTTTTCCTTTTTTTAGGGTTGAGATCAAAGCTTAATACAAATATTTGTGGGCAAAATGCACATTGATGATGTAATCATAAAAAAGACTTACAATAAAAAATAAAAGGGAAGGAGGCTAATTGCTCCACCGACAGCCTATAAGCACATGTGGCATGAGAAGCACAGTTACTGCCCATCTATCATGAAAATGACTTGATGTGGAAGCCCACACCCAAAAACAAAAGTGACTTTCTTTATCATTAAATTTTAATAAAACTAAACTAAACATTTTCCTTTAAAATATTTTTGTTTTAATATTTGCACAGAGGTTTTTGTCGGCTGCAGATGTCATGGTTGTGCTGTTAGGATAATTGAATCCATGAGTTAGGGTGATGAGCTTACCTCCCTTCTATTATTGTCTGATGCTGACTTTGAAAAATTAATTGATGAAAGCTGAATTTGCAATTTTAGGTGAATCACACTCCAAATCTAAGTTTGACAGACAACTAAAAACTCTGGTTTTGCAAAATAAATATATATGTATATTGTCTAAATTATGAGCTTTGGCATTGTTACAAAATGAGTTTCATTGCTCTTCTGTTCTCTTGATTCATTCTCAATGATAATATATTATAAATGCATAAAATCAATTAGATTTAATAATATAATAATATAAATATAATAAGAATATAAAATAAAAAATAATATAACTTAAAATTTTAATAATAATTATATTTAAATTTAATAAAATAAAAAATTTATTTTATATTTTTATATTAACATAAATCAAAATATATAATTTTCAAATAAAATATAATATAAATATGTAAATTTTAATATTTGATATTATATAACTACACAAATCATCAAATTTAAAATCAATTACCCAAAACAATATAACTAGTAATGAAATTTTTTTGTATTTTCAAGTAAAAGTTAGAGATGGCAGAAGATTTTTCCCAAATTACTAAACGTGTCAATGATGTTGAAGATTTCTGTGGCCCCCTCTTTTTTTCTTTTCGAAGTTTTCATTCTGGCATAGGTATGGACATTAATGAGGACAGGGGGACATTTATGTTCCAAAATTATTTAGAAGCAGTGAGCTCTGAATAATCAGAAAATATATATAATTTGTTGATATGATGGGAAATTGCTGTTTTTTTTCCTTAAAATTTTATGGTTTAGATAATGATATTTTTTTAATAATATATATCATATTGAATTATACAAGAGAGATAAAAACGCCTCTTTCAATTTATATCATCGTATTGGATTACATAAAAAAGGACTCTTTTAAACGATGAAGACTTGTAGTAACAAATAGAAGATATTTTCAAAGGTACTCTCAATTTCTCTCCTTTTTTTTTTTTTGTTTTTTGGGTAATAAATATAAAATAAAAGTTCAATTTTCTGACAAAAATTTAAAACCAGAAGTATAAAAAAAAATCCCAAAAAACAAACCTAGGAAAAAGGGTTAAAAAGAAGAAGAACCAACCAGATCTGAAACCACTCCACCTCCCAAAATCCTCAACAGTCAAAAACAACTCAACAGTCAAAACAATCCGTACGACTACGTTCTAAAGTCATAAACAGTGAAAAATTAACAAATATCCTTTTTTAATTTATATTAAAGAAAATAACACTAAAAAAATGCTAATTACTATAATAAAAATTAAAAAAAAAAAGGATATAGGATGTAGGATCTGCTCACGCGGCGCACATCATGCTTTATTATTATTATTTTTTTTAACAACCTGCCAGTTTGCGCGTTTTCTGATTTCACTCACTCAAACCAAAAAAAAAAATCCTTGAAATTTTTAAACTAAAAAATAAAATAAATAATTTTATTTTTAATTAAAATCTGTCCGCCAACTGTGGTGGGGCAACACTCCAGCGCCACCGTCCTTTTCTGGACCCCACCATATTTGCTTGCCTTTTTCTCTTTTTTTTTTTTGGCTATCTTCTTTCTCTCTCTAATGAGATGTGTTCTGTCTGTCATCTCTTTCATTGTGACGCGTCCGCATTTCAACATTCTCGTCACTCTTTTTCTCTCTAAAAAACTTCTTATTTTTCATCTTTTCTCTCTCTCAAATTGCCATTTTAGATTGAGACCAAACCAGCCAGGTTACAGAACAGACTTGGCTTGCTTCTCAATCCAAAAACCCTCACCCTTTCTCTTCGTTGCCTTTGGCTTTTCCTTTTAATTTTGTTATTATATCGTTATACCGTCAAAGGCTTCTCTCTCGCAATAGGTTTCCTGTGATGGGAGGTGAGGGGACCAAAATTGGATCTTTTCAAGGAACTTGGTAGTACTGAGACTTCATTTCATTCGCTGAAGAAGAGACCGAGTTTTTCTTAGTTGGGTTGTTCTTGTTTTTGTTGCTATACTGAGTTATGGACACTGGAGGTCGACTCATTGCTGGTTCTCACAACAGAAATGAGTTTGTTTTGATAAATGCAGATGAAAATGCAAGAGTAAGACACTCGAAATCTCAAAAAAAAAAAGGAAAAAAGAGAAAATTTCTCATTTTTGGCTTTATTTGTTAAATTGAGGAGTACCCATATGCTTGTTTTACTGTTTTATGAATTGAGTTTTCCGTTTTGGTGTGTATATATTGCTAGAATATGTGAAAAAGTGGACTTTTTCTGATCCGGGTTTCACTAGAAATGTAACAAGTTAGGGTTTTTTAAGGCTACATTTACACAATTTGGTACCTTTTTCATGCTATTTTGAGCCTTAAATCTCTAAATCTTTTCGTTTACTTTTTTGGGGTTTTCTTCATAGGAGGATACAAATGTTGAGCTGTTCGATTTTTACTTGGTTAATATACATTTCCATAAACATGGTCAATATATCTTGATATAGGTGAAGAAGGACGGTTTTTTTGTTGGTAATTGTATGATTTGTGATTTTAATAGGTGACTAAGATTTATCTTTTGCATTTGAGGTTTCGTGTTCCTTTTGTTTAGATTCTGGGAATTTGGCATGATTTGGAAGAAAGCATACGATTCTGATTATGGTGTACATGTTGGTCATACCAAATTGTTGAATTTTTAGAAATTTACAAATGAATGTTGTGAATTTATTGGAAATGCTGAGTGAGCTCTGCATTTGTTGGAAATATTGATATAAATTTTTAATGAAGTAGCTTATAACATTTTTAATCCTTTCAGGATCCTTATGCATGTATGGTTTAAGCTATTGAAAAACATGTTAATTAATTCCTTCCTCTCATCCTCTTTCGTTTCTCACATGTTAATTAATTCCTTCCTCTCATCCTCTTTCGTTTCTCTTCTCTTTTTGTTCTTTGTTTCTATAAACCCGCAACACTCTCAGAAAGGAGGAAATGAGGAAGGAGGCTGGTTCTATAAAGCTATAAGCATCAAATGTGGATAATTAGAAAAATTAGCATGGAAGTGAAGAAAATAAATTCCTCATATCTGTAGGTTTATTTTATTTGTGAAACCTTGTCTTGTTTTCAAAATATTGCATGGTAAATGGAAATGGAAATGAAAATGATGGTAGTTTTGATTGGTAACTAATCAAGGTTTGATGTAATTAGCTAGTTAGCTTCTTGTACATTAAACATTTGTGAAATTCAGTGATAACTATGTTCCTTCATGGGTGTGGAAATAGAGCATTCATCAGTGATTTTAGTTTTTGATGGATTTGTTGTTGTCACATTTAATGATCTGGTGCTGATGGTACTCTTTATGGTTGTGGTCTGTATCAGATAAAGTCTGTGCAAGAATTGAGTGGGCAAACATGTCAGATCTGTGGGGATGAGATTGAGATTACAGTGGACAGAGAGCCCTTTGTTGCCTGCAACGAATGTGCTTTCCCTGTCTGCAGACCCTGCTATGAGTATGAGAGAAGAGAGGGAAACCAAGCTTGCCCTCAGTGCAAAACCAGATACAAACGAATCAAAGGTGAGATTGTTACTGCAATATTTGGTCTACATTCGCAGCCAAAAAGTACTTACCAATGTCCCTAACTTGTGATGTAAACTGCAGGCAGTCCTAGGGTTGAAGGTGATGAGGAAGAAGATGACATAGATGATCTGGACAATGAGTTTGACTATGATGCATTGGATCCTCAACAAGTTGCTGAGGCTATGCTCACTGCACGCCTTAACACTGGCCGTGGTTCCCATCCTTATGCCTCTGGAATGCCCGCAAACTCAGAGCCAGATTCTTCTCCTCCTAGCTCTCAAATTCCTCTCTTGACCTATGGTGAGGAGGTTAGTCTATCTTCTCATTTCTCCATTTACACATATTTAGAGTTCCAAATTACAGATGCACTGTGTTTTTACACTTTACTGCACAAACAATAGTTGCATTATAACATTGCTTTTATTTAGGGTTCGGAGATTTCTGCTGATCATCATGCCCTCATTGTACCCCCGTTTATGGGTCACGGAAATAGAGTTCATCCAATGCCTTATACTGATCCATCCGTACCTTGTAAGTCATTATCCTTCTGTTGGTAACCTATTTTCAATAAATTGTCTCTCTAGTCTCGAACCTTAGTGTTTCTAATGCTGCAGTGCAACCTAGAGCAATGGTTCCTAAGAAAGATATAGCAGTATATGGTTATGGAAGTGTCGCATGGAAGGATCGGATGGAGGAGTGGAAGAAAAGGCAGAATGACAAACTTCAAGTAGTTAAGCACGAAGGAGGGAATGGTGGAAACTTTGACGGAGAAGAGCTGGATGATGCTGATTTGCCAATGTAAGTGACTGTTTAATGTGTATGGTTTGAATTTTGCTATTAGTGTCTATAAACATTGACAGTTTTTTAAGGCAGATTTGTTTCTGAAATTCTGCACAATGGCATCCCTTGCTTGTACCTGTAGATTAGTTTATTTGTCATTTAACAAGTTGTTTGTCTTTTCAGGATGGATGAAGGCAGGCAACCACTTTCAAGGAAGTTACCCATTCCTTCAAGCAAGATAAATCCATACAGAATGATTATCATACTCCGTCTTGCAATTCTTGGCCTCTTTTTTCACTACAGACTTCTGCATCCCGTCAGGGATGCTTATGGCTTGTGGTTGACATCTGTAATTTGTGAAATATGGTTCGGTGTTTCATGGATTCTGGATCAATTCCCAAAATGGTATCCTATAAAGCGTGAAACATACCTTGATCGGTTATCTTTGAGGTTTGTGTTGTTACCCTGTGTTTACATGATTATTTGACAAATTCAGATTCCCACTTCCACGTTCCACATTTAATTTTCCTTCATGCTATTTTGAATATGGTGCCACTTTCCTTGCTAATTTTACCTTTATGCACAGGTATGAGAAGGAAGGGAAACCATCAGAATTAGCTAGTATAGACGTTTTTGTGAGTACGGTGGATCCAATGAAAGAACCTCCACTGATCACTGCAAACACTGTTCTGTCCATCCTTGCTGTTGATTATCCCGTTGATAAAGTTGCATGCTATGTATCAGATGATGGTGCTGCCATGCTCACATTTGAAGCTCTTTCTGAGACGTCTGAATTTGCTAGGAAATGGGTTCCTTTCTGTAAAAAATTCAACGTTGAGCCCCGTGCTCCAGAGTGGTATTTTTCTCAGAAGATAGACTACCTTAAAAACAAAGCCCATCCAGCTTTTGTCAGGGAAAGGCGAGCAATGAAGGTGTCTGACTTCTTGTAATGCATTATAACATGTGTTCTGTTTGATTTCTTTCATATTTTGAGTTCTCAAAATCATCTGCAGTTTCTAATCAATCTGAGGTTGTATTTAGCAATTATGGTTTTTTGCTTTTGATAGCTTAGTTTGTTATTTGATTATGCAGAGAGAGTATGAAGAATTTAAAGTTAGGATAAATGGGTTGGTAGCCACAGCACAGAAGGTTCCTGAGGATGGTTGGACAATGCAGGATGGAACTCCATGGCCTGGAAACAGTGTTCGTGACCATCCTGGCATGATTCAGGTGAGATGGTGTTGCATTTGACTTGCATTATTTTCTGTCATTATATTCTGAAGTGCTTGTAATTCTGAAGAATGAAAGATGTAGGAAGAACTACTGTAGGGAACACAGGACCTTTAGGATTGATGCAGTCCTTGATGATATGCATCATTCATTGTTACCTTCTCTTAACTATTTCTTTGATTTCTTTTTGGTGGCCATGCACGTGGGACAGACTTGCAGAATTGATGTTTGATTGGGAAATTGGGTTTATTTACATTTTTTGTGATTTGTGAAAGTAGCTCATGATTTAAGACTTGATTCATCTTTGGTGCCTCGTATGTGCATGGCCATATGTTAATCCTACTTCATCTTGTATTTTGAGTTCTCTTATGAGAGATTTTTTTTTGATACACAGTATCCTGGGACATAATTTGTAGGGACTTTCGAGTTGCTTGCTATTTTGATTTAGGGGGTACTGGTATATCTCATTCATTCATTGATGTTCTTATTTGCATAACATAACTAAAATTTATCTTCTGACAGGTTTTCCTAGGTCACAGTGGTGTTCGCGATATTGAAGGAAATGAGTTACCCTGCCTAGTTTATGTTTCTCGTGAGAAGAGGCCAGGGTTTGAACATCATAAAAAGGCTGGGGCCATGAATGCTTTGGTAAGACACAAGTTCTTTGTTTTTCTGTTTCATACTCGTTTGGCAGTTAACACATGGTTTCAAACTTATGAACTTTCATTGTTTGTGTGAAGATACGAGTATCAGCAGTCCTCTCAAATGCTCCTTATCTTCTGAACGTTGACTGTGATCATTATATTAACAATAGCAAAGCACTTAGAGAAGCCATGTGTTTCATGATGGACCCAACATCAGGGAAGAAAGTTTGTTATGTACAGTTTCCTCAAAGATTTGATGGAATTGATCGACATGATAGATACTCAAATCGGAATGTTGTGTTCTTTGATGTAAGCTTATTCCATTTCTTCCCTATTAATTATCTGTTCTTTTCTTTTATCTTTCAAAACCTAATCTCATAAATCTAAACCAGATCAACATGAAAGGATTAGATGGCATACAAGGACCAATATATGTTGGAACAGGGTGTGTTTTCAGAAGGCAAGCACTTTATGGCTATGATGCACCAGTTACCAAGAAGCCTCCTGGCAAGACCTGCAATTGTTTGCCAAAATGGTGCTGCTGCCTGTGCTGTTGTTCTAGAAAGAACAAGAAAACAAAGCAGAAGAAGACGAAGAAGTCTAAGCAAAGGGAAGCTTCAAAGCAGATACATGCTCTTGAAAACATTGAAGAAGGAATTTCAGGTAAGGGCTCCATTATGAGGGGCCAACTGACAGTTCCAGTAATCTTACTATGTTTCTATAGTGTATTTTTAATATAACATTCTAAACTAGAAGTCTGTGTCACTGACAGAGTCAAACTCTCAGAAGTCATCTGAGGTGTCACAAGTAAAACTGGAGAAGAAATTTGGTCAATCTCCTGTTTTTGTGGCTTCTACTCTTCTGGAGAATGGCGGAGTTCCTCAAAATGCAAGCCCTGCATCATTACTGAGAGAAGCAATTCAAGTCATAAGTTGTGGTTATGAAGATAAAACAGAATGGGGGAAGGAAGTAAGTAAAAACTGGAAAATCAATCTGAATACTTAATATAGGCAAGTTGTAATTTATTAATATTCATAATCATCAAAATTTTCAACTTGCAAACCAGGTTGGCTGGATATATGGCTCTGTGACTGAAGATATACTGACAGGATTCAAGATGCACTGTCATGGTTGGAGATCTGTGTACTGCATACCTAAACGACCTGCTTTTAAGGGTTCAGCTCCTATTAACCTCTCAGATCGTTTACACCAAGTTCTGCGTTGGGCTCTTGGATCGGTTGAAATTTTCCTGAGCAGACATTGTCCGATTTGGTATGGATATGGGGGTGGGTTGAAATGGTTGGAACGATTTTCCTACATTAACTCGGTCGTATACCCATGGACCTCCATTCCCTTGCTTGTTTACTGTACCCTTCCAGCTATTTGTCTCCTTACTGGGAAGTTTATTGTTCCTGAGGTAAGAACCTACATTGTCTTGTTTTATGCTTCATACTAACATTCTAAATCTAGCTTTTAGAAAGAAAAGTTTGTTCCTGTTGACTCATTTTGAATTGATATCAAAGCAGTGATATCTGTTTGAAAACTGAAATGTGTCCATGTGCCCATGCCAGCATAATAATTGAAGCTCTAGATGTGTTACTCATTGGTCGACCATGTCACATTATCATGATTTGCATATTTTCGAATTCTCTTTCCTATCTGTCATATGAATTTTTTTTTCTTGTAGGTAGCATTTTTCACTTGCTAACCTCAAAGAAGAGAACTAGGTTGCTTAAGTTAGTTTCTTTGTTGAGTTTTGATTTTTCATTGTAAGCTAGTCCCCACATATATATGGTGGATTGCATTGTTCACTAAGCTATACTCTGTTGACTTTTAACTTCTACTTACTAACTAGGGCCTTGTCTAACATGGAATTCTGACTATCACTTGCAGATTAGCAACTATGCCAGTCTTGTATTCATGGCTCTCTTCATATCAATTGCTGCAACCAGTATTCTTGAGATGCAGTGGGGTGGTGTTGGAATTGATGACTGGTGGAGAAATGAGCAGTTCTGGGTGATTGGAGGTGTTTCATCACATCTTTTCGCCCTCTTCCAGGGTTTACTAAAGGTTCTGGCTGGTGTCAGCACAAGCTTCACTGTGACCTCTAAAGCAGCAGATGATGGTGAATTTTCTGAGCTTTACCTCTTCAAGTGGACAACCTTGTTGATCCCTCCCACCACCTTATTGATCATGAACATAGTCGGCGTCGTTGTCGGGGTCTCGGATGCCATCAATAATGGGTATGATTCATGGGGTCCATTATTTGGGCGGCTATTTTTTGCCTTTTGGGTTATTATCCACCTTTACCCCTTCCTCAAAGGTTTACTTGGAAAACAAGACCGGATGCCAACCATTATTTTGGTGTGGTCTATTCTGCTGGCCTCCATCCTAACTCTCGTGTGGGTCCGAATAAACCCATTTGTCTCCAAAGATGGCCCTGTATTAGAAATTTGCGGGCTGAATTGTGATGACTAGGAGATTGCATGAATAAAGAAACAGCTATGGCTCTTCAGTCATCTCATTTGCAATGGTTGTTGCCAAATTGTTGCAAAATCGATTTGTGTTACTTCTGAGCTGCTGAATGCTTCAGGTTATGTTCCATTTCATGATGAAGCCTTTTTAACACGAGCAAACCAGAAATTTTGTGGGAAGCTAAATTATAGGTTGCGGTTGGTGTTGTAGATATAGAGGGGTGGAGGGCTGACACATTGTTCTTTGTCCTCTTTTTTTTTATTAATTCTTTTATTATATTTTCATGGGTTTTAGGTTTTTTTTTTTGTTATGTATTTATTAATTCCCTGGTCAATTTGGGGGATTAGGTATAGGTGTGTCTCAAAATTTATTACCAATTTATATTTCATTCTATTGTTATAACGTTTCGTCTGGACTCTAGAGTTTGTCCAATGTACGCTCATAAACTGAAGTTATGAATATTATAAAACTGTATTTTGTTCCCTCATGTAATTTGCCTTCATTTCTTTTTCACTTATTTACAATAAATTTTGGCTAATGTGATCAATGCATTACATGAAAGAATTTTGTTTATCTAGTATTTAAAAACATTCAAAGTTAGCTAAATTATTATTTTTATTTGAATTTACCCCCAAAAGTTTCTAAATATTTTCATTAAAAAAAAAAAAACATCGCTATTACGGCGTTATTTTTTTGTCCGTACACCAATTAAGGATTGGTATCGCTTTTTAAGAGTATTGAAATTAACCGAGGTTCATGGAAGTCGAGATGAAGTATTGAATTTTTAATTTTATTTAATTTTATTGAATAAAGTTCGATCTTTGACGGTCTCAACAATTGATTAAAGTTTCAATTTCGTTCTTCCTTGTACCTTCTTTGTAGCCAAATGTAAAGTAAAAAAAAAAAAAAAAAAAAAAGGGGGAAAAATTGCAATACTTGTTATGAAAGAGAAGAATTTTTAGCCACCTTTAGAAAAAGCTGAGTCAATATTTCCTTCAATTGACTTTATAAACCATATTTTTGTCACTGTCAATGAGTCATGATCCATTTCATAGAAAAAAGTGTACGGGCCATATAAAGACATATACCCCAATAAAAATCATCCTATAACTTTGACAAATTCATGATCCAAGGTTCAAAAATCCCCAATCAAAACTTGATCAATCCAGAACAATCAACCATTTGATGGCTGATCATGAAACAAACTTGCAAATTTACATTTACATTGGTCAAAATTTTGATGGGGGTCCTATCTTCATATTCCCAATTAATTTCTTCATTTTGGGAAGACCAAGATTACAAGCAAAGCAACAAGAAGTTAGGGACAAGTTTTTAGGGTGTTTTTCTTGTATGATGAGAAATTAAGTTGAAAAGAGAGTCAACGCTGCAAATAGTCAAACAATCATACGAAGTATTGTGTTTTTGGAGTTGTGTATTAAAATAGAATCGGAAGCATTGGATCAAGATTTTATAAATATTTTATTCGACCATATGATCTTCCTAGCAAACTCCATAGCAACAACGCTGCAGTTTCGTTTTCTTCCTTAACAACTCATACAACACGTACCCTCAAAACGCGCTCTACGCCAACCCCATAAAAGCAAAAAACCGTTCACAAAACAAACCAAAGAAGGAGAAGAAATTAGCCATTGTTTTTGTTGGTTTCCAATGTCGGAATCGAAGTCTTTACTTAAGTTGCAAAGGTTATCGCTGATATCGGACTCGGACATGGCAGCAGCGGCTCAACAGCTGATGCAACTGAGCGATGAAGATAACAACAGTAGCAGCAGTAACAGCAACGGCAATGACAACATCAAAAACAAAGTTAAAGAAAAAATCAAGAGCAAGAGATTCTTTGAACAAAGTCAGGATGAGATAACTTCTGCAAAGATTGAAGAGATTTTTGGGAAAGAAGAAGAGATTTTGAGACCAATTAAGAAGCAGAGGTATCGATTCCTTGAGAGTATTTACAAGGAGACAAAGCCTTTGAAGGTTAGCTATAGCAAGAATTTATGGTATTGAAGAAAACACTAATGGGGTTTCTCTCTAAGATATATTATTAGGCTAATCAAAGGCAAAAAGGAGAATGAAGACTTTTTTTTTTTTTTTTGCCTTGCTTGTTAGGGAGTAGAGCTGAGCTTCTTAAACATCGGGTTTCTTCTGGGTTTGGCTTATAAATCATGATCATGAAGCTTCAACTGACTTTTAATAAATTTTCTGTTTTACCTTTAACTTTTAATTAAGTTTTAGATGGCCCATGTAACTAGATTTAGTTTGTTCAATATTATTGCTTAACAGCTTTCAAGAGTAAGATTGGAAAAATGTCTATGTTTGAGTAAAGGTTAGTTTTTAGATGATTGAACAGAAAAGTTCAGCACAGCTTGGCAATGGCTGCCTTTCCTTTCAGCTGCCATGCACATTCACCTGTCTTTGGATTAATTATCATTTCATGTGGGATCTCTAACTCTAGGTAATTTATTACTGATATCGCATGTGAAAATCTTGACAATGAAATCTTTTGATTTGGGAAGATTTTTTCCCATCAATGTTGTTACTAATGGTTTAATGCCATTAAAGACCGAGATATACGATGAAAGCGAAGCTTTTTTCTTTCTCTGGTGCACGCATGAGAGTGTGAGAGAGATATATTTTAGATTGAACTCAATCTAGTTCAATTAATATAGGGTCCGGGCAGTGCAAAAGAAGTAGTCTTTTACGTACACACAACCGAGAGCTTGACAGATCTTGGCTTCTATTATAGATATTGTTTGCATTACAGGTTCAGCTAGCTTCCTTGATTTTTCTTGGTTAATGTTGCTATTTTATCTTTCTCAAATATTGCTTTTGATGTCTTTCTCTTTACATTATTAACTATGTCTTAATTTGTCCGTTGCAAATTGATGAAGGATTAGAAAATTTCTGCTTGAATGTGTAGAAAATATAAGGAAAATACTTAAGCAGACAGCAGTCACCTGCTTCACCATGAAATCCTCACATACAAACATGTATAATTATTATTATTATTATTATTTAACTTTCTAACAAATACATGTGTGGGATAAGAGTAAAAACCTGTTCTTAGCTATAAAAAAATTAAGACAGTTATTAATCTTAGAATTTATTAGTCATCAATTTGGGGTTCTGTTGTTTTAGGATGAATAAGCAATATCGCATGAATATCCAAAAAATTGCAAATGCATGCATAGAGAAAAGATATATAATTTTTAGTTTCTTTTTATTTTCAAATTTTTATTCTCTAAAAATGGTTTCCCTCCCCCCTCCCTCCCAAAAAAAAAATTTACTAATAAAAATTTTAAACAAATACACAAGAGTTCTATGAAAACAAATGAATCAAATCAAACTTAAGTTATCATGTAACTAGGTTTGCATGTGTGTGTATATATATTTCCTGATTAGAGATTTCAACTTTGAAATTTCTTTTTGAGTTTGTTTTGTTTATAAGATCATGAGTGGGTAAAAGTAAAACCATAGTTAAAAAGATGAAGGAGAGTTAATTATCTTTGAATGTTATATGAATCAAATGAAATATAAAATGTAAATATTTTAAGAGAATCGAAAATAATGGAGCAATAAATCATTGAAAATAAAAAAAAAAAAATTACTTGAGATTCATTCACCTATAAATAAAAGACTTTAATAGATAAATAAATTTGTTGGTGAAGTGAATCATTCCCTTTATAGTAAAAGTAGAAGATGATCTTCTCTCATCTTTAATTTTATGTTAATTGGGCTTAATTGGCTTTTATTCAAATTCATCTGCAAAGCTAATATATATAAGAAGAGAATTTCACATCTACTACACCATTGCTTCATGGTCGGTTTTCAACAAAATGCATTAGATAACACATTTTAAAATTCACTTAAAATAAATTTTCAATCAAAAAGTGTTAAATAAAATAAGTAGATATAGACTTACTCATCACTTAATACAAAAATGTTCAATAAATTTTTCTTATAAATTTTTTTGAATTATTATCTGCAATGAAAATAAAGCTAAGATAAAATTATAAATTTTCAAAATTCAATATTTTATAGTTATCAAAGAATATATTTATATTCAGTATTTAATCAATAATAAAATTTCAAATTTTAATATTTTATAGTTATCAGAGAATATATTGTTCTCAAATTATTATATTTCCCCCCACCAAATCAAAAATACAAAGCCCAAACAAAAAAAAAAAAAAAATTGGGTTTGTTGGGTTTACCTTATCTATTTGCGGAAAAAAAAGAGTTATTACCTTTGTTATATATGCATCTCCTTCTATTTCAAATCAAATATCTTATTGCGAAAAAGATGAAAAAAAAAAAAGTTTAAGAATAAATTATGTAACTTTTGGTATTTACTCAGATTATAAAAGGTTGAAAAATAAAATGATTAAAAGATTATGTAATGAACATTCGATTTAGAATAAAATACAACAATATAAAAACTTTGGCTTGATGCGCAATGGCCCATCAAGAAATGATGAACAGCAAAAGTTACATGTAATATATGAATATATCAAGCAATGTTGGCCGAAATAGCCTTTCGCTTCATGCTTCAAACATGAATTCTTCTGGAACTTGAATATATTTTAATGGTCCCTCGAGATATGATCAATAATAGAACTTAAATACTTACAATTGAACCATTAAAATCGATCGATTCAAACAATTGAAACAAAAATTATATATACAATCGATTCAATATTCGATTCAATTATTATAATTTTAGTTATTACTCTGATATCGAGCTTTTTCAAAGCTTTTATGATCCGAAAGTCTACTAAATCTTCTTCTCCCACGAGATAAAATGATCAAACAAACAGCTAGTTGCCTAGATAAACAACAAAAGATTAGCCCTTTTGGGGTGTAGGAGGTGTAGCTTGTTGGCTTCCTTCATTATACCATCGGTTGCTTCGCAAGCCTGGTGACTGACCTTTTCCTTATTGTTTGCTTCGGAAGCCGGTTGAATAACTTTTCCTTTACCTTCTGCTTACAACAAAATACAAATATAAATCAAAATCAATTTGCTCAATATATAAAAAGGATGCACACTAACACATATAATTTCATTGTCTCATTTATTTTGACTAAATTATCCATTTAATATGATATAAAATAAACATATGTAATGAATTAATTAAATTTTACGATATTAAATACGAAGTAATGAATTAAAATTTATAATCGATATATAAAGGAAATTGTAATAGCATAATGCCCCTTTTTCAACTGGAATGGATGTGTATTGTTACTCAAATATCATGTATATGTATCGATCGAGTTTACCTTTAATATATATATATATATATTTATAGAAAATTTGATGGTGTACGTGTACCAGGGTTTCTTGGGTCCGGAGGTGGACAATTAAAAACGAGTTGGCAATGTAATTGACAGATGAAACTTTCAGGCATCAAACAGTATTTTGTGTTAAGAATGTGGGTCCTGCACCATTCCTTTACACCAATTAAAGGCCACAGGTCTTACTCCTTTTTTTACTAAGTCCTAAATAAATAAATAAAAAAGGGGTTGTGTTTTAGGAGTGGATGAGAGTGTGGCGTCGAAAACTGAGAGGAAAAAAGAAGAAAAGGAAAGTCAGAAAAATAAAGATAAAAGTGAAAAAGAGAGGTAGTTGAATGAAAATTGATTTATGATTTAATTGAGTTAAAATTTTATCAAATAAGATTATGATTTAGAATTTTATATTTTGAATGAAAAAAATCAAATTTGAAGTTTTTTAAGAATAAATCTAATTTATTGAATTATTCATTTAGTGAAATTTTTTTAATTTTAATTCTAATAAAAAAAATTTTATATGTTTATTATTTGATAATAAAAATTATTTTTGATAATTTGTGCTTTTTATCTTCTATACGGAAGGAATTTTTACATAAATTTTAATGTGTTTTATTTTTTTATTATTATTAATTATTGATTATTGTTATTATTATAAGTTTATTACATATTGCTTTTACGTTGATGCATTTGTCATTTCATGCCGAACACTTTGTCCCACAATCTCGCATGCAACGTGGGTTAGCTGTTCCTTGTGTCTTAGCTACTTGAACCACGTTTGACGATATTAAGGAACACAAAAACAACCTCACAAGGACAATTTTCTCCACCTTTTCTCCCAAAAAAAAAAAAAAAAACACTTTCATTTACTTGTTCCCATTTTTTAAAAGATGTCCAAACTTTTCGAGTGCTCGATTAAATTCTAATTCAAAGAAAATTAATTAAGTACTTGAATTATTGTCTAATTTTTTCAAAAGAAGAAAAAAAAGAAAAAGTAAATTGCTAAGTGAAGGTTTGATTTATATATCATGAATCTTTCTAAATTTACTTAACGTTTCTCCTTAAAGATCTCCAGAAATTGCTCTTTCTTTCTTTTTAATTAGAAGGTCAATCTATCTCAAAACTTTTGCTTTTTTTTTAGAGCCAAACGTATGTATCTATTTTACAACTTTGATTATCAACATGTCATCACTTTATAATTACTTTTTTAAAAAATAAATGTCATATTTTATATATGCACCATATTTGGATTTTAATTTTTTGTACATATCATATTTGAATTTTTGTACATATCAACAATAGAACTTAAATGCTTGCAATTGAATCAGCCATTAAAATTAATTGATTTAAATGATTGAAGCGAAAATTATACTTAATATTGATTCAACATTCGATACGATTATTATAATCTTATTTATTACTCAGAGATTGAACTCTTTCAAAGCTTATATGATCTGAAAGTTTACTACATTTTCTTCTCCCCCAAGATAACATGATCAAACAACAATTAGTGGCCTTGATTAACAACTAATGATTTACCCTTTTGGGGCATAGGAGGTGCACCTTGTTGGCTTCATTCATGATGCCATTGGTTGCTTCGGAAGCCTGTTGAATGATCTTTCCCTTTTCCTTATGCTTACAACAAAATGCGAATATATAGCAAAATCAATTTGCTCAATATATAAAGTGGATGCACACTAATACAATATAATTGCATTGTCTCATTTACTCTAACCCAATTATCCACCTAATACGACATGAAATAAGTGTAAGTAATGACTTAATTAAATTTTACAATATCAAATACGAAGTGATGAACCAACATATATAATCAATATATAAGTAAAATAGTAATAGCATAATGCTCATTTTTCAACTGGAATGGATGTTTATTATTTATTCAGATATCATATGTATGTATCGATCGAGTTTACATTTTAAAATATATATATATATATATATATATAAATAGAAAAATAGATGGTTTACCTGTACCAGCGTTTCTTCAGTTGGAAGGACTTAATTCCGGAGATGCGCATTTATAAAAGAATTGGCAATGCAATTGACAGAAGAAACTTCCAGGACACAAACAGTACTTTTCCCCACAATCTTGCATACAATCTGAGTTAGATGTTGTATGTGCATTAACTATTTGAACAACGTTCAACAACATTAAGGAAAACAAAAGCAGCCTCACAAGGGCAATTTTCTCCATCTTTTCTCAAAAAAAAAAGAACACCTTTTACTAGTTCCTTTTTTTACAAACTTTTCGAGTACTCCGTTAAATTCTAATTCAAAGAAAATTAACAGAATACTTGGATTATTGTCCAATTTTTCCAAAAGAAGAAAAGAAAAGAAAAAGTAAATTGCCAACATCTTATGAAAATAGAAGTTTGATTTTTATATCATGAATCTTTCTAATTTATGTAACGTTTCTCCTTAAAGATCTCCAGAAAATGCTCTTTCTTTTTCTTTAATTAGGTTAATCCATCTCAAAACTTCTGATTTTTTTTTTTTTTGGAGCCAAAATTATGTATCTATTTTACAACTTTGATTGTCAACATGTCATCATTTCACATTTTATAGATGCACCATATTTGGTATTTGGATTTTTTTGTTTTTTTGTACATACCATATTTGGATTTTATAACTAACGAAGATTTAAGAAATAGAAATAAATTAAAATTTAAAACTTAATTCAATTTGTTCGTACAATTATCATATATATATATATATAATTTTATAGCATCCAATCATGTATTATAAAATAGAAAAATCCACGGTGTCACGAAGGACATTATAGGTTTTACATATATTTTAATGGGTTTAAGACAAACAGATAAACTGGTTTACAATAGAGGAAACAAATAAATTGAAATAAAGCTACTCACGTCGAGTTCATAAAATTTCTCCTTAAAAAGGATTAAATAAAATAAATTCAAGTAAAGCTATTTATGTTAAATTCACAGAGTTTCTCATTAGTAGTTAAATAAAAAAAAAAAAACATAAAGCTGATTAAATTATCCTTATCTAGCAATTTCAAAATAACAATAATATATATAGTAAGAAAGATCAACTTGCTTGTCCTAATTTTACTTATCTCTCATTTTTTAGATTTATTAAAATCAAAAATTAAAAAATATATAAAACTTTTTTAATTTTTATGCTATATAAGATGATTCTTCCTTTTATATATATATACACACACACACACGCAGATTGCTTTTGACTACAATATGACCCATTTGGCGGCAACCAACTGACAACGATGTTGAATAGCGATGGCATTGGTTATGGAAATTGCCAACAATAATTAAAATTCAATCACTAAAAAAAGTGTAAACAAATAGCATTATCTTACATTTAGGTCATTGTGTATGATTATAATAAAAATTCTAAACTCAGAACAAAACGAGTTCAGATATAAACCTACCGTCCATCAATCCAGACATGAGAACCAATCCTGCGAGCCAATGTTGTTCAACCCTTAAACCTCGCCTCATACTCGTGGGGTTGCTGCAAGAGTTCATGAATTTAATAAATACCAAAATTACTCCCCTAAAACGTAGAACCAGAGATCCCTAGACCAAAGTGAACACCAGAAAACATACTTGACTAAACCTAACTATCAGGAATTGGTAGTAACTCCTTCACTGTATCTGTCCTTAATTATCCCTAAAGATGCATATGACCATTGCTAGGTGATAGTACCAACTAGTTTAACCTGGTTAGTCTGAATGATAAATTAGAGAACAAGGTCAATTCAAACTTCAGTAAGGATTAACGAGACCATGAAAGCCTAAAGGATTTGACTGAAAAAGGATGATGAATATATTTGGTTCTGTGCAAATGTTTGAAGTATGTCAGGGTGGAAAACACATTTACCATAAATAAAGCTGATATTGATCTGCCTGCAAACCATCTCATGTGCATTGAACGTTGAACTTTAGCCGCTGCATCTGCCGAGTCAAATTGAAGATAGACATAACCAGCACTGTTTCTGTAGAAAAGATAAAAAAGTGTTACAAGAAAAACATTTTCCATTAAACTGCAGTTGGGAAATGAAAAAGCAAATCCTTATTTCATCATAAAAGTTCATAACAATTTTCAGTTATTAATAAAATATGAATTGGTAAATCAGACAAGTTAAAATGAAAAAGCCTGAGAATGCTTTAGAATACAAGTCACTGATTGGCACCGAAAGATGTGAGTTAAGCATGATGAAATGACCACTTGCAGTATGTAAATTCTTCTCCTACCTTGTAGAAAAGAAGGTCAACTACCACCAGATATAGACCATGCATAATCGCCATAACTTGCACATGTCTAAATAGTTTCTTAAAATAATACTAACAGATTAATAGACATAAAAGATGTGACCATCCCCTTGCATTAGATAATTCCTATATATCCAGTCTATGAAGAACCTGATTGATGGAGACACCATTGATAGCCATTCAAAATGGGAACTCAATTATTAATTTATAGGTTAATAGAGTTATCAAGTAAAGCAAACCAAAGCATAGATCGACAGAACTTTCCCCTTGTACAACATAGATACACCATTTGCTCTTTGTTAATAAACAATAAAGAATAGCTATAAAATATACTTATACACATTTCGAGAGCATAATGATGAAGCTAACTACAAAAAAAAACAGCTGTAAAAAATTAGTTTATCCAATTGACAGTGTAATGCTTACTTGTCCACATAAATATGCTTCACCCTGCCATATTTACTGCATTCTTCTTCAACATCCTCTTTAATTTCCAAATCAAAATCTGGTTCCGTCTGCAATTCAACTTACAGAAAATCACTACGCGGTAAAAGGAAGGAAAGGAGACAAAAAGTAACAAGGAAATAGCATGTTTAGAACAGAAAAAAATTTCAAACCTCAGTTGCAGGATCAAACATATTCTTCAACAGCAAACATCCACTGGACTGTCCAATAGGATCAAGGGCTGTAGTAGACATGACTGGAGGTAGAACTGGTGCTGGATATGCACGTAGTCCATTGACAGGTAATGTAGCAACCTGTGGATTTGGAGCTGACCCATTAAGGAGGGGTACTCCCAGGGAGCTTGTAATACTGTAAATCTATTACATTAGATACATAATATGATTAAACTAGAAAGGACTATTTGAAAGTACAAACCAACCTTGTCGCAATACCAGAGCGATCCAGTTTCTGCATAAGTGATGCTCTCGATTGAGCATTCAAAGACTGGATAAAAGATACAGGAACCAATTAAGCAGAAAGAAGAAGAGCAAGGGAAAAAAAAAACAATTCGTAAGCAACTACTATTAGAATGAGACAAACTCGGAACAAATCTATAAACACCAATATTCATTAAATACCACTATAATAATATGCATTTTAACTCACCAAGCCACCACCCTCATCATCATCAAAGTCCACAGATTTTGCTGCAGTATCTTGGATACCAACATGATCAGTAACAGATGAAACCTATATGCAAATTTAAACACAAAGATGTTAATTTGGAAGACTACAATAAAAAGACAGTTATAGTCACAGAAGAACAAACACACAACTGATACTGAAATTAGACTACTATAACGTAATGCTACAAGTTCATAAAATTAACAAGCCTACCTTAATGGTTCGACCAGCAATCTCCAGTTTTCCATTCATTGCACTTTGAGCTGCTTTTGCATGCTCAAGTTGTGCAAACTGTAAAAACAAAAGGCAAACAAGAACATGCATAATTATGACTATACAGGAAAATAGACATTATAAACTCAAGTCTTCAGCTATAACTAACCTGAACAAACCCAAAACCTTTGCACTGCCCAGTCTCAAGGTCAAGCGGTAGTTGCACAAGCTCCATGGGACCACAGGGTTCAAATATCTGAGCCATTAACATAAGATGAAAAAAGGGCTTGAAATGAAAATAATGTACCTTTAAATAACAACAATGACAACAATAAAACAGGATAATATCAACATGGAAAAAAGTTGAAGTAAAAAAAAGACATCTCCAACACATTCATGAAACTCCTTCCAAACTATTTCCTAAGCAACTACTTCTAGAATTTGCTTCATCCACAATTTTTCTTTTAACAACAATCCAGTCAGCAATTAAAAAGATAGTTTATAGAACATCAAAAAATAAATGATTAACAGTCATTGATAAACCAAATCAAATAATAGTAACTTCTAATTCAGCTGAAGAGATAATGGTCATATTACCTGTCTAAGCTGAATTTCTGTCATATTGAAGTGCAAGTTCCCCACATATAATTTTCTATCAACAGCTCCATATGGTCCAGCAACACCATCTGCGGCTGCACCAGAAGTATTGGACTGAACAAGATTCTTTTCAGCTTCTGAAGGTTTAACCATCACAGGTTGACCAAGAAGCAATTGACCAGACAAGGCTATCGCCATTGGCACAGACATCACATCGTAAAACTCAATATACCTGCAATTTTATCAGTGACTGTAATTAGTTTCTCTAAAAATATGAGGGAAAAAATTACAATCAAAACTTACAAAGCATATAGCAAAGAGATCTAGGGAAAGAAAAACTGTAGTGAAGAGGGCTCATGCTGAGTTATCTTTTGTTGAATCTGATGGCTCATGCAGTAAAAAAAGTTAGCTCAGCATAACAAGATTAGAAAATCAGAATAGATATCATACACCACAATAATCAAACAACACAAAAAGATTCGAAAAGGAGGTCAAAAGATTGGCATGTCATTTTCAACATCAACAAAAAGCAAAAGCTGGGGACGGCACCACCTTATCGCTTAGATTATACTCATAGAACAAAGATATCAGAAAGAACTCAGAAAACTACCAAAATTAACAATGAAGTATCAAGAAAACATCCCTCTTTCTTTCAACCTCAACAACCACAAAATTTAAAAAGAATATAGTAGAAGAAAAAGAAAAAGCCTAGCAGGGAGTGGCTAGTTGTTAAGAAAAAACCACTTTTAGATTAAACTGTTTGTAGTATCATTAAATCCTTATCAGAACCACTAGCAAGTTAAGAATTGGAATAAGGAACCCATGTTTATAAGTTGCCTTTAATGCATAGAAAATTCAAAGTAGAAGAGCGGAGGGAGAAGAAAAAAATTCAGGTTTATGTCATCTACCTTGTGAACGCAGCATGAATTGATTAAACATGAGTGCTATTTCCATCATCCCTCATCATTATCGCATTGCTAGTGCATTTAAGAATACAGTTAAACTTGATTCTTGAAAACGAAGATGCTAATACTTATTTCACAAGACAGCAAAAGAAAGTATAACTTTGTTCACATAAAGGCACATACCCAACTCCCTTTGATCGTCTTGAATTCCTATCCATGATCAGTCGAACATCCCTCACCTGGAAGTAATTAAGGGAAACAAAAAATTTGAGTTCAAACAGAAAATAATAACCTCAAAACATTAAATTTACGGGGAGATTCCAGACTTTCAAGCTTCCTGATGAAACACTTATCAAGGGGTGTCTGCAAGATTCTATTGTTCAACACATGTGCTTTTAACTCACCCCACATATATAGTATGTTGAGACACAACAAAGTCATAATACTACTTGTAACTGAAGGCAGAGGAGCACATACTGCAAGAGGAAGCAGATGTATCTCAATAATATGCATTCAAATCATTCTAAACATTGTTTTATGCATTAACTTATGGTTATTATCAGAAATGTATAAAGATACAAATGAATTTGAAAAAAAATTGCAGACTATGAAAAATGAGATTGCAACATACTAGAAATCTTAATAACGAGTGTTTTAATGGAGATAATCCTAGTATTTCAAATGTCCTTTCATCATTCCATTAAAATTTTTCCAAACCAATTAAGGTGAAATCCAGGCATACTTGAAAGAATGGTGTAGAAATTATGGTACAACCTTCATACAAGAAATAAAATACCCATGTTAAACCTGACTAACCTTGCCTGCTTTTGAGAACAATTCATAGATATCTCTCTCAGTTGCTTTTAGAGGCATCTGTCATCAAGCAATTCAAGGTGAAGAATAACTAATAATTAGTACAAATGAAAAAAAATGCAAGTTTATACACACATAAATATAACATTAATGCCTAATAATCCTTTGAAGACGAAAGCAAAAGACCAAAAAGGACAATGCATCTACCTGGTAAGCAAAAACAGTTCTCTGGTCCCTCTCAGGATCAGCTTCAGGCTCCACTACCTCTTTCTTCTCCTTAAATCTTCTGCAACATCCATATTCATTAAATAATTTAGAATACCACAAAAATCATGCTCTAAAAATAACAAGTCTGCACAAATCTATAACAGCTTGCCATCCACATCATAGCAAAAATATGCATCCAAATGGCACATTAGTTATATCACTCTAAAGCACAAAACTAACTAAGAAACCCTCCCTTCCCATTTCTTCCCTTATCAATCACTCAAATAAACAAATTCTTGACCATCAAAAAATAGCATGAACTTCATCCCCAAGGGGACACCTGAACAATGAGCACCCCCACCATGTTTTTTGAACTTGCTTAGATCATGTCAAAGACAACACAATGCAAATATATATTTAATTGAATTCAGCAATCCTTTAGTCATCTCTACAATCAGCACAAACATACCAAAAGTCCCACATTGGTGATCGAAAATTCATTTTGCGCATATACTTTACAAGAAAATTAATGATAAAAGGATACCTGCTATCTCTGATGTCAATTTCACGTTCTCTCTCCCGCTCCCTCTCTCGCTCGCGATCACCCTCGTGCCTCCTTGACCTACTGCTGCTTCTCTCTCTCCTCTCTCTCTCCCTTTCCTTCTCCTTCTCCCTCTCCCTCCTCTCTCTCTCCTTTTCCCTCTCTCTCCTCTCCCTATCCCTCTCTTTCCCCTTATCCTTATCCCTATCTCTCCTTTCTCTGTCCCTTTCCTTTTCCTTTTCCCTCTCTCTACTGCTCCTCTCTAAATCCCTATCCCTCTCTCTCTCCCTTTCCCTTTCTCTATCGCGGCTGCTTCTACGCCGATCCTTATCCCGATCTCGGTTCTCCTCGTCGTCCTCATCGCGGCCGCCTCTCGATTTCTTGCTGGTGCTCTTGCCTTCATTATCCTCTTCCTCTCTCTCGCCATCCCTCTTCCTATAGCTTCTCTCGCTCTTGTCTCCCGATCCTCCTCCGTCTTTCTTCTTCTTCTTCTTCTTCGAATCTTCCTGCTCTTCCACGGTTTTTTCTAAATACTCGTACTCGTCGAAATCCATTATCCTTCTTTTTTTAAATTCGAAGATTTCAGCTCTTTTTCTTCAAGGCATTTGAATTAGGAACCTTGAAGAAATCAATTGCAGGGATAGTGCTCGGAAAGTTAGGGTTTTGTTGAGGTTTCGATTGAGGGGTTTGGCTGTTGGGGCTTAGGTTTGTTTAATTTTGGTCCTCGAAATTTGGGAAGGGTGCTATTGGAACAAAGTCCGTGGGTTTTAAAGAGAATTTGCTAAGAAATTTGCAGCTAGATGTACTAAGGTATAAATTTTATAATTTAATTGAATGGTCGAAATTTATCATTAATATGATGTGGTTTTATTTTTATTTTTTAATTTTAAAATAAACTTATCATTATATTTTAAATTTTGAAATAATTAAAAAAATATTTATTGAAAATTTTATTAAAAAACTATTTTATATTAAATAGTGGGTAGTTTTTTAAAAATTAAATGAATGTAACTTTTAATTTTAAAAAAGTAAAATTAAATAAAAAAATCTAAATTTTTATAATAAATAACATTTATACCATTCATTTTATACGTTTACTAATACTTAATTAGAGTTTTTCCTTTTTTTTGTCAATCCTTATTAACTCTGTGACACAAACTCATAAATTTTATAACTTATAAATAATAAATATATATATATATGAATTTAAGGAAAGCTCTTCGATTGAAAATTTGTTTTTCTAAATAATAAAAAAAAAGGTGTATATGCATCACCCCTTTAATCTTAGAGAACAAAATATTATCATCATTCATGTAATCAATTAATAAAATTTATATTCTTAACTCTATTCAATCGCTTTATCTTTATTTCTTATTTTTCATTCATGATTTTTATTGCACAATTTATTTAATTTTATAAAGGGTTTTTTTTTTTAATCATGTAAAGATAGTTGAGAAGGTGGCTTTAAGTATAGAACGAAAAATATATTTAAAATTGAAATATCAATGGTAAAATCTCTTGTACATATGGTGAATATATGATTATAGTTAGAAGGAGAAATACACTGTTGATACATCAGCTCTCTTAGATGAGCTTAACACAAAGATTTGAGAGATAGAACCGATATTTAAGACATACGTTCTCCGTCAGAGTGTTGTCTTTTGATAAAATTATTGATGCAGTAAAGAAATACAATAACAGCGGTGATAATCAAAGCTACTATTTATGTAATTATGTAAGTGCTGACGATGATAATTGCTGTCAACAAAGAATATTTTCACGCTGGAACTTAAGTGAATGAAAACAATTATAGAGCTACCTGATATTCCTCTTCTGTATATGTATTACGTCATTCTGTTCAATGGGAATCTTTCTTTCTGCCGATCAACCCTTTCTTGAGGAGAAATTACTTGTGGCATTGTCATACCTCCGGAAACGATGATCTCTGCATTATCACCAATAATTAAGAATAATGAATATACATAGTTGAAAATAAAGTAGAGATTGATTGTTCATTATTGGAAAGCTGGAGTACTACTGCACAAGTTGTTTAAACCATGTTATGCAAGAAATTATGGATAGGTATCAATTGATTTTTGTACATTGCTATTACTCAGATTTGGTATCCTAGCAAATTTTGGATAGCTTTGTTTTTTGTCATGTTCATTCTTGCACATGAAATCAACAAGGTTAGATCAACTACAAGCATATGGGTCTTGGCATAAATCAACAAGAAAAATAGAGAAAATACCTATGCCTTCTCGGATCGACAGATTGGGCCTTATGATCTCTTTGGAGTTCACCAGGAATATATCACCAATGTAAAGATGGTTTGTTGGGACAAAAACACTGCATAGCTCTTCGTCCTCATTTTCTCTCTACACAATCAACAAGCAGAACTACTAAAGGAACTTGTACGCAAAAAACAAAAATTACAGAAAGGAGCATTTTGCTATTTACATGCCTCAAAAAATATGACAAAGAGCAGTGTTTATTCAGGGATCTCGTAGAACAATCGGCATGTTATAATCATCCCAGTAGAGCTAGCACTATATCATCAAAGCTCATCTTGATAGAGCATTCCATGAGAGAACATAAAAAAACACCCATGGATAGTTACCATAGAGACCTTCCCATGCCAATTTGTTTTGCAGAGCATATCAAGTCTTGTTTACCATAAGAAAAGCCTTAATCATATTCTTTGTTAAATCAATTAGACAGGCATATAAGAGGCAAATTTAAGTTTAAGTGGCCATTTAATGATCACATGGGAAGCTTATATGGAATACATGGAAAAGCAGTGTATGTTGGCAAAACAAGAGATAAAATATTAAAATAGTACCTGAAGGATGACAGTGGATGTAATAAAGCCAAATGCATATTCACCAACACGTGGATGACGAATGATAGCCACCTCCTTAAATGCTGTTGTATTTTGATCTACAGGGACAAAGATAAAATCATTGTATGATTGAATCAAAGTCATCTAGTAACTATTCTTTCATGCCAATAAAACAGTATATCTTGGCTTATGAAAACATGTAAAAATAATTTTGTTGATGCAAATCACTTATTGAACTAAATTTATGACAAAAATCAGAATATCAGAGTAGTTAATTAGGTATAACCTGGAGATATAGCAGCACTAATTTGTTTCGAGGCTGAGTATATATGCCTAACAAAGGGCATTCGCTTTATAACCCATTCTCCCACTGAGAAAACAGCAGCTCCCAACCATGATGAAACAAAAACACCAACAAAGAAGACAAAGAGCAAAGATGTGATAAATCCCAGTCCTGCAAAAAGTAATCACAGCTCAGACAATCATTGCTTAGAGCATAAAAATCTCCAAAGAGATCAACATAAAATGCAAGAATGAAGATAAATAAAAGTTTTTGTCGATGAAGCAGTATGTCGTGGCATGTACATATAATAATCATTCCAAATTGATCACAAAATTTACAAACTAAAAATTTATACAAATCATAAACGCTTCAGATGATATTCAGAAAAAGGAAAAAGATGTCAATTTTTGAAACCCTCAGGCTACAACTTCTAGAAGCAATGTTCACTATGAAGTTAAAAACCTCAATTGCAATCTTGAGTGCTATCCTTCCTTGAATTTCCTTACAGAACATTATATGATGATCTGCTGATTTCAATTTTTGCAGTAAACATACATTTTTAAGTTATGAATAAATTTTGGAATTTGATGATAGATAAGCATGGTTAACTAGTGATAATAGGAAGCAAGAACTTATAAACTTAGCCATACTTGACTCATCAAACATCGAAGCCATGTGTAGTACAGTTAAACTTACCAAATATGTCAATGCCAAGTTGTTCATATAATGGACTGAAGAAACCGTCAACAAACTGAATAAACCACCAAGTAATGAAAAATGTAACTGCCACAGGAAAAAGGACCACACTGCCATTTTGCATGTCAACACACCATTAGGCTGGAAATATCAAATAATATAATGAAGGACTGAGGACAATTTGGGAAATATAAAAGCTTAATACCATCCAGTCATGAACTTCTTTGACACCCAACTCTGGAGGACAAAACAACAAGCCTGAAAAATCATTAAAACACAAATGCTCAGACTTGAAAATAAAATCGCAAGTATTTCTCACATTATCAACACAAAATATTTATTCTAAAAAAATGCTCTAATTGCTCCCATACTTTCTAAGACTTTATTGAAACTAGCACATAATTATTCTTTTTTATATGGTGCAAACATAGTTACTTTAAAACCACTAAAGTAGTCAAAATCTGAACCGTTCCTACTAATGACTTGAAAATATTTAAATTCCTTTAAAAATAGAGTGCTTGAATTTCCATAAAGTATTTCAACATTAGAAATGTCAAATTAGTTTAACCAAGAAATGTATAAACCATAAACTTTATATTGGAAGCACTCCATTGTACAAGTCATTCAAGGTGTGTTTGGTACATAAGATTATAATAGAATAGGAATAAGATGATATTATGATTAGTATTAGATTAAATAATGTCATATTATCTTGTGTTTGATATATGCAAGAATTAAGATAAGATAATTTATTTATTGGTCAAAATTATCCTTCCTCAAAGTTTATATAATTTAAATTATTGATGTAATTTTTAAAGGTATAATCAAACATATAAATTCAATCCCATAAATTAAAAATAATCCTTTTCACTGTGAGAAAATTGAATCATCCTATGCCAAGAGGACAATTAATCCTCATTATAATCTTATTCCTTTCTTTAGATACAACCCAAACATAATATAAAATGATTATTATCCTACCTTATCCATCATCACATGCATCAAATATGACCTCAAATTCTTAGTATTTTAGA
Organism: Durio zibethinus; assembly: GCF_047325235.1. NCBI lineage: Eukaryota > Viridiplantae > Streptophyta > Magnoliopsida > Malvales > Malvaceae > Durio > Durio zibethinus. Next base: position 1,807,445 of record NC_143171.1, read on the forward strand.
CAAAAAAGGATCATTCAAATTCTAAGCCACAAACATTTATCCTAAGCACTTTCATTCTCCCAATACACCGCTGTTGATTAGTTTTCCACAGTAAAAAGACCAGCCAACTTCATCAGCGCATCAAGATTTTCCCTCTTAAAGGTTAAAGCCAGACGGTCGAGCATTCAAAAACAACAAATTTTCTGGATATAACAGGGGATCCAACCAGTTGACAGCAATTAAACATAGTGAAGAAGAGATTATGAAAAATCTTTAGCGGTATTTGACCATTTTCCTTTTCTGCACTCAATTTTTCGTTAGTCACAAAGTACATTATTTCCAAAGCTTCAATTACAATTGCATTTGGATTAATAATTTCAAGATAAGTCAAAGAACAAAGATCTGAAAACTCGGTGTGAAATTGGTCGATTATTGAGGGAAGTCAAAGCTAAATTTTAAAAGCGCATAAAAAAATGGGGGCGGGGGGGTAAAAGGGCGAACTGGACCTTGCGACTGGAGGAATTGGGGGAGCTAGGTGGAGACTTAGCCGGATCTTCGGGATCGACACCACCATTTTCGGCTTGGCTCAGTGGAATCGACGTTGATTCTTTCTCTTCCGCCATTGGCTTTTCTTCTTTTCCAGTGAGAAAAAATCTTGACTAAGAGGGATGTGGGAAGATGCAAGTTAGAATGTGAGAGAAAATGAAGGGATTTTGATTTTTAAGTGTTACTGTAATTACTAAATTTAATTTAATTTAATTATGAAGCTTGGACAATAAGGAAAAAAATATGATTGGATAGGAATTCGGGGTCAAAGCCAATTTTGCATCCTTAAGAAATGTCACGTGGCGCGCGGGTTTGGGTTCGGCTTAGGTTTCTCCCTCGCAAAGCAAGTAATATTTGGTGGCGGTATCACGGTTCGGTGTTAATAAAGATTTTTTTTTTTAGTTTTTAATTTATTTTTAAATTCTCTATTTTATTATATATTTGATTAAAAATAATGTTATATTTTTTAAAATTTATAATTTTTAAATATTAATTATAATAATATGTCAATTAATTTAAAAAATAATTGACATAACAATTTCTTCATCAGTAATAAAAATTTTAAAATAATAATATTTTTAAAATAATATTAATTAGTTATTATAGACATTCATTGATAGAACCGTGTAACCTTACTTTTGTCAAATCCACTTCAATCGGCCCTCCTAATGATTTTAAAATTGTTATTTTACTGTGGATATTATTTTTGTAATGTATAAAATCCACGTACAAAATTTTTTTATGCAAGTAAATTTTAAATTAATATCTTTAGTTTAAAATATAAATAATTAAATAATAAAAAATTTATTGTAACCAAATTTGACCAAAAGTTTTCATAAAAGTTCAACAACTAAACCTACCGCTTCCATTTCAATTTAAGTAGAGCGCATGAAGCTATTAATTGCAATTTGTACTGCAAACCAGGTGATCCCTAACCCTAACTTAAACGGGTTCAAAAACCCGCCAATAAAAAAGAAGCGCGCAGTCCAAGATTCACTTTCTCCACATCTAAATTGTCTCCCAAAGAAATTGCTAGAAATCAAAAGTTAAATGAATAATTAATAAAAGGGTTAAATATAAAAATATTTTTTAATTTTTTAATTTTTTATAATTTCAATATTTGAATAAATAAAATTATTAATTTAATATTTTTTTATTTTATTATCATATTAATATTTTAAATTAATACTATTATTTTATTAATTAACGTGACATTATATTTAATAAAATATTGATATGTATTAAAAAATTTAAAAATTTTTTAAAAATTTTAAAAATTTATACAAAATTCATAAAAATTAAATTTAAATATTTTAAAATTTTACTAATGTGTTAATTGATAATATAAGATTAATTGAATTTTGTGACACTTGTTAAGATTTTATTGGAAGATAATATTAAGTTAATAAATTAATTAATTAATTTTAAATATCAAAATGAATGATAAAATAAAAATTATAATATTAAATTAATAATTTTATTTTTTAAAATATTAAATTAATAAAAAATATAAAATTAGGTTGATTTTTATATTTAACCCTTAATTAAACAAACATCAAATCAGATCTGAGCTCAGTCGGGACGGCTTTCCTTTGAATCTTCTTTCGTACTCTTTACTTTTTAAAAAAAAGAAAGTATAAAAGGATTAAAACGTGGACCCCACTCACCAGCTCTTCTCCCATCACCCGCCACCCACGCGACAACAACAACTCAAACACGAACAAACGCGCACTCAAAACTTAAAAGAACCAAAAAAAGCCATTCAAGTTCAACACTCCCAACCTAATCCATCCATTTTTGGCGGGAAATTTTCAAAAAATCCCAAACGCAATGCAAAAAACGAGGGAAACCCAAGAAAAAATCAAAACCCAAACCCCCAAAATTTAAAACCTTTGTAGGTTTTCCCCCTCCTTATATAAAGTTCGCTTGGGGTTGCTCATTTTTCCGCAAGCAGTGAAACCTGTTCGACGAAATTTCGTAGAGAGGGTGCCAAGAAAGAAAGGGTTTAACAATGTATGTGATTAAGAGAAACGGGAAGCAAGAGGCGGTCCATTTTGATAAGATAACGGCGAGGTTGAAGAAGCTGAGCTATGGACTTAGCATCGACCACTGCGATCCGGTGCTCGTGGCTCAGAAGGTCTGCGCTGGTGTTTACAAAGGGGTTACTACTAGCCAGCTTGATGAGTTGGCTGCTGAAACCGCCGCCGCTATGACAGCTAACCACCCCGATTATGCTTCCGTAAGTTTCTCTTTAAAGAAAAATAATTTTCAAAACATGCGTAAATTTTTACTGATTAAAATGTGTAATTGCAGTTGGCGGCGAGAATTGTTGTTTCTAATTTACATAAAAACACTAAGAAATCATTCTCTGAGACGTAAGTGCCTTTAATTTAAAGTAGTAATGCTTGTTTCTTTGTTGGGAGAGCGACAATTGACGTTTTGATAACGGGTGGTTGATAAATTGTAGGATTCAAATCATGTATAATCATTTCAATGAGAGATCTGGACTGAAGGCTCCTTTGATTGCTGATGATGTGTATGAGATCATCATGAAGGTATTATAAGTATCCTCCCCTTTTTTATGGTTGTTGCTTTTGACGTTTGTTGAAATGTCTAGTTTGAATCATGTTACACTTTATAGCTAGTCTATGATTCAATTTCTTCTTTTAATTAATGCCAAAATTGTGTTGGTCGTTCAAAATCTTGGCATGTTTATGGAATTGGAATTATGGAAATGGAAGTGATCCAATTGTAATATATTGATATTGTGTATCTAGCTTATGGCATTTGATGGTGATTGTGCAAACATCATGGCCATACAAAATCCATATGGTCTAGTAATCCCCTAATTCCTATGTACGTGAATGTGGTTACATAATTGTGAAAAATAGACTGTTTGAATTTGTTGATTATTTGTTTGTTCAATTGTTAGCTTTCTTTTTGTAGATCTTTTTTCTTCAGTTTTAATGCCTTTAAGTTATTGGTATTTGTAATCTTTCTTTACGTATTTTTCTCTTTTAAATTCCTTTTATCTGTAATGGGTTATATATAAAATTTAATTTTATTAATTGTTTTTGTTTTAGAATGCTGCTTGGTTGGATAGTGAGATCATATATGATCGGGATTTTGACTATGATTACTTTGGCTTCAAAACCCTTGAGAGGTCCTACCTCTTGAAAGTTCAAGGGAAGGTTATAGAAAGGCCTCAACACATGTTAATGAGGGTCGCTGTTGGAATTCATAAGGATGACATTGATTCTGCTATAAGAACTTATCACATGATGTCTCAAAGATGGTTCACTCATGCTTCTCCCACGCTTTTCAATGCTGGAACTCCAAGGCCTCAAGTATGTTTTTGTGTACAAACATGAGATTAAGTTCCTCAGCTTTAATGCCATTGTTTGTTAAATTCTTTTGCTTACATGTCTAGTTCTTTGACTTGTGTTCTGGCAGTTGAGCAGCTGTTTCTTGTTGTGTATGAAAGATGATAGTATTGAAGGAATATATGATACTTTAAAGGAGTGTGCTGTTATCAGCAAATCAGCTGGAGGGATTGGTGTCTCAGTTCACAATATTCGAGCCACAGGCAGTTATATTCGTGGAACAAATGGTACGTCTAATGGCATTGTCCCAATGTTGCGGGTGTTCAATGACACTGCTCGTTATGTTGATCAAGGAGGCGGGAAAAGGAAGGGTATGCCCAAATTGTTGTACTTTCCTATATTATGTTTTGTGACAATGTTTGATTATCCTTTTATTAAAGTGATGTTTTTGATGCATTTAGGTGCCTTTGCTGTATACTTGGAGCCATGGCATGCTGATGTTTTTGAGTTTTTGGACCTTAGGAAGAACCATGGAAAGGTTATTTTATATAGTCTGAATTTGTTTGCATGAGCTATATTATTTGTTAATTTTTATTATATCCAATAATGTGTTAGTTTTGCTGTTGTAGGAAGAGCACCGTGCTCGTGATCTATTTTATGCTCTTTGGGTGCCTGATCTTTTTATGCAAAGAGTCCAGAGTAATGGGCAATGGTCATTATTCTGTCCTAATGAGGCTCCAGGCCTGGCAGATTGTTGGGGTGAAAAATTTGAGAAGCTTTATATTCATTATGAAAGAGAGGTTAATACTGTTGTACCTTTTGTTAATGGTTGCATATTTTTCTCTCAACTAAAATTCAGTTACTAAAAGTTCTTCTGTTTAATATTTAGGGCAAGGCAAAGAAGGTTGTCCAAGCACAGAACCTGTGGTTTGAGATCCTGAAATCACAAATAGAAACTGGGACCCCTTACATGCTATTTAAGGTGATTTGTGCAACCAAGCTTTATATTTTGTGGTGTATTTATGTTCTCTGATGAGTATTATGATCTCAACTCTTTGTTTCCCCTCACTTTTGTTTTAGGATACTTGCAATAGAAAAAGCAACCAGCAAAATCTTGGCACCATCAAATCTTCAAATTTGTGCACTGAGATAATTGAGTACACAAGTCCAACAGAAACTGCTGTTTGCAATCTGGCATCTATTGCACTACCAAGATATGTGAGGGAAAAGGTAGGTGATACATAGTGCTTAAGTTGCACATGGTTGCTCTCTCTTGGGTCTGTCGCTAATGCATTTAACCTTTTTAACTTTTTACTTCAGGGGGTTCCACTGGATTCTCATCCATCTAAGCTTGTTGGGAGTAGGGGTTCTCAGAATAGATATTTTGATTTTGACAAACTGGCAGAGGTTTGATTCTTTACCTTGCAAATGCACTCATCCATCTAACTGTAGATGGGGTACCATCCATCTAGCATATCTTTGTGATGGTATAGATGTATTTGTATTGTTGTGTGATGTCTCTTTTAATATTATTAATAATGATTGTGTTTTCCTTTCTTGGGCTGTTGTGATAGGTTACTGAAATTGTTACAAGAAATCTTAACAAAATAATTGATGTTAATTACTACCCTGTTGAAACTGCCAAAAGATCAAATTTGCGTCACAGACCAATTGGTATTGGGGTTCAGGGGCTTGCAGACACATTCATCTTACTAGGCATGGCCTTTGATTCACCTGAGGTATATTTGATCACAAATATATTGATTTGATATGCTTTTTAACGTGAAATAGTTTTGTTTAATAGCTTACTGGCTTTTAATTTCAGGCTCAACAGCTGAACAAGGACATATTTGAGACCATATACTATCATGCTCTAAAAGCTTCTTCTGATATAGCTGAGAGAGAAGGCCCCTATGAGACATATGATGGGAGTCCTGTTAGTAAGGTATGTAATTTTGATAATTCTTTGAAATGGATGCAAGCATCTTGGTTATTCAATGTGATTCCAATGTATTAATAAATTCTCATTTCTTTCTGATCCGTTTTGCTCGTTGTCTGTTAAATTGCAGGGTATTCTTCAGCCAGACATGTGGAATGTTACTTCTTCAGACCGTTGGAATTGGAATGCTCTTAGGGACAAGATAGCTAAGAATGGAGTGAGAAATTCACTTTTGCTAGCACCTATGCCAACTGCTTCAACTAGCCAGATTCTTGGAAATAATGAGTGCTTTGAGCCATATACCTCCAATATCTATAGTCGCAGAGTTCTGAGGTTTGTCCTAGCTTCTTGTTAAGCATCTCCTTCCATTCATTCGTTATCCATTGCTTAAAATGTATTTTTTCTGTTTATCTCCAGTGGAGAGTTTGTAGTGGTGAATAAGCATCTTCTTCATGACTTAACGGAGATGGGTCTTTGGTCTCCTGTTATTAAGAACAACATAATAAATGAGGATGGTTCTGTTCAGAATATTCCAGAAATACCTCATGAACTGAAAGCAATTTACAGGTATGAATTGCTGTTTTCTCCATGGCTTTCCTCTCAAACCCCCAGGCGCTTATTTGTTTCATTTATTACTTTTTTTAGTGAAGCTACGGTTTACTTATCTTTTTAATTTACCAGGACTGTTTGGGAAATCAAGCAAAAAACATTGGTTGATATGGCTGTTGATCGTGGATGCTACATAGACCAGAGCCAAAGCTTAAATATACATATGGATCAACCTAATTTTGGAAAACTGACTTCCTTACACTTCTATGCCTGGTCTAAGGTATTAAAACATTGGTTTTTATTGTGATCAAGCAAATGTAAATGCCAGTGGTCTCTGGTTGCATGACAATTTACTGATCCATGGTTTCTATTCATGTCCTTGATTATATATAATAGGGTTTGAAGACAGGTATGTATTATCTAAGATCTCGTGCTGCAGCTGATGCAATCAAATTCACGGTTGATACTTCCATGCTTAAGGTAATGAATACGGATTTGTGTTGAAGTTACATCACCCTTTCCAATGTCATTTAATTTGCGAATCCTATTGATTAAAATTTGTTATTTCTGGTAATATAGGAAAAGCCAAAGGTAGAAAATGATGATACAAAAATGGCACAAATGGTATGTTCCCTAACAAATCGTGAAGAGTGCATGGCTTGTGGGAGCTGAGGTTAGAACTTAAAAGTGAAGCAGCTGCAGCAGCTTCGAAGGACTAGAATTGGTTTCTTTTAAAAGTTTTGGGAGTGTGCAAGCAAGGAAATTGAGGGAGTTAATTTCTATGTACAGTTATGCAATTCAGATTATCAATGGCAGTTGTGTTGAAACTTGCTTAATGTGGATTATAAACTGGTAGTCTTCCATGAAAGTAAGAAACATTGCTTGAAACTTGATGCATGGAAAGAATCTGATTGACTGACTGAATTTCAATAATTTGTCTGAACATGAATTATAAGCACTGCACCATTTATTGACACCGAGTAACCAATAGCGTCACCAAAAAACATTGAGCCCAAGGGATTAACCAAGTAGTGCAATTTGGGCTCCTTGTTAACATTGAAAGAGTAGAACCAAAGCTTTAATGGGCTATAGGGTCGCCTGTATCGTCTTGCTACACGTAATATATCCAACTCAAACCCAATAGTTTGGGCTAAAATTCTTCTTCAGTTGGGGTCCGATTATCGGTGGGCTAAGCATTCGGGCCAAATGAGAAACGACGCCGTTACTTATTCTCTCCGTCAACTCTTTTTTCAAAAAAAAAGGTCTTACAGACTACGTTTTGCTTCCTCTCTCTGCAATAAATCTACCCAAAAAAATGGAAAATAAAGCAAAATCCAAGAAAAAGAACAAGAAAGATCAGAGTTAGAAAAAAAAAAGTATTTTCTTTTTTTTATTTTAATTTTTTCTTTAAATATACAAGGAGAAGCTGGAAGAAGATCGGATTGCCAGCAAAGCCATCGTTTAGCGGGAATAATTGGGTCGTTGATGCTTCACATTGCCAAGGATGTTCTCCTCGGTTCACATTGCCAAGGACCTTGAAGCCCATGTAGCTCCACCCAAAACGATGAAGTCATGTCATTCAGGCTATAAATGGGCTTCACCCAAACCCTTGAACCACAATTTGTCACTCTAATGCTTGGGGTGTGATGAAGAATGTTTAAAATCAAATTTTTGTTGAATATTTAGATGTTGATTATTGCAATTAGTTCAACAAGTATATGTATTTCTGTATTCAAAAACTGAAGTTTGAATCTCCTTTCCCCAAAATAAATAATAAAAAAAATGTTAACTGTCCATTGTACGATCCATTGTTGAAGTTTTTAGCCCTCACATTCTCATGTCAAACTCTTTATATTATATGAATGATGGTCAAACAAAGGTTAGTTGAAAAAAATAGTTCTTCGTAATAAACAAAATTGTATGGGAAGAATTGACCACACAATCCGCAATTAATATAACATATAAACTTTTAGTTTTAGTTGAATTTTGAGCTGTTGCACTTCAAACTTCATGTTTACTTTTAGGAAAAGAAGGGTTTTATTTTAATCTTCTTTTGACAATTATAGAAGCACAAATGGTGTGTTAGCCACTGCTTTTTGCCTTTTTTTTATTAAAAAAAAACTAAGAAACTACAAATCGGTTAGCATTCAATATTCATAATCTTATTTTATTTCAAAATAGAACATGTTTAATTTTCTTGGTCAAATCTGCCAAGTGCCGTAATCAAGCAAATTATTATTTTTTTTTTTGTTTTAGCCTTTAGGTGGTTTGTACAGCTTTTTTGGAATTTTAAGTTATTAAATTCATGTCATTTGTGATTGATCCATCCATTAAATGACTCTTAATTTAATAGTTAAAACAAATTTTTATTTTGAAAATTTTAAGTTTGAATCTCAAAATTAATAAAATAAATTTTGTAAAATAAAAAAAATTATTATGTAATTTAATATCAAATATATATTAAAATAAATAAAAAAAAGAACTCTCCAATCGAATAGCATCGTTTATATATCATTGGTAAAGAATGCATTAAAAATGGAGGCAAGAGACCGATAGGATAACGGTCATGAGAGGGAATTATCGTCCAAATACATTTCTTAACCATGGGGGTGGGCACTGACTTACAGCACCTACCGTGAGTTTGACGCTTTGTTTAAGGCAGAGAACGAGGGAAACTTTAGCAAACTTTAGCATGTGCCAAAATCTAAGACCATGGCCATGCCCAATCATATTCCTACATCCATGTGCTGCTGGATTTATAATATAAAACACGATATAATGACATAATATAAAAATAATATAATTTAAAATTTTAACAAAAATTATATATAAATTTATTAAATTTAAAATATATATTTCATATTTTTATATCGATATAAATTATTAATATTTTACAATATACAAATAAATAAATTATCAGATCAAATATGATTTACGATTGAATTTTATCATATTTATCTAAAGATGACAATGAATCAAGTTAATGTGAGTTTTTGCTCATTCTAAACTCGATTCGATTTTATATACACAATATTTATATCCAACCCAACTCTATTTTTTTTATTATTTTTTGTACTTGAACTCAAATTAATTTGATATTATATAAAATTATATCCAATTTAATCTGATTTAAAATTAATAAAATATTTTTTAATATAAATATTAATATATATAAATAAATAAATAATTTTATATATATCAAGTTGAATTAGGGTGAGTTTGTCCAAGCCCGTTCTCAAAATTTTTTTACTACTATTTTATTTAATTCGATTAGATTAGTTTCAAATTTTAATTAAAAAAATTAATTTTAAAAAATTAAAACAAATCGAAATTCACTATATATGAATGGGATTATCATCTCTATTCTTGCCGATCCATACTGTAACTATTGACTAACTTCAATTCCCAGACTTGTTCAAGTAACTTTTAAGATCAAATATTGGGCGGCCAGCCATGTAACTCTGGAGCTTGGAAATTAATTTTCAATTCTAACTAAACTAACTTCATTTCGTTGAAAACTAAACATTTCTCTTTAAAGAAAACAATCAACTAACAAAAGTTGGTCAAAATGTTAAAAAGGCAAAGAATGAAGAAATAAACCAGGCGCCAAAATCAAAGACCAAGTCATATATATGAATCGATTCTACCGTCCCCAGTCGCCTCCCCATATTGTTGGAACTAAATGCAATTTCCAGACTTAGTTCAAGTAACTTTTAAGGTCAAAGTTTGCCGGCCACAACTAATTAGCAAGTTCAATCTCATTAAAAAAAAAAAAAAGCCAATTACCAAAGAAAAAGTGTACTGTTAGTTAAACTAATATACATTTGCTTCGACAAAATGTGATGAACATGGAACAAATTAGTCTTTTCCACTAAATTTTGTTAATTTTAAAGCAAACGGTTTTTTTTATTTTGGCGGCATTCAACTTTGTCTCTGTCCGGCTCTCATGTCATTTTCTTGGCTATAGTTATAGGCTTTCCGAGGATGGGGATCTATCTTAGGATGTGATATATATATATATATATATATATATATATATATATATATATATATACGAGTGTCTTTTTTTAATCTTAATTAAGAATAAAATTTTTCTGATCGCGAATTTCAAAATTTTGAAATTATAAGAAAAAAATGATTTGAATAAAGATAAGAAATATTTTTATATTTACGCTTTAATACTCAAATAAAAAATTAAAATTAAAAAGATTGAAAAAAAATTAGAAAAAGTGAGTTTAAATTTATAATACATGGATGATGTAACTTAATTAAGGTGATAGTGTATTTATAAGATTAATTCAAAAAATAAAAAATATTTTTAATTATTTGTTGATGGTATTCGATAAAAAAATAACCAATTTATTCCTTAAACCCAAAATTGCCCCTAAAAAATTTGTCGTTGCCTTCTTGAGATTTTGTTTCAACATTGATCGAAAAGCTTTTTTTTTTTTTTTTTAATTCTTATAAAAATTCATGTCAAATTGAAAGTCGTCATAGGGAGATATTCAACTTTCATCCTCAAAATTGAAATATATATATATATATATATAATTTTGGATATTCTGATGGATATTTCAAATGGACGTGACTTGACAAGAACAGTTTTATACTATAAAACAAAAACAAATCCATAGCAAGCAAACGTTGATTTCGTTTTGCTTTTTCTTTCTTAAAGCGAAAGCCATCACAGCCATATAGCAAGTTGACAACATGTATACTGTATTATATTGAGACGTATAAAGGTTCTTCGACTGTGACAACGTTTTGGTTTTCTGAAGTTTTTTTTTTTTTGTATTTTTTTCCACGCCTCTTCGAAAAGTCTTCTCTAGATATTATTTTATTTATGGCTGTTTTCTTTTTGCCCATCCATTGTTTAAACTTTGACTTTGACTTGCCTCGTAGATCTTCTTGGGTAGTCAAGGTACCTAGTAAGGTATTTAATTATCCAAATACAACCAATCAATCAAATTGATTAAAAGATTTAATAAACTTAAAAGATTTTTTAAATGATTTGGATTTTAAGGTAAGAGGTAAGGAGTGTGATTGAATTAATTTGAGTTTATAAGATGTCAAATCAAGCTTGGTTTGATAAAAATTTCAAGATTTGAGCTTAATTTAAGCTCAATCAATTTTTTATTTTAGTTTAAATTCGATAAAAGTCGTTGAGTTACTTAAACTTGATGCAATTAAGTTTGATTATCCTAAATTTATATAAGAGCTCAAGCTCACACTTGAATTACATTTTCAAGGGTAAAAATTTAAATATAACTTTTAAATAGTAAATAAAGATTAGTTCAAATTTACACATATAATAAAAAAAATTCAAAAACACAATAAAAATCGTGAGTTACTCAATCCAGTATTAAAAAACACGAATTGCACTTGTTACTTAGTAGTTCCATAATGATTAATGAATGATTCAAATTTAAGTATTCATTCAATAATCTATATATAATAGCTTTCTAATTTTTTCCAATTTTTAAAATATTTATTTAAATAATCTATATACCTTTCTGATATTTGAAAATTTTCTCTTAAAAAAACAATATACTCATGCTAATTTATTGAAATAAAAAAATATAAAGTTTCAAAAAGTATAAAAAAATAATAATAATTAAAATAATAATCATATTTAAGAAAAAAAAGAAAGAAAGGGCAAACTAACCTCAAAATACTATCCCCTTAAAAAAAAACTATAGAAAAATGTTATTTTAGGATAAAAGAGAAATAAAAAAATTACTTCTACCGACTTAAAATTGAGTTGATCACATGGAACAAATTAGTCTTTTCTACTAAATTTTGTTAACTGTAAAGCAAACGGTTTTTTTTTATTATTATTTTTATTTTGGACTCGTTCAACTTTCTCTATTTAGCTTGGACATCAAAAAATATATATACCATCAATTAAATTGAAAAAAAAAATAGAGGTATTCCTATTTATGAGTTATGACAAAATGAAATAGGATTTTGGATATTCTAGTGTATATTTTAAATGGATGTGACTTGACCGAGAACAGTTTTATACTATAAAACAAAAAGAAATCCATCGCAAACTTTGATTTTATTTTGCTTCTTCTTTCTTTCTTAAGGCCGAAGCTAGTACCGCCAGTTAGCAAGTTGACAACATGTTTAATGTATGAAGCTAGTACTGCCAGATAGCAAGTTGACAACATGTTTAATGTATTACATTGAAATATAAAAAGGTTCTTCGACTCTTATGTCGTGGCGTTTGCTATTTCAACCTTCTTCAATTCTTTATCTTCAAAAACTCTTTTCAATTTTTTTGGTTTTGTTTTTTTTTCTTTTTTTTGCACCGTTCTTCATGAAGTCTTCTCTAGATATTATTTTATTTATGGTTGTTTTCTTTTTGCCCATCCATTGTTTAAACTTTGACTTTGACTTACCTTTTAAAATTTATTGGATAACCAAATTATTTAATAATTTATATTTATTTTGTAAAAATCTAAAATGTTTTTAATTATGAATAAACATAATTATTATTCATAATCTAATTATATAATTATTAATATTAATATAAATTTAAATATATTGCCACAAAGCACAAGAATGGACATATATATGATTTTCTTTCTTTAATGGTTTAAGATTCTATGTAGAAACAAAGTGTACATAATAGTATAATTTAATAACCGAATAACCCACGTTGAGAATTTTTAATTTAATTTGCAAATTGCAAGTTGTAGGCATGTTCGATAGAAACAACTCTCGAACACTTTCTTCTTTGAGTTGTAATTCTTGTTTTATAAGTTGGACCGACTTCCAACATTCCTAGCCAGACATGTGATCAATGAACCTAGACACTACCAAAATAATTATTTTATTATTTAATTTTCGGTGCCGAGTTACCAACGCTCCAATTCACATTTATAATATCTTTGTTTGATGAATTTAAAAAAACTTTGACATTGAAAAATTAAATATTGAATAGATATTTTGTTGAAATTTTATTAAGTATTTTGACATAAATAAAAATTATAAGAAAATTAATTAGTTAAAAAGAATGAATATATGATTAATATAATGAAATAATTTTTATATGTGTTTTTTCTTTTCTTTGTTAGGTTTTATTAATTAATACTAGCTATTTATTATATAAAAAAAAGTTAATAGCTACTTCATCTATGGTTCTAATGAATTAAGATTAAATTTGTTAATCTTTTCTTTTTTTTTTCTTTTTGTTTTTCCGATTGAAAGTTTATTTATTTATTTTATTTTAATTTTATTTTAACAATCAATCCAACTAATCTTAGTGGTCAATGCAACTTGTCTGGAAATACGAAAAGGATGTAAAGCGACAATGCCACAACTTGATTAAAAATTGCTTTTTTGTTCAATCAAATGGATAGCACTCACATATTTATTGGCTATTTCTCTAGAACTCCCTAAGTGTTTGTTCTTTCACAGCGATCCCTCAAATTTTAATTAAGGAGAAAATAAATTATACGAACCGTCACCATATATAAATAATTACTATATCAAATTAAAAAAAGAAATAATTAGCCAAATCAATAAACCAACAATTGTTAAAAAATTTTAATAAAAAATCAGATAAAATTAATTCGTTTGAAATTTGAATTTAAGACCCTATATTGTCTAATAATATGCTAGCCAATTTTTTAAAAATTATTTCACGTGTGAACATATATTTTACATTAGTGGATAATTAAATGTTGGAAAGAGACATTTTCCGAGGGGTTTAATTGAACAAAACTCATGAGACGATGGGCTTAAAAGAAAAACAAGAAGAAACCAGAAACAGATGTACCAAACAAAAGTATATGTCGACAGTCTAAACCATAAATGCGAACAATGTGATCCCCACTCCACTGTTTCAGACAAATTGGGGTGGGGGCCCCACCCAATCTGTTCCAGTAACCGCGTCTTAAAGATTGCTTCCCTTGACTTGTGTCAACCTTTGACAATTTGATTTTGGCTAAGGGAACACCACCGCTGTGTGAACCAATCAGACAATGCCACGTAATATATCACCAATGGTTGACATTTTTATTGGAAGTGTAGTGAAGAAACTATACATTTTTGCACTCCCTTCTTACGTTGCCGATTATTTCAATATAAATTTTTAGGAATTTTGCACGTTGGGTTTACTAGAATTGAAGTGGATCATATTGATTGAATTTTGAATTAAGAACCAAGGATTCATGATTTTTTTTCTATAGCTTTAACTAAAGCTTTTTGCAAGTTGTGTTTACATTATTTTGACAACATGGAAGAAAACTAACTTCAACTTTTGATTAGAATTGAAGTATACAATGTGAATTAATTTCGTTTTCTTTTTCTTCTTAATAACATTTATGGGTGTTCAAAATTCATTTTTAGTAAATTAATAAATCAAATGGATTTAATTTGATTGATCGGTTGATTATTGAATTAATTTTGATTATTGAAAATAATTTTTAAAAAATTTTAATTTTTAATTAATTTGGTGAAAAATTAAATTAATTGAAATTTTAACCTAAATATAATAAAAACTTATATATAAAATTAAAAATATATGAAATTACTGATTTTATCTTAAGACATTAAAAATTTTAATTTAATACTTTGGTATTTAAATATTTTTATTGGGTGATTTTATTTAATTTATTTTGAATATAAGAAATTAAGAATTTAAAATATAATATAATTTATGTATTTTGTTATTAGATTAATCAAAAAAATTAACAAAATCAATTAAATTAATTTCGATTGATTAATTTTTAAAATTAAAAAATCTAATTCGGTTAATAAAAATAAAATAAATAAATCAATTAATCTGATTTTGAGTAATTCGATTCAAAATTAATTAAATCAATTGAATGAACACTCTTAATAACATCTATCTAATCATGATTGTGACTAGATAAATTAGTTTCTCATTAAGATTAAGATATTTTATCCTCAACTCTATTAATTTGTATTTTTTATTAATAATATTAATGAGTTACATATCCTTTAAACGAATAAGAAAAAACTGGTAAATAATAATTTGATGGAATTTTATGTTATTGCTTAATAATTCGCGGAAACTTTTGACTATTCGACTTTTAATTTTAATAGTCAAAATTTAAATTTCGACTACTACAAGTGCTAACAATAAATTTTATGATTTTTTAAACATCGGGGAAAATATAAAAAAGAAACAAGAAAAATTCAAACAAGGGTTTGTTTAAGATTTGAAATGTTTGTCTTTTTTAAAAATTTTTATTAGAAATAGAAAACGTTTGTCTTGTAATGTTTTTTTTTTTTTTTGGGTGAGGAATATAATGTTTGAAAAATTAAGAGTAAATTAAGAATTAAAAAAAAAACCTCACTAATAAAAAAAATTATGCAATTAAAAATCAATAATGAAAGATGAATTCGGCCAGAACCCAATAAGGCCCAATGAGCTTTGTAACTTCGATTCATGTCGGCTAAAGCAATACATTAATTAAGTTTAAAAAAAAAAAAAAGAACAACGCTCAAAACCGGCCAAGAGGCCCAAGACGGTTTCCCATGACCCGGTTCACACTAAAAAGGACAAATTATCTTGACTTTTGCAGTATTCACGTCTCAAGTCCAATGCAATCCTTTAAATCCCAATTTGACCACTTGCCATTTCACTCTTGTTCTTTCATTTTCTTTTTCAAACAAACAAAAATCTAAAATTTCTTTACAAATAATGTTAAAAATAGTTTCTTTCAAGTTTAACCGACTGTCCAAGTCCTATGGCGGCAAAGTGTCCGAATCCGACAAACTTTGCCATATTGCCTATATAACTGTCTGTTTTTGAGCTGGTCTAGAAAAAGAAAGAAACTTGGTTAAGTTTTGTAAGAGATTTTTATACGTAATTAGTTTTAGGTAATATTTCTTTTATGTGTGAGATAGTTAAAAAGGTCGCAGAGACTAGTCGTTGAGAATAGCAGGGGAGATGCCATCGACCAAGACAATCAATGGTTGTTGATGTATCAGCCGATGATGATGAGACAAGAAGGGTGTTCGTCGTCGATGCTATCTGAGGTTAGTAGGGAAAGGGAGATGTCAGTTATGGTTTCAGCTTTGATTCATGTCGTAGCTGGCGACGTCCCTGAGCAGGAGCTGCCAGGAAATGAGAACTTGGATGGTTTTGGTTCAAATACTATTGGTGATAACGATATTACTTCTTCACGGGGGTTTGGTGGGCAAAAGAGAGGAAGGGAAGAAGAGGAAGCTGGCCCTAGCGGTGGCGGTGGAGCTAGTGGAGGGATGGCGGTTGAGTCTGTTACTAAGCTTTATACGCAGCTTGGTAACTTCCCACATGGAGGAGGAGGCTCTTCTTCAGCTAATGTACGAGGTAAGCAACATAGTTGAAATTTCAAACTATTATTAATGTTGTTTTAATTAATTTTTTCATTCATTCAAATTATTTTTCCACTATTATTAATGTTTTTTTAATTAATATACTTGGGAAGTTATAGACTTTCACATATACTATTATTAATATTTCTTTTTTTGTTTTTCTTACAAAATTTCTATTATGTAAATGCAGTGACAGAGGCAAACACCCCAGCAGAATTGATCCCAACATATGAATATAAGATCAATGAGAACAACAGAGAAGAGCCAAGGAGGAGATACAGAGGCGTGAGACAGAGGCCATGGGGCAAGTGGGCAGCAGAGATAAGAGACCCCTTCAAAGCTGCTAGAGTTTGGTTAGGCACATTCGAGACAGCTGAGGCTGCAGCCAGAGCCTACGATGAAGCAGCTCTACGCTTCAGAGGCAACAAAGCCAAGCTCAACTTCCCTGAAAACGTCAAACTCGTATCACCTCCCCACATTAATCCAACAACAACAACAACCCACTTGCCCATTTCTGATTCTCCGAACACCCTTTTGTCCATCCCAACGTCAACTGAGCCAATCGTTCACTCTCAATCTCATTACTTGGTTCAAAACTCTCAAGATTCCGGGGGCTATTTTGACTATTCTCAGGTTTTTTCGGGTTCCAGCGGCAATTTTCCAACACAACAACAGTAGCAGCAGCAGAAAAAGTCCATGAATCCATACGACCAACTATTTTTGTCAACTTCTGTAGGTTCACATGCACAATCTTCTTCCTTGTCTTCTTTTTCACCTTCTTCATCTTCACCACCGACTTCATATCCTCGTGTTTTCCCGATTCAAACGTCGGGTCATCACCTCAACTTGGGTAGTAGTCAAGGTGGCGGTGTTGGAGATTCTTCGGTAAATGCTTGGTCATCAGATTCTAGTCATTACACATCAACCACAAGATAGTGTCCTTCTTTACTAATAATTTTTGGCTTTTTGGTCATTGCATGACCCTTTTGTTACCACTATTGTCATTACCTTTTTCTATTTTTGACGGATTCGATGTTTTCTTTTGTACTAATTATATTTTAGGAATTAGTGACTTTTTTTTCTTCGAATGAAATTACACATACGATATAAAAGTAAAAATTATGATTAAAATTAAATTTCATAAATCCTATTAAAATAATATTTTAATGAAATAAGCCAAATAAGTAAGTTAACTAACACCTCAATATATAACTCACAAATTGAACGTAAAATGATATTTTAATATAAAACTTCAAGATATTAAATCTCTTTTTTATTACTAAAACGATATCTAACGACTTATTTTTTTATTAAGATCTTGAAGTTTAGACTCAATGGGAGGGAATTCAACTCCATTATTGAAACCGACTTGGATTCTTACTTGTTGGGAGGGGCAATATTGAAAGGTTCAGAACTTATTTTTCTCAAGTGTCCCGTGCGTCTAATAAAACTTCAAATGGATGCTAGTGTTTAGTATGGAAGAGAAGTCAAACGCAATAATTTCTTACAACCATAGTCCTATATTTTCAAACCATATATATATATATATATATTTTTAACATAATAGGGTTAATGAAAGTTAAATATGGTTATATAAATTATTTCTGATTGCTCAAAATCAGGATTGTGTAATGTAGCCAGAAAGGACAGCCCAAATTGGAGATGATAAAAGGATTGGGATTGAACGGGAGGGGCCCTTTGGTTTTAGCAGTTTTTAATGAAATTGAAGAGACAGAGAACGGTACGAATCTAACAAAACCGTGTGAACTGAATTAAAAAAAAATGGTTAAAAAGCAGGAGGAAGCTTGACGGGAGAGGTTGTTCCTTGCGTCTCCGCAAAGAAGTTTTGTTGTGTCAGTGAAAGAGAGGTGAAGACGTACGTGTATCAGACGTGGATTTCCCATGTTACTTCGAGCTATCGCGTTTCCAAGATTGAAGTGATCTTAATCTTAAATTCAGCTTCCAAGAACAAACCATGGGCCCGGACAGAGTTATCTCTAATAACTTTGTTCTTTCTTTTCCTCTCCCTTTCTATGATTAAAGTGCTTTTTAGTTATATCTTCCATTCCTTTAACCTTATCTTGGCCTCCAGATAATATAAATACGTGTAGGTTGATGTTTGACAAAACCTTAGGACTATCACAAGGATCTCAATCTTAATACTTGACTCAATTAACAAGTATTGTTAATCTTTTACATAAAAATTTTAGATTTAAATTTAATTGATAATCTCTTATTAAAATTATCTCAAATATATAACTTTTAATCATTAATTTTATATTATTAGATACAATATATATTTTTTTGGCTTTAGAGACTTGACGATTGAACAAATATCTTTGGATTTTTTCTTATTAAAAATAAAATAGATTCCATAAAAAATAAATGTTAAGATAGTTTTCGATAGTATTTGTTTGTGTGGTATTATTTAATATCTAATAAATTTTTAATATTTTGTAATCTTATATTCAAATTGAGTTTTATCATTGGATTTCTTTATTTACTATCAATTAGTTTTAAGTTTGATGTTTTATATGATATCAAAATCAAAATTTTCTTTCTATTATCTTTTTTTAATTAGTCATGTTGAAGGCTTATTCCATATTTGCTTACGCGTGATAGAAATTTTTTAGTGTAGTATTATCTCACATTTAATAAATTTTTAGTATGTTGTAGTCTTATATTCAAATTGAGCCTCTTTACTTGTTGTTAATTGATTTTAAGTTATATGTTTTATAAGAAAATAAATTTTAAATTATAAAAAAATTTAATATGATATTTAAATTTTAAAAATATTTAATATAATATTTAAATTGTAAATTTTTTAATTAATATAATATTTTTAGAATTATTTATCGTCATGTGTGATACTTTAGAGTTAATTATGTTAATGATGGGTATCATATTAATTAATAGTTTCATATTTAGATAACACGTTAAAGAATTTTTAAGTTCAATCCTATGTTGTATATTTAATTATAATTTAAGTACCATTAATGATATTAATTATTTTTTGAAAAATTATTACTAAACTCAATATTAAAAATGTAAAGCAAGAAAAATGCATAATAAAGTAAAGAAAAAAGCATAAAAATGTTTTAAAATTAAGATAATTATTAAAATTATACGTTAATTGTGATTTTTGAAATCTACTTTACATATTTTAAATTCATATTTATACTTACATGAAAAAGTAAAAAATAAAAAAACCAATATTTCCAAGTTGAATTGAGCCCATTCAATTCAAGCATGGGTTCTCTCTTTCACACGAGCTTCTACTAAAGCCCATAAATCATGAATTAGTTTAAGCCCAAAAATATGGGGTGACCCGTGACCCGAAATTTACATCGATAACCCGACGAATCTTAGCCGTTCATATCTGTAAACCTGTAATAGAAACCCTAATTCATTAAAACGGCTAAAACCCTAAGCTCAATTCTCTTTATAAGCCCTTTTCCTCGTTCTTGTATTCTCATCGGTCTCCCTGAGCCTTCCATTGCTCAATTTCGTTTCTTTACTTCATTTTATTTGTTGGGTGTTTTTCGTTTTTAATAATTTTGTTTAGTTTGATAAAATAGTTGAAAAGAAGATTGGGTCGATGATGATAAATCCAAAGGCTTGTTTCTCAATGAACATTCGCAGTGGCCGCCTGAGAGCTTTCGCCTCTCGCCGGGCTTGAGAGCTTCTGCTGTTTCACTCCTTCCTTGGATGTCTGAGACCCTTCTTTCACTCTTTTTTATTTATATCTTAATTTGCAAAATGGCAACGCATTATCTCAATCTATTTTATGCTTGATCGACCCAAATCACTCTACCAATTTTTCATGTTCCTGAATATTCTGTCAGTCTCTGATTGCTTTAGCTTTTTCTACTTGAATTGGTTAAGTTGTAAAAATTCAATTATTTGTGGAATTAGCGGCTATAATTTATCTTTTTAAGGTGCTTTGGATTGAGATTTTGGGTGTTGTGAAATTTGTTTGCATTAAGTTGATTCTGGATGCATTACCTGACATGGGTAAGTTAAATTTTCAACAATGACCTTAATTTGGATTATCAAAGTGTCATGGTAATTTAAATTTGAAGTGTTTTAGTGTTAAGTGTGAGAAATGGTATGTGTAATTGTAACATATGAGGTTTGTTAAGTTTATGGAGACGGTAAATAAGGTCAATGATGACAACTTCAAAGGCTTGTTTCTCAAAACATTCGCAGTGGCCGCCTAAGAGCTTTCGCCTTCGCCAGGCTTGAGAGCTTGTGCTGCTTCAATCCTTCCTTGGATGTCTGAGACCTTTTTAAGACTCCTAAATCAGTGATTTTGTATTTTAGTGCTTAAAAAAGCTACTATTTTATTTAGTGTTTTCTTAGTTACTCCATTAATTGAATCCTTTTTGTCACTTATAAGCTATTGTAGTACTCTACTACTATCTTCACTTGATATTTGTTAACTCATTTTAATGATGTTTTGATAGTTCGGTACGGTAAATAAGGTCAATGATGACAACTTCAAAGGCTTGTTTCTCAAAACATTCGCAGTGGCCGCCTAAGAGCTTTCGCCTTCGCCAGGCTTGAGAGCTTGTGCTGCTTCAATCCTTCCTTGGATGTCTGAGACCTTTTTAAGACTCCTAGATCAGTGATTTTGTATTTTAGTGCTTAAAAAAGCTACTATTTTATTTAGTGTTTTCTTAGTTACTCCATTAATTGAATCCTTTTTGTCACTTATAAGCTATTGTAGTACTCTACTACTATCTTCACTTGATATTTGTTAACTCATTTTAATGATGTTTTGATAGTTCGGTTGATGATGACAAATCCAAAGGCTTGTTTCTCAAAACATTCGCAGTGGCCGCCTAAGAGCTTTCGCTATCGCCAGGATCGAGAGCTTTTGCTGCTTTAATCCTTCCTTGGATGTCTGAAACTTTGAACATAATTTTCGTTTTTGTTGATCACAAGCATTTTATATACGGTCTTTACTATTAAACAATGCTGATTCAATTTTGGTACTTGAATTCTATTTTCTTTGTTTAGCTATCTGTCCTAAAGCAGAAAGTGCAGCTTTAAAGAGCATTGGACTCTCCTTGGCTTGGACTTTTACGTTGGTGTCCATGCTATAAGCAAAACTTTGGTGTTTTCCAATTTATTTGTACGTGCAGTTTATGTAAACTAGGTGTTTTTGTCATGCCTCTAGATCAAGGCCTTAATTGTACCTTAATTCAAATTTGAAATGGTTGATTAGTACGTGTTTTAGCAATCCCTCTGAGATGTTGATTTAATCAGTTTGTTTAATCATACAAAAACTTAGCCTTAATGAATAGAGGAAAAACTAATTTACTTTCAAGGAATAGAGGAAAGTTATTTGTTTGAGTAAAATGCACCAGTATGAGGAAAAGCAATGATATTTATAACATTTAGTAATGTTTCGTGAAAGAGAGCTCACACTTGGTTTACAGATGAATCCCGGATTATCTTATCCTCTTTGTCATCAAGCTTCTATGTACAGCTTCCTTTTCTGCAACCAGAACATGAAATTCTGATCCAAGCATGTCATGTATATCAATATTTACAGCGCTGCTCAACTCAACTGTCTCCATGATCAAATCTGCATCTACATTGAAACCTAAAGTAGACAATACACGGACAGCATTTGCAATTCTGCATATGTTCTGCCTCATCTCTAGAGGGGTATAAGCTTGGTTTTTTTCTTCAGGAACTGTGGATTGTTCAGAACTACTAGGTTGATTCACTAACACACTGTCTCTGGCTTCAACATGTTCGCCAACCCATATGAATCCATTTCGTCCAAGTATCAAGTCAACGCCAAACTGTTCAAGGTAATGGAAATGCAGTTTGCTTTTCTTCACCAGGTAAGGATCAATTATGAGTAACTGGCCCTTCTCAAGCTGTATACACATCAATTCAGTCAGCAACAGCATTGTATGGACATGCAAAGAGAACTAAAGCAATAAAATTTAGGCAAGGTAACAAAATGCAAAGAATGTACCTTGTCAGTGTACATTGCAACATAAAGATTTTTCTTGCTGAGATATAACTTCCTATTCTAGGAAAGTTCTGACTTGGCAAAGTGTAGAGACAGAAAGAAATGACACAAACAGAGAACAGCTAAAGCATAATTCCCTCCTTTTTATTCTGATTAAGTAATTATTTTTTTCATCACCCATTAACACAAAACTTGGTATATAGTCTCATTCTTCTGTCCCATATTGCTTATGTTAGAGATAAACAGAGATTGTAAACAATAAGCTATGCCAAAGCAGAAGGAATAAACAAAAACTTTCTAACTAGATACCTTTCCATATTTCTGACTTCTTGCCTGCAGTTGTAAGCTGCCATCATGCTGGAAATTAGGAACCTCAGCCTGAGAAAAAAGAATGTTATTTCTAACACTGAAATGTTTATTATTTTCTTCTATTTCTTCTTATATAGCATGTTGATCTATGAATAGTATAAAACAATAAATAAATCAGTGCTCCACTGGACTTACACAGACAACATCATTCTCTTCAAAAATACTACGCATGTTGAGTTCATCCAAAGCAGTTCGCCGCCTCTGAAATCAATAGAGCGAAACTTAAAGTAGGAAAATTTGTAAGCAGCAAACGCAAAAACAGATAGACAACTCAGAGATTAGCGACTCTGCGGCATCAAAATGCAGCTGGCATACATTTCCCCCATTATAACCACGCTGAAACATACTCATTATAAATCCGCGAGTTAGTTTGAACTAATCAAAATAAACAAGCAATGATGAACTTATAACTGTTATTCAGTTCAAACCCTATGAACAACTTCCGACATGGTTTTACATCAATGAACATTCTGAAGCATCAAACCAACAATGGAAGCTCAACTAAAAGGTTTTGCTAGTCTAAGGATATAGAGGGACAGCTAAACCCCCAATTAATCATCCTACCTCAATGGAATTTCAGTATATATATGCTCAATAATTTTCTGCTGAACACAATCTAATGGTAATGCTACAAGGGATATACAAGTTACCTGAATACCATCAGGCATGTTCATCGAAGAAAGCATTAAAACTGCGTCTTGGCTGAAATTAATTTCCAATCTCCACCGCTTTTGAGCAACCTGAAAATCCAAAAAAACAAAATTACAAAAATAGTATAATCAATTAGGTTTGTTTCCAAAAAAAAAAGAAGTTTATAGGTCTTACCTCCACTACACGCCCCACTACAATATCCCCAACCTCTGGCTTGTACCTAGCGCGTAAGGCGCGTACATAGACCAGTTTGTTGACGCCCTCCACCACGCCACAGACAGTTGCCACCAATTCGCCGTTGAGGTCCATTGTTCCATGTCCCCTTCAAAAAATTTTTAAAATATCAAATACAACGAAAAAATCAATTAGTTAGTCGAATTTGGGGGGTTTAGGGGTACTTGAGAAAAGCGTCTTCGTAGTTGACAGGAATAGCATCGGCGACGGTAACAGAAGCGTCGGAATTGGCCTTAGACGAGAGAGAATGAAGCTTTTCGAATGCTCTTTGAAGTCTTACTCTTTGCGTTTGGTTTAACGGGAGCTGTAATCCTCTCATTTTTTTTCTCTGCTAATCAGCAAAAGCTCGTTGCCGGAGTCTTCAAGCTTCGCCTGTAAAACATAAAAACCCTGAACCCTAATGCCCCAATTATTCCCCAATTTCTGCCACTAATTGGGCTTTTCAATGGACAACTAATTGGGCTGGTTAAATTGATCGTATTATTATAATTTTTTCTGAATTTTTTTTAAAACAGAAACCTAAATTTTGTTGTTATTAGATTTTAATTTTTTTAAAATTTCAATTAAGCACGTTCTTTTATTATTTGCTTCCTGTGTTTTATATCCTTTAATTTTGATATATTATATATTTACTCATGCTTCATGAATAGATCTATCCATGAGTTATTCTGAATTGATCTTTCAAAAGATTCATCGTATTTAGAAACTTAAAATTTTAAAATATTTATTAAAATTAAATTTAAAAAATTTAATAAAATAAAATTTCGAGCCTGATTTCTAATTCTAAAACTCATGTTTAGAGTACAGCCCAAATCTAGCCTGGGTAGCCTGCCGTATACAGATCTATTTTCAAGTAAACACAATGGCATAACATTTTCCTTAACTTCGGATAAATAAATGATTTCTAGTTGACATTTCCGCTTTGTTTCATTTTCTAAGGATAATTCCAACAATTTTTCATAATCTTAGAAAGATGCAAAATAAACAAAGAGGGAAAATTGATGTGGGTTCATGAGGCTGGGGATTTCTGCAAAAAACTGGTTAATTCTTTTTGCATAAATTAGATGAACAATTTTGAAGTATTACAGATCAAAATAACTACCCTCCCCGATTCCGCAATTAGAGGCAATTTGAAAGACTTTTACTCTGAAAATTAAAGGTAAAACATACAGTTCCACTTCATATACTTGGCTCCCAACGACTTCCATTGAAGAGTTCTTTTATGACACATGAAAACACCAGCCGCAGCCAACAAAGAAACATCCATTTCCTTTTCTTATCCCCGCCTGCCATTTTACCAATGCTGTCTCGTCCATTTGTTTCTATACTTTCTATATCTTTCTATGTTTTCCTACACAATATATATTATCATACTAACTTGCATTGATCCGTAGGGTCTCTTCCAAACTCCGGTGCCTGTAACTCTCTCTATCTTGTGTGTGTCTTTGGCTAAGCATCACCACTGACGGTCCTGCCAGATTTTGACCTTAACAAACCAGAAAATGCAGATGCCGATCTTTCTGCTTCGTTTACTGTTGGCATCACCATTAATTTTGCATCATCAAACCAACATATTACTAATTATATGGCGTTGATTGATGCACTGAAACTTCGTTGAAATTTTCCACTTTTTGTATATATGTATCTTTTCATGTGTTAATTATTGTGTATAACATTTATGTCTTGTTGAAAAGATTGTGGCTAGTGGCTTTTGTTGGTTCTTTTTATGTAGATGGCCTCCATCATGTCTTGCTGTTGCTAGCCCTCCATTTCTAACCAGGAGCACATCAAACGCATAACAAACTCAAATTTCTAGGATTTTCTCAACACCATACACCTATATAACTTAATTAAATTGGATCATATCTCTTAATCATAGGCTTTTTTTTTTATTGTTACCCTTATTTGGAAGGAAAAAATGTGGGATTTAGGAAAGAAATAAGGGATGAGAGTCAAGCCAAAAGTTTCTTAATTTGACGCTCTTTTCCTCTCCTGTTCTTTTTAAAGTGATCTAAATAACCAGAATCACCCCTTCTCATTTCCCTGTCCTTTGTCTCTCCCTCCATTTCCTTCGGTTTCCCTCGAAGTCCCCAAACATAGGCTTAATTATTGTCAGTTTGGGGAAAAACTAGTCGGTCTAGGAAGCTATATTATGTTGAAAACAATCATCAAAACTTTGGCTTACTTCATCTAAACCGAAACCATTTAGAGTCAAGTGAGGAAAAAGGACTGCAAAGAGATTATTATACATATATACTTTTCTCAAATGAACTTTCATCATTAACCATTGAAGCAGCAGGGCTCATATTCTACATTTCATATCAATCAAATGCTATATTATTTTTCCTTGTCGCGTGGCAACAGTTAGAATATGATTAATAGTATATTTAAATTAAATTGATATTTTAAAGCATGAAAAATTTCCTACTTTCTGGCTGGAAAAGACCATATCGTAACAGTGCATTGAACTTTCCATGGCAGTGCAAGCAAGGTTTGTTTGTAACTAATTTTTCTTTATTGCAATAGGCATTTGTTGTGTACTGTGATCTCTAATCATAATTCTGACGAGTTCGGTTTACCTTTATTTCTCTAAATTTTATACAAGACAAGGGTTTTTTTTTTTTTTTTTTTTTTGTGAACTTTCGAGGGTTTAATTTCCAAATTGGTATCATGATCATCAATAAACCTGATCCAAAACTGATCATACAATTTTATGCAGCAGAATTTATGAAAACTTGGGCTGTCTTTTGTTATTTGCTGCTTGATATATATGTTTCATGCAGAAGGTTTCTGTCAATTTTGTCCCTTGTCCTGCTATTGCACCAATATATTTCAGGTGGGGAAGCATAGCCTGGTAGATTGATTTTCAGTTTAATGATTGAAACAGGTAGGTTTTTATGTCTCCATTACTAAAAGATCCTGATACAATCCAAGGCATCTCTATAGCTACTATATATTGAAAACTTGCATGACTTATTTACAAAAAAAAAAAAAATTGCATAAACCCTAGAGGTATGTGAATGTCTACGATTCTGGTCATATTTGTAAATAATTTTTTTCATCGTTTTATCCTTCTTACTATGCATAAATGTGTACACTCAAATTTATAAAGTTAAGAAAAAGGAAACAAGAACTAAACTAGCTAGAACTTGTTTTACAAAATTTTGCTAATTAGTTATGGATTGGAGGCTTCCTGGTTGCTGGAGTGTAGTCCATAGATACTAACTCATCAACATTAATATTAGGCGCTCCATGATCTTCTGTTGCTGTTATATGCACCCGATCATCATGGACTTTCTGAGTTTCCTTAGCCACTGGCATATTTCTTGCTGAAAAACAAAAACAAAAAGTTAAGACAATGACTCCTGCATATGAAATTAATACTGAACTTATTAAAGATATACAATTCAAATGGGAATTCAAAATTTACCTCTAGCCGTTGTGGAGATGAAGAAAAAGAGGAAAATAGCAACAACAAGAAGACGCTTGCAAAGAACCCTAGCCATCTTAGTATTTTTTCTTTCCTTTTTTTTTTCTTATGGTTTATTTCAATCTCTTTGCTGTGAGCAACATGTTCAAGTTTGCCTTCACTTATATAGAAGCAAATTAGTACTGGCTATCTCATACATGGATCGACAAGTGGTGTATTAATCGAAAATGACATCAAATTTTGTAGAAACTCTACTTGAGTAATGTGGTCTTTCAGAGTCAACATCAATGTTTCCTGCTGTCTTTGGCATGAACATATTGCCATGAGGCTCAGAAAAGAAAGCTCCAGTTAACCATTAGAAGTACTACTGAAGGTGTCTTTTGGACTGTTATGGTTAAGTTGGTAAATGTATCCTCATAGTCGAAAGCCCAGGGGAGAAGTAATAATAAAATGGTCTAATACCCAAATAAGCCCTTAAACTTTATTTTAAAATGCAAACAAACCCTTAATCTTTTATTGCATTAAATTAAAGTTATAAACTTTTATTTTATTGTAATTAGAACCTTGATGATATAAACTACTCAAATTTTTTGTTTGATTTTTTAAATGGATCATTTAAGTTGTAAAAAATGTAAAAAATGCTTACTTAGATTCATTTAGATGAGTTAAATAACAAATATTTAAGAGAATGCTATTTTAAAATTTCTATAAATTGGATGTTATTTATCTAATTTTAAGATTTAATGAGTATAATTATAATAAAATAAAAGTCTATAATCTTAATTTCATGCAATAAAAAGTCAAAACTAGTTTGCATCTTAAAGTGAGTTTAAGGGATAATTTGGGTATTAAGCCTAATAAAATTCCAAGGGGCCTTGCAATAATTATCATTTTAGATTATTCCAAGAGGGAGGGATCATAAGGAAAATTCCCCTGTTTTACCCTTGTTGGGTTGATAAAAAACCATTCTCCAATTAATCTTGAACAAATTAACATTGAAAAGAAAGTGAATTAACAGGTTTATGATGAGATAGAGCTTGACAATTTAAGAACTTCAGATAGAAATAACAACCTCAAATATTCATCTTTCATATAAAATTTTGCTCTATTTTTCTTTGTTTAGTTGGTCTCATCTTCTCTATTTTGCTTACTCAACTTGTATCAAGAAACAGGGAGCGGGGAACAGCTTCTAGCAGGACGGATTTGTGGACCTGATTTTCCTATATACCACAGTGCAACAGTAATGGCCCTGCATTGCCGAAGGGCCAGCAGAATTTGTAACAAGACATAAATATGGCAACTGCCAATGTTCATGAATCATGCACAAATGTAACAAGGTAAGATGACCCTTTGGAGAAAAATATATGCATTGCTGCGGCAAGTGAATGTCCTGTTTTTTAATCACAGTCGAACTGTTTAGTGATTAGATCGTGATTTTTGCTAATTAATCATACGAGAAAACAATTCATTAATTCATGGTGGGAGAAAATCCAACACCAGGTGGGGCTGCAATCATTTTCAGATTGGATGATCGACAATTTCATGTACAAAAAATCACGTGAAGGGAGATCAAAATTATCAGCTGAAGTGGTCCTCCTTGTCCTCAAAATGAACATACATTAAACATGATTTATTCGGCTAATCAAGGCCTTGAGATAGAGACATTTTAAGGCAGAGTAATACAGGCAATTTTCAGGCTTTGTTGTTGCAATGAAACAAAGATTATGTTTGATTCTGTTCATTTTCTTTTGCAACTAAATTTTTGTGCAGATCTTCCTGAGGTTGTGGTTGCATAAATTCTTTTGGATTTTGATGAAGTGGATCCTGATAAGGTATTAGTAGAACCCCTCCAATTTCTTGGAAGCTGCTTGAAAATTCAAAGTTAATGGTTTTTTATTTCAAACATCATTAGTGGAATGATCAATGATTTGCAAAATGGAAGTGATGGCTCTGGTCTGTACTGTTTAAGCCCTATCTTTTTGAGCCCACATGTCTGGTGTCTAACAAGGCCAATTTAGCCAGCTCAGGGTGAACCCAGCCACCATCCTGCAGCACCAAAAACTTTGAAAATATTGCTCTGCAATTTCTCCTACAACTTGGGGGTCCCTTGAATGCTGCAAGAAACCTACCAATTTTAACCATTAAATCCAAATACAGATCTTTGTGGCATGATATTTTTAACTTTTCCTAGTATAACATGTTTCTTAATTTTATTTCCCTGTTGATGACACACTGATCAATAACAGCCAGCAACTCATTGCATTATTAAAAGGAAGTATAAATCATTGAAAATAATGAAAAAAAAAAACTAATTTAATCAGACTTCTATCATTCATACATGGTGAAGGCTGGCTTCACTTACATTTGCATGGCCTAGTAAAAATTTTAAACTCTACAAATAAAATTAAAAAAAAAAACTTAGTTATTATACGATTACAATTATGAGAATCTTTACTCGATAATAATCCAATATCAAAAGATAAAAATGGGTTAGTCAGCTAAGGTCTATGTGCAATGTATGTGATTTGTTATATATTTGATACGAAATGAAAACATTATTAAACTTTCAATCATGTAATAATGAAAAAGTAAGGAATCAGAAGTAGAATTACTATTACAAAATAATGATAAGATCTTAGATAGCTTTCCCCCATGGTTGACTTGAAAGGAAAAAAACAACACAAATTTTGTATTTCTTGGTGCACCCAAGTGATCAAAAACAGTGGCGATTTAAAAGCTCTACGGATAATGGTCCAGGCAGTGATTAAACAAGCAATGCTTCAAATCAAAAGGGTTGGTATGTCAAGGGAGACAATATAAATGTGATTGGGGCTACCTTGTGCCCAAAACCATGACAACCTCGAGATGTAAGTGGATGGGAGGATTGTGACCATGTCTTAATCCTTAACCAAATTCATTCTCGATCCCGACCCTAGCTAGGGCCACCGTCACCTCTATTTCTCAACTCATGACGCGTATGGAATCGAAACTCGTCATGTCCAGCCATGAGGGGCTGGCATGCCATGGCAGGCATGAATAGACAGAAAAATCACATAAAATGACTTGAAAGGATCCTTTAGAACAGGTGATTGTTCCATTTATGTTGTGGTCTGGCATGAGCCGAAGCTGTAGGAACGCATGGTCCATCACGTGCACCAACCCGGCGTCCCTCACGCTTTCATTGTCAATGCAAAGGGTTCTTCTTTTTTTTTTAAAATGATTTTTAGATCAAAATTTTGTTGCCCAAACTTAATCATAATGATCATAATTATGTGATGGATTACGTATTTATTAATTAGATGCAAAAAATATTTAATATTGGATTTTTTTAATAATTTGTATTACATTGGACTTTCATTGGATTAATAGTAAGAAATTTTAGGCATAATAAACTAGTTAATCCTTCCTTATGAAAGGTGTAATAATATTGAAGACAAAGAAAAAATATAAGGGCACAACTCACGTGAATGTGTTGGATATACATAGGGTTGGGCGGTGGACAAAGGCAAGTACCGAGTACCATGCAGCAAAGAAGCAACCAAAGGCAGGAAATGGGTTCTCGCTTTCCCTTTCTTTCACGTGACATTTGACACTCCATCCAACAACTCGTTCATCAATTTCTTCAATTGAAAATTATTCAATTAATTAATATTTCTTGAGAATTTTATATTGCAAAATATTAATTTATTAAACTAATTTACTCAACTTTTTTTATTACTAATAAATAAAATTTTCTGTTTCAGAGAATTTTTTTAATTTTAACGTTTACGATACATTATTTTAGCTTTTTACACGTTCATTATTAATTTTTTTTTAATAGGCAACGAACTAAAAGCTTGTGATAAACTTTTCATTAAAAATATTCAAATTAAATTAAAATTGCAACTGATTTTGTATCCAAAAATTAATTAAAAATGATTCAAAATGGAAATTGTGGATTTTACAACCTCAATAACTTGATAATTTCATTTGGCTGTTTGTTATTATTATTTTTACCTATTTTTATTATTTAGATTTTACTATCTCAAAAAATTACTATATAAGTAAATATATCCCCAAAGGACATTTTGCAATTAGAACTTAAAGATTCTGTATTGAAATTATGAGTTAAATTTTAAGATGAAGGAAATAAAATTATTTATTTTTATATATTATAAATTTTTTACATAAAAAATAAAATTATTATATTTTCTTATTCAAGTAGCTTAGATTTTAAAATTTTAAAGATTTCAATATGCTAATGTTTTTTTATACAATCAAAACTTTTTTCTTTCACTCTATTTTTTTTTTTTTAAATGCCTTTTATCCAAACAAAAATTTTGGCCCAAAATCCAGGACGGATAGATTACTACTAAAATTTGGGCTCTGAGCCTTTTGTGGAAGCCCTAAGTTCTATCTAAACCAGCCCAGAAATAACTTAATTCCCATTACCAAACACAACTTTCCCTTCAAGGATCCCGCGCTTATTCGAAGCCAAGCAAACTACAAAACTTCCCCAAATCAGTCCAATTAGCAGCGTACAGTAGCTTCAATGTCGGATCCAATCATCCTATCCGATGAAGAAGACCCAAATACCCCACTGCCATCCATCTCAAAGAAGCTTAGAATGGAACCGGACCGTCTTTTCCCTCCAGTTCTGGTCCTCGACGATGACCCTACCCCTGAAAAAACCTCGTTGGGCCCCGCCTTCACCTCCTGTTCCACTCCTTCTATCGTGGCCGAGACTCCGATGTCCGAGCCTTCGGTCGTCAGGGTCTCCAATGCTGGCCCTTCCGTTAGGGTTTTGGATCCTCAACTTGAAGATCGCAAGCTCTCTGGTCTGTTCCTTTCCCCTTTACTTCCATTTGTTTTTCGTTGAAGTTCGGTTTAATGTTAGGGCTGTAGTTTGGGTTTTATTATTCATTTTAATTTTAATTTGAAATGAAAATTATATAATTTTGGTAATTTTGGCTTGTTTTGAGTGATAATCTGATTTTCTATTTGATTTTGTTCAGTCCTTTGTTGTTTAAAAATAAACGCTAATGGGTCTCCACCGCTTGCCTTTTTGCTTATCATTTTCCTAACAGGAATAAACAGATTGATATGTTTGGAATCTGATAATGAGTCTGAAAGCGGTTCTAGAGGGGACGATGAACAGGAGAAGGGATTGAAGGGTTCTGACATTGATGAGTCCCAGGAGTTAGAATGGCCTTCTAGATTTGTTGATTATGAATCTCATCTAGGTTTGTTGATATTTTTTTTCATATATATTTTATGTGATCGTCTGATTCTTGAAACCTTGCTGTGATTTTGAAAATGCAAAAGGAAGCATATACTGTAGTTTGGAATCTATTTTCTTTTATGTTAATGGAAGTTACAGGAAGTTTGTTTTTCAGGGAGCCCTAATCTAATCCAAATGTGCAAGGAAAGTTCTACTCAGCCAATTTATAGGCCAGATGATGTTGATCTGCTACTTCCTCTTGAGGTATGATTATAAAATGGTGCATCATTCAGCTTCTGAAATAGCCAAAAGTGTTGCGATCTTGCTATTTCTAAATTGTCAAACCATAGCAAAATGGAATACAGAAATTGATATATGTTTTATGCACTTAATAAAGTTGAACCTATATCTTACTTTATTTTAAAAAAATCACATCAGAACTACGCTTTGAAAAGAGATTATGAACAACCCTCTCTCTCTCTCTCTCTCTTGTGCACACATGCTCACACACAGACCTAACTTGAAGACACTTGCTCATCTATTTAAATTTTATAAGTTCAACAAGATTTTGCAGGACTTTAGGGAGATTTAGGGTTTTAGGAATTGACAACTGCTGTACTAAACAGATACTTTGATGATGTTGGATCAGGTAAATGATAATCTAGACAAAGAAAATTGTAGCATGGAGCAGATGGATAATGCACAAAATCAGAAAAGAAAAACGAAAGCCAATTCTGATAAGAAAAGTAATACTCATGGAGCAGCTGTAAAAAAGAAGATGACAAAGGAGGAGCGAATTCATATGTTGGAAGAAAAGAAGCTAAAGAAAGAGGTTAGTACTTTTTTAATGTTCTAAAAAAGGGTTTTAGCTTCTTTTTGGTTTTGTGTTCATAAGTAACTGATTAAAACCTATCATGCAGCAAGAGAAGTTGCAAAAAGCAGCTCTGAAAGCTGAAGCTGCAGAATTAAAAAAATTGCAGAAAGAAAGGCAGAAATGGGAAAAAGGAAAGTTTGCACTAAAATCTATTGTAGCTGAAATTGACACTAAGGTGGTTGAACTGGGATCAATAGGTGGTAAGGGCATAGTTGATGTTTTGGATTTTTCATGCTAGTATTTGACTTATGCCTTTACTTTTCTGATCTGGTTATATGCTGAGAAGTTCTCTAGCTTCGTTATGTAGGACATTTAATTTCAAGGTTTGCTGATAAAGGCCTTACGTATCGCATAACATCAAATCCAATTGAAAAATCAATTGTATGGACCATGACAGTTCCCGAACACATTTCACAGGTAATAGGTTGGATGAAGTTTTGCAAATTCTGATATCCTAAACAGTCTTTCTCGTTGTAGTTTACTCTCATATGTATGCCTTTAATATCCTTCATCCAAATCTCTGGCCATTATGCAAATTTGAAATTTTATGCCAGTGGCTCAGATTAAGTGAACTCATAATTCTATATGGTCAGATTTTGATTCATCTTCACCCTTGTGGGTTAGAGTTGATTTCTTATCTTATGCGGAACATATCATATTGCATTAACCATCCATGGCCTAAGTCACATTGTGCTTTTAAATTAGTTCTGCTTCTTTTCTTTTCCCCATTTATTTACTTCAAAGTTTTTGTTAATAGTTTGATATGGTGGTGCTAACTGTTTAGTAGCATGAGGTTTTAGTTTTTGTGTAGTCTTTATCACCTAGCCATCCTGTCTAGGCTTACCTTTTATAACTTTAGACACATTAAGCTCACCTAGACCTTTCATGGCTGAACCTGGACTGTAAAATGTGACTCAATAGTAGGTTAGTACTGCTAAGGTGCAAAAATATATTGCTATTTCTGTGACTGATAATTTCAGGCAAAAATAGTTCCTCTACAACCGACTCTCTAAATAGACTGAATTTCCAAGTTGGAAGTTTTACTTTTTCTACCTTTCAGTTGGACATTGTTCAATTCTTGGCACATAACCTTGCTAACTGTATCTTGACATAGATCATCTGTGTTTCCTTTTGCAGCTTTCTCCCGAAGGACTAGAGGTTCAATATGTATTAGTTGTATATGAGGCTGCAGAGTTTTGTGATCTAGTAACTAATGACACACTCCTCGATCACGTTTCTAGGGTCCGAAGTAAATACCCATCTTATACAGTCTGCTATCTGACAAATAAACTAATGGCATACATTAATAAAAGGTGAGAGTTGCTGAACTTGACCTTCATATAGATGTTCAACCCTTTATGTTTTAGAAGGTTCTGTACTTCCTCTCTCTTGTATGTTTGATGATTTCTTTGTGCCTTTTAGCTGTGGTTCTCATGCTACAAGGCTATTGTATTGTTTTATGGTTCTTGTTGTTAGCCATTTCCCATTTGTATTTTATCTTCCCTTTTTCCCTTCCCCTATTTTGATAATATTACTTGCAAAGTTGTACCATTTCTTTGAAGGAAGGCAGTATTTTCTTTTGCCTTAAAGATGAGGTTGTGAATAATTGCATGATATCATTTATGCTCTCCTGATAAATATTTTTGTTGCTAGAGAAAATGCCTTAAAATTCTAGATTGGATGAAACCATATAGACCTAGGAAATGTTCATAAACTTTATCGAAAATTTCAAATTTAAATACTCCTGTAACTTTTCTTTTATCAATGCATATGTGATTATCCTTTTGAACTTTCTTTTCATTATTTATATCATATAAAAAAATAGTTTTCCCAGTTTATACCAACAATCATAGGGAAGTGGTACTTCCATACATGTTTCAGCATCTTTGTGTTATCTTTTGCTCCTTATATTCGATAATGAAGTGATTCACTGGTTTTGTTGGCTATTTACTTCATGATGGTGCAACCTTGTGATAAAATCAAATAATCTTGGCAATGTTTTAGGGAAAATGAACAATACAAGAACCCTGCAAATGATAGTGGTTGGAGACGTCCACCGGTTGAAGAGGTCAAACTTCTAATTGCATATGCATTGAATCACAACTAATAATCTTGTTGTTTGAGCTTCTCTATTTTTTTAACATCATATTGTATCTCATTTTGTGTCTGAAAATTTATCTTATAGGTGCTAGCAAAACTGACCACTTATTATACTAGGATACACTCTAGGCAATGTGCAGATGAAGCTGAAGTGGCTGAACACATTGTTGGTTTCACGTGCAGTCTGGCCTCTTGTCAATTTAGGTACCACTCGAGATTTTAAAATGAATTTCAATGTAAATCATTCAAGTTCACTTATAGCATAGAGAAAAGTAATAGTATTGTGGTCACCTAATGGGGGTTTCGGCCTCATTGAGCAGGGGACTTAAAAAACTTTGGATGATCCATTACATGATTTTTTTTTGCCTTACCATGCTCTTGTTATAGGTTGTGAATAAATAGTGATTGTCTTTCTCTTTGTAAAGTAATTCCTGAAATCCATAATATGTACTGGTTGTCCGGTAATTGACATGTGCCATGCCTGGTGATTACCTTAAATTGTATTAATCAAGCAGTTGTACTAGTTTCTATCACTTTCAGTAGGGTAACTCACAACTATCATTCACTAAAAATCTAAAATTTTGGTTGTGTGGAATCTACTATTGGCCATCCAATCCTCTAAGTCTAATGCTGTATTTATATGGGCATACTTATCAATGTTGTAATGTAATGGCCTACATCATTTTCAAAAGAAAATCTTATACCATCTCAATATTCATATCATTCTATCTTGAAGCAGGTCAGATGTATTGGTCTGTCTGAGTCATATTGGCCATATGATTAGCTTACAGCTTTTGTGCCGAAAATGCTTACAATTATTATTTTAATAGTGGAATATTTAAACCAACATCCAATACCTAGCCAGCATTTTTATATCCATGATATGAGTTCCTAATTTGTACCCCTCTATATACAGGAGAATACATCATTTGGTGATAAAATTGCATCAATGAGACAACTATCTTGTTAGAAGGAAGGATAATTGTAGTTTTATTTGTATTAGTGCAGAATAAGAACTTAATTGGTATGGCAAGTCAAGGTTAATCTCATTTATAACTTTTCAATTGCAGCAAAACTTTAATTATGTCATCACTTTTGGTTGCTGTTTACCATATCCAATTATTAACATGTCACACGCTTCGAATCACGAGGATGTTTGGACACATACTGGTTACTTAAGGGTATATTTTCTTGCAAGCAACTCATGTGGCCAGTGTTTTTTTGTAAATTTGAGTTCATTTTGGAAACTGAAGGAAGAATTTCTCACCATTCTTAGGTGGTTGGAACTAGTTCTAAAATTATTTTACGAGAGTTTAGTAATTAATAATTACATTTCTCATACCCTCTAACTTTTCAGAATTATATCTACATTCTTTGCTTGCTTTGCAAGAAGTTCAGTGGCCTCTTTTCTATAATTGGCAAGCTCTATATATATGTTCGTGTCCTAGTCTGTTCAAATATTTTCAATACCTTCACTGAGCAATAATCTGAATATACTTTATTTATTTACTTGCAGAAAGAAGTTAACAAGACTCTCTGTAAGTGCTAATGGAGCCCTTATTTCTAAGGACTTTTTTGACAAGAATTTAATAAAAGGGAACCTGTGGTGAGTAAAATCTCAAGCGCTTGTGTGCTTGATTTGTTTCTATTTACGTCCTTAACTGTCCATCCTGGAGAAAAGAAAATTTGGTTTTAGAGAGTAATATAACTTTATACATTTTTAATGGAGGTGACAAAGGTTTTGTACTAATTTGATTTTTATCTTGTTTACATTTTGGTGATGTGATGCCTTAATTGTTCAGAATCAAAATATGACTCCGGCTTATTATTTAGTTGAGAAAACATCAGATGCTACAAATTGTTTAAAGTAGTTAATGTTTTTCTTCATAGTTCACTGTATTTTTCTTCAATTATAATCTTCTTTAAACCTTCATTGACTGCAATTACTTCTTTCTCTTTGGGCATTGCATTTTTTTTGCTGATTTTACTTTTCACATCCAGGTTAAAAGCTTTGCTAGCTATCCCAAAGGTCCAGCCACGATTTGCTCTTGCCATATTGAGAAAGTACCCTACCATGAAATCTCTTTTGCGTGTTTACATGGACCCTACTAAATCAGTAAGTCCAAGCAAAATAGCCACCTTTGTATTTGCAATTTGCGCCGGTATATAAAGCTTTTCCCTTTGATGTTACATTATGATTGGACAACATCTCATTCAATTTTGAGTAGCTTTTGTTCTTGGAAGCTAATCTGCTTACTGTTCTTTAAGATGGTGCAACTGACCGTAGCATGGAAGATTTTGGTGTTAACCTCTCTGAGTTTCATGATAGTTTACTTCTGCACCTTTGGTTGCATATATGGTTTGTGAGGGCCTAAGATTTGCTATATATGGAATATTTTAGAGTGAGCTATATCAAGGGCGTAATTAATCTGATGGGAGAATTAATGCTTTAACTTACTCTCTTTTATGTACCATCAAGAAGTGGAAGGGAAGAGGAGGGTGGAAGGGGAAATTCTAAACAGAAATAAACTTACATTTTTCACTGGTTGAAAGCGTGGATATGTGAGGGATTTGGCCGAATTAGCTTTTCTTTCAAAATCATGCTGTGAAGAATGTATTTATCTTGGGGAAGAATTGTGAGGATTAATGGCATTTCTTCAAGGGTTCAACTCACATCCATTGCTTTCCAATTTGTTCATCTTTACCATTCAAATATGTAGGTTCTAGAACAAATGATTGGGGTCCCACAAATGTGAATGGTAATGATAAGTGAACTAGAAAGCAGAGGATAATGGAGGGGATTTCAACCTTACTTACAAATCCTGGAAAACCCTTGCATGAAATGTCAATGGAATCAGAAATTCATCCTATTTAAGAAAAAGAACATTTACTAATTTCTACTGTTCTATTAAACTTGTTCCCTTCATTCCTGTCCCTCAACCAAATGAAAGGATGGTAGACAAGTTCCATTTCTTTATCTTCAATCCTCTCTCTTTATTTCCTTTCTCCAATTTCAGGACCATTAGTCAAGTCTTGTTTTACTTTTGTATTGTAATGGCAGGTGCATGAAAAGGAATTTCTGCTCAAGGACTTGGTGATAGAAGGATTACTAGGTAATGACAGAAGGTTAGGCGAGGTTTGTTCGAAGAGAGTGTATAGAATACTCATGGCTCAGAGCGGAAGTATCAAAACTGATGATGTTGAGGATGGTGCCGATTTCTTCAGACAGTAATAATAGTAAACTTCTCAGACTCAGTGTATATTTTCTTATAGGCAAAAATAGACAAGCATGCTTGCTTCATTCTTCTTTCTTTCTCTCTTTCTTCCCTTTTGCTTGAGTGGCATTTAGAGGGAGAAAAATGTGTTATGTCACATCTTTGCTAAATACTAATCGCAAAATTGTTGAAATAATGCTAGTTGAGGAATCCTTGCTGGAATACTCTTTAAAAGGGTGGGGGGCAAGTAGCAATTATTTCATGGTATATTAATTTAAATTTGGAGTTTTGGACGTAGTTTGGCCCCGCCGCCCACAAGTGATGGTTATGGTTATGGTGGGAATGTGCCACTTACCAAATCCCACCAATTCTTTGTTGCAAAAAAAAAAAAAAAAAAAATTGTCTAGTTCTTAGTCTCCACTCCCCACCACTCTCCAAGAAGTTAGTGGTGGCCGGGCCTATCTTATCTTTGTTTAACAGTTTTTTCCACTTGATACTCTCTCCATCCTATTACAATAATAAGCATATAGGAAATTTGAAAACAGATTCACAATTTTTTTTTGGGTGCAAATTTCATGTTTAATATTTATCCACAGGATCAATGCTAGAATTACACATGTTCAAATAAAACTTCACTTCATATTAGGGCAGCTACAAAAAAAAAAAAGTACTAATGTATATTTTTTAATTTTATAATTTTAATCTTCCTCATTTTAAGATTTGAAATATCTTCTAAAAACATTTAAATAATCCATGATTTTATAGGTTATATTTTTCCATCCAATCAAATCAACCACCCCGCAAAAGAATCTGGATGATTCTATTGTTTATGCCACACCAATGCCCATGCAGACCGCACTAACGTGCACCTTGGATATTTCTGCTTGATAATACATTACTTATTAGTTGCTATATATATAACTATATAAGATGGAGGAGAAGGCTTGA
This sequence comes from Durio zibethinus, assembly GCF_047325235.1. Lineage (NCBI taxonomy): Eukaryota > Viridiplantae > Streptophyta > Magnoliopsida > Malvales > Malvaceae > Durio > Durio zibethinus. Next base: position 1,847,129 of record NC_143171.1, read on the forward strand.
CCTAACTTCCTCATATATAGATATCTGAATTCACCATGGAGAAGAGCAAATCGTTTTCAGGGTACTTGGAGGTTCGGCGGAGCTTGGAGGACCGGACCAAATCATACAGTTTCAATGGTCCTATTTCCGGCAGCAAGGCTGATGTGTTAGACACTTGTGGCAATCCAGAGCTCAAGAGAAGAAAGAGGGTGGCCTCTTATAATATGTATACTACCGAAGGTAAACTCAAATCATCTTTGCGCAATAGCTTCAAGTGGATTAAGACCAAGTTCACTGGCGACTTCTATGACTTCTGAATTTTCACTCTGAAATGGAATTAATGTATATTTTCTTATGTCCGTCTGCATCAGCCTGAGCTAGCTGCACTCCCATTTCTCCTCGTTATGCCATCTTCTTGTTGTAAAATATGAAAAGATGGTTTAGTCGTGTAACTTGTAGCAGCAAGTCAGCCTCACTCCAAACCAATGTAATTAATCTTGGCACTCACTGCCAGTCTGTGCATTTGCATTCTTCCTTTGTTTGATCTGAGTACCTATGTATGTTGAAGCCAACACTCTTCAGTAATTTGTTTTATAAAACTTGTTCTGTTTCAAGTTTGCATACCCTGCAATAGATAATAATCTCAATTCCCTGAATTGAATTTCTTCCGCAAGTTTGCTTTATTCACATCCGCAATTAAAAAAAAAAAAGTTTGTTTGACTCATGGACAGAAAGCCTATTGAGGATTGTCATAAATCGGCAACTAGACAATTCGAATACAATAAACTAACAGCTAATATTTCTTATTGGGTTTAAATGCATTAAATGTTCTAAGTAAATGGTTTGTTGCAATAACTTGTATTATATGACTAAACAATAAGTCAACAGTGTTTATTTATTTATAACACAAATCATAAAGGAAAAATTCAGGCATAAAGCTGAATATATTACTGATTCATATTACATAATACTTTGAGCTCAATAGAGAGATCATACCCCATCACCTACTCTTGATCCACACCGTAAAGTTTTGATATCTTCTCTAGATCAAGGGTTCGCAAATCCAATGTAGAGATAGACCTGCGGTGTTGAGAGTTGCCAAGTTTGTTTTTCATGATATCTGCTATGGAAGCGTGTAAAAGAGCGAAATTCTGAATGTTCTGGGTAGCATTAGGATGAGCCTCAGTTCTTGGAGCTATTTTTGCATTGGAACGTAGAATAGGAGAAAGCGATGCAGATAGGCTCTCTCCATGCCTGATTGTCTTCACACTATAAGAACTGCTGCTTACACTAGTACATGTTTCATGTCCTTTCAGCTTCTCCTGGTAAGATAAAAAGAAAGACATTCATGGATGCAGTAAATGCATGGCAACTATTTTCTCTTTTTATCAAATAGACTACAAACTAAATGACAATCTCAATTGGATCTAGTTTGCTCAGTTGAAGAAAAAGCAAAACAAAAGGGTAAATTTAGTTTAATTCGTGGTGTCAATCAATTCTTCCTCGTATCTATTTGTCTAGAGAAGCACCAGAAAGGAATTTCAGAAGCTTCTCTTGAAGGATGAAACTAAAATTTTGTGACTTCTACAAGACAGGAGCAAATCAATTATAGTAGTAGATTATACTTTTCACAAGCAGGCAGTTTTTCTTACTTAAGTTGCCTCCAGTAACATTGCTCATAGTTTCTTAGCTGTATTTTGCTTTAGTAGGTAATTCAGTGAGGGTAAATCTAACCTCAAATAAGTTGTTCCTTCAGCCTGAATTTCATTTAAGTTTTGCCAAAACTCGACAGGTTAGTTTGTATGATGACTCAATACCATGTTGATAGAATCTTTGATGGAAACAGTAAGTGGCAGCTAGAATGAAAACATAACCACGTATGCAATGCATTTTGATAGAAACAGTTGGATGTTTTGTATATTAATTCAACCTTGGGAAAACTTTTCATTGGCAAATGAAATAGAATTGAATCGTTGTTGCATTCAATTCCAATTGAAATGCGATTTTAAGGAGTGAACAGAAATTAAAGAGCAACTTTTTACCCCCCTGGAAGTATCAGTGTCATCTTTCTTTTGTTCTGTCATATGGTCCTTTGCCTCATGAACTTCATGGTTCTTTCTATAAGATTGCTTTGTTTTTGAAGTTCTGTGCCTTCAATATGAAAACGCACAATCAGTAAAATATGCCTGCTTAGTGTGTTAGAATTCCAAGGAATTCAGTACAATGAAATGTTTGTCTGAATTGAAAAGCTTTCCTCTCCATTAAAGTATAAGCAGCAAATCAATATCACAATATAAAACTTGTCAATATGTTTTGAAATCAAATTCTCATATTTAAAAACTGACATACTTCTTCCGATCTTTGGTTTTAGATGGTTCATCCTCCCCTTTATACATTACTGGTAGACCTGACAGGTCACATGCCAATGGACTTGAAGAAAAGAACTGCAAACAAAGAGGATAATATGACGCAGCAGGTCAGGATATTCAGCAACACAATTTTGCAATTTTTTTCTGGTTTTTATGTATGTCCCAGTACAATGCACAAATTCCCTTTTTGAGTCTTCATTCAATTAGATTCCTGATCATTGAAAGTTAAAAAGCTCACAAAAATGAGAAGGAGATGAATCTATTTACTTCTTTAGGCACTAAATGGACAAATCTCAAGAAGTTAAGACTCCAGGTGCACCAATTCCAGGGAAAATACAAGCCTTAATAAACACAATTAATACATGTTATCGGATTAACTGATGAAGAGATGAAACTAACAACTACCATAGGAGCGCAAGGCTGAAAGGTTGAATTAAACAATTAAATGAAGAGGAAGAAAGATGAAGAATATAGCTGCTAAAGGAAGAGAAAGGGAAGTGCTGACAAAGAAGAAGATAGCCAATAAGGAAAGGAATGAAGTGAAAATATGGAAACTAAGCAGCTAGTAGAGAGCGATTTTCAACAATCGATTTTAAAACTTCATAACTATTCTAGGATACAATCTTTCATAATTAATTCAGTTAAGGCTGTTTGCAAGAATGAACGATAATGAATTCATTAAGCAATAACGTTTCTTGGACAAACATGCTGATTAATCAGTTCAGGAAATGATTTGCCATGCCAAATTAAGTAATTGAGCTAGAACTCAGGGTGAAGAATTTGCCATACCTTCAACTTTCACAAAATAAGTTAATATTTGAGGATAGCATGGGGCAAGAATTTTGTCATACATCCAATGTATCCATGCTAAACAATTTTTTAAATTTAGCTGAGTTAGCAAGAATCAAGCTGTCCATTTAGAAATAATTTTTATTCTTAGCTGCAGCATGCAAAATTTGTACAAATTGTTTCAGCTCATAACCCTCCTAAGTCCTAAGCTTCCTTGGTTTCTGAGAGTTTTTGAGCTCAGCAGCAAAAACATTTAAATGTGTAAACTCTTAAAGCCCTTTTTCAGTAATCAGTATACCAGAGAATTGTTCAGACAAAAAGATTAAGAGGCATCATACCAGATTAAGAAATAATTATGTAGAAAGTGTTTTTTTTTTAAACTTACTTCACTCTGAAGCGCAGAAGCTGCAGTGCCACGATATGATGGGTCCAGAGCTAGAAGCATTGTCAGGAGACCAAATGATGAATATGTGAAGTCTCCAAATGCATCTAGATATCCAGGCTTGTACTGCTGTGGAGGCCGAAAGCTTGCTGGTAGCTTCATCTTTTTCCAGTAGTCCTCTGAGGGCGAACCACAAAGCTTAAAAATTCGATGAAGCTGCTCTACCTGAATGCACAAGAAGCTTAATAGACTGAATAACATGTCGACCATAAGATCATCACATTTTTACCCTAACCCAAAAAACATGAGTGAGGATTAAATGCATGACAGTTAATTTATACATTCAGCTGTTGTTGCACCCTCTGGCCCTCTCTTACGGCCATCTTTTTTCATTTTCTATCTTTTATTTCACTTTATAAATTATAAGATAGTAAGTGCATAAGTGTTAAGAAGACATTAGATGTTGCAACTATGATATACTATGACCAGAGGTCTAGTGATCAATCATTGTTATTACTAAGCACTTTTTGATTTCCATTTGAGATAATGCATTGCTGCAAAGTACTAATATAAATATATAGGAATGAAAAGTGCTTTTTTTTTTTTTTTTCTCTAGGTTGCTCACATTCATTCATAACAATAATATTATATTCCTTCATTGGTGTTTAAACCATTCCCTTAATCTAAGTACAAATAGTGATGTGAATGAAGGTTTACCTCTGTCCTACCAGGCATAATTGGTCTTCCAACAAACATCTCAGCTAACAGGCATCCTGCACTCCAGAGATCAATCCCAACACCATAATCTGTAGAACCTAATAGTAGCTCTGGAGCTCTGTACCAAAGTGTTACAACCCGGCTCGTAAGTGGGCGATTTGATTTGGGATTGAATGTATTGGCAAGACCAAAATCTGCAATTTTCAACACCCCATCCCTGTCTATCAACAGGTTGGAACCTTTAATGTCTCGGTGCAAGATTCCTCTTTCATGACAGTGCTGGAGACCTGATAGCAGCTGTTGCATGTAACACTTGATCTGCATGGAAAACACTAATATTATAGCAACAAATTTCATCCACTCAATCTGAAAAATATATAGACTATCTAAAGATATTACTCATTTCCTAGAACAAAGCTATATAAGCAATAAATAAAATCTAATTGATGTATGCTTATTGATTATTTTTCATATATATTACTCCCCACTTTTTCTTTGATCTTTTCTTGCAATACTTTCTGATCGATACTGTTTCAGACATTCCAAACTTTCATGAAATGAAAATCTTGTCAATTCTGAGTTCATCAGATGAAATTTGGAGCTTCAGAAAGCAGTTAGAGTTAGAGAGATTCCAACCTGGGGTTCAGTGAGCCGCTCGCCTGGACGGGAGATAACTTTGGTTAAGTCTGACTGCATGAGATCGAAAACCAGATAAAGACTGTACTGCATCCTTGAAGTGGCTAGTCCTTCAAGGCTGATAACATTTGGATGGTTTAGCTTTTGAAGTATCATAATCTCTCTTGCCATAAATTTAACACTCTCAGGCTCTGAAGTGTTAAAACGGACCTTCTTCAAAGCAACAATCTTTCCAGTGTCCTTGTCTCGAGCTTTGTACACATTGCTATAAGTTCCTTGCCCCACCTGCAAAAATGATCGAATAGGTGTCCAGTTTCATGAAGTTTGTCTGACCGGGTTGCCAAAGAACCCAACAACAATACGCAATTCTCTAACAATCCAATCATCAATGTCCTGGAAAACATTAATACTTACCTTGGCAAGCTTATCATAGGAATCAGCACTCCTTGGAACCAAACCAGACAAAACCTCACCAGGGATATTATCAACAAGCCATTTAGGCCATCCACTAACAAGCTCGTCACCTCCAATCTTCCTTGGCACATTTATTTTAGAAACATTTCCATTAGCACCATTCTTCATGACTGTCTCCACTTCCCTAGCAACCGCCTTTTCGCCATTTCCATTAGCCCCATTAACCATGCCAACATCTTTATTGTCCCTTTCATATCTAACCAACATTGCATTACTACCCTTCCCTGGCAATTTCTCCACTTCATTCCCTCTCTTAGCATAACGATATTCTTGTTTAAGCTTCTCTAGTCCCCGAGAAGATGAGTAGGTTGAAGTAGACTTGCCCTGAACACATCCCATAACTGCTACAAGGCCTCAGTTGCTCGCCGGGAATCGATGCTCCGGTAACTGCTAGATGGCATTGATGAAAAGATGGAACAATATTGCAATGTGAAAAGAAAGGGAAGTACCTAGCCGACCGACCTTCAGGGTGGCATTTGTTTGGAATTGTGGTAAAAATCGAACAAAAGGATAAGTTCAATTTTGCTGCTCCATTTTCAATGCCTTGACTGTGTTAACAAGGAATTTGATAGTTTTTTTTTCCAAAATTTTGTTATTAAATGAGTAAACTAACATTGGCGGGTTCCAGTTTTTATAAATAAATAAAAAATAAATAAAATGATGAAATTTCCAACCAATGGTCCCCCCAAGTATGATAATCATGAGCATAACCTTCAAGCAAGCAACCAATTTTTTTTTCAGCCATATTGATGCTTGAAGAAATTTGATATTCATTAATATTAAAATTTTAAAAATATTTTTATTGTAAGTTAATTTAATCTTAGGAAACAAAATCTGAAAATCAAGGTAAACAATAATTTTTGTTTATACAAAAAGATTGTAACTTTAGATAAAAAAATAATTTAATTTATCATATATCATATTTAAAAAAACGAGTATCTTAATTAAATTAATCTCAAAATTTTAAATCATAATTATTTAATTCGTATTGTTAAATGTAAAATATGAATAGACCAATTTAGATTGCAGCATTAAAAAATTTGTCGGCTTCACATAATAATATTTAAGTTTTTAATATCAAAGTAATGGATAATTATCTTACAAAAATACAAACAATATTCTTGTATTGAAGTTAACTAAAGCATTTTATTCATAGAATAAAATAAAAAATAAACAAAGCCGGACTTTCTTTTGATAGCAATGGTGGAGTTGGTTCAAAATTTTTTATTATCAAAATTTGATCCAAATCAATCGATCTTATAATCTTAAATTAAAGGTAATTATAATTGATCAAGTCCAATTGACCTTTCAAAATCTTTGCTTGTGACTTAGTTCAATGAATTCAAGAAGCTTAAATTTTTTTTTAAAAATATTTAAAATATTAGAAAAATTAATATTTTGAATGTATTTTAAAATTAAAATTAAATAAAAATAATTTTTTATTAATTAAATTATTGCCCTGGCCAAGCCGGGAAGGGCCTATAAAACTTGGACCTGACTTAAAACATGTTGCTTAGAGCCTGGCAAAGTCTGCTAAAAACTGATTTGGGCCAGGCTATTGACCTTAAATGGACTACCAAATGAGTGGGCGGGCCACCTTTCAGCCGTGGCCATAGCTGAAACGGCCGTGGTCTCCAAGTATAAAATGATTTGGCGGCATTCCGCTTTGAACTCTATTTTCAACTTTTTGCCGAAACAAACACGCCCTTAAAAATTTTCTCGGAGAACTTCAAATTCCCGCCAATTCTTATCACCACTTTCAAATTTCTCTCTCTCTCCCTCTCTCTGCTCTGATTCGATTCAGGTGAGAGTAAAACTCTTGTTTTTGAAATTTATTTTCAAATTGTTCAACTTTAATTACCAAGATTTTCGTTTTGATTTCTATCCTTAAATTTCAACATCTGTTACTAAAGATCAATCCTTATGTAACTTACTCGAAAATTTCAGATGATTTGTAATTTAAATTTAGATGCTTTGATTAGATCCTTATTTATTTGCAGTTAATTGCACAAGTTCGTTATGCTTTAATATCTTCTCTTGTAACCCTAATTTGAGAACTAGTGTTTGACTCTTGGGCAATTTAATTGAATCCGCTTTGGCTTTGCTTTAACTTGCAGTTCAAAGGTTTGGTTTTTTCTTTGCCTCTGTTGTTAGTTCTAAAATGCTAAACTCTAAATGCTCCAATGAAACCGAAACGCTAAAACTAAATAGGTCTTGTTTGAAGTTGGAATTTAGAGGGTTTGTTTTTAATTTTTGTTTTTGGAGATTGAAATGTTATGCACTGATTTTTAATTGAAAGCTAGCGGTGGCAGATCCTCATAGAAATAGGGTTTCAGCTGGTTTTTCGTGTTGATTTTTATCTGCAGTGTCGGTGCATATTTTTGATAAATTACTTTTTCAGTTTTATCTTGTTTACAATCGGTTTGGTTGATAGGAAAGTTTTGGCGACATGGGAACTATCAGAAAGAGAAGGGTAAAGGCCTTGGAATCGTATGCAGAGGTTAATGCGAGCGTAGGTTGTAATGAAGTTGATAAATCTAGAAAGAGAAGTGTTGGGCAGCAGTTTCAGAAAGCAACAGGCAGGACATTGGACCTGTGTTTTTATACTAGTCTTGTGGAAATTTATCTTTTTAAGTATGAATGCTGACCGTGTTTCATAATTTGATGTGCTTGAATTGTGCTTTTAACTATAAGTTTTTTATCTTCTAATTTAGGAAAAATTGAAAAGGATGAGCATTCATCACCTCCTGGCTCAGGTGAAGCACTATCTTTGAGGTTTGCAACTACAACTACAAGTTCTGTGGAAGAAATTACAACGTCACCTGAACTTGACCTTAATACAAAAGAAAGACTTCATCCTTCCGCCAAGCTCAAGTTGCAGCTTTTTCCAATAGATGAAAGCACTCGTCTAGGATTAGAAAAGGTAGAACTTTAAAAATTAAAACATTTTAAACAGTTTAAGAACGTTTTATAAGATATGCATAGGCTGAGGTTAACTATTCTTTCCTCTAGGATGGGTTTCATCCATACTTGGAACTGACTTTAAGTGCTAGAAAGAGGATATCGTCTGTACTTAAGCACCTTGATAGTAAGTGGGGCAGTTCAAGCATTGCTGTTGGGGAGCCCATGCTTTTCCCATATATAGCAGAAAATCTGGCCGGTTACGGATGGACGAGAAATGACATTTGCATCAGTGCCAGGGATGTCTATGCAACAATCGGAAGCCCAGCTGTGTTTCGCTTAAGGTCCAATACTTGATTACCTTTCTTATTCTTTATTTTTGGACTCTCCTTTTATACATTAAGTTTGTTGTCTCCTAGAAGTTTGTTCTTATACCGTGACCAATTGTACTTTGAAGGTATGGGTGGATGTCTGATCTTGAAACAAAAACCTTGGGAAGGGCTTCTGTATCAGCTCCCTTAAAAGCCTCCTCAAAACTTGAAGATGTACAGAAAGGTTGCAATACTCACATGCAGAATACATATGGAAATGGTGAAAAACCTGAGGTAACAAGTGAAGAGTCTGAAAAACCAATCATTATGAGTGGAGAAACAAATGCAATTGTTGCTGAGAAGATGCCATCTAATGGAGGAATTGATTCCATGGTACATTGTCTATGTCCAGTTTTCTGATTATTTGCTCACCTAGAGAATTAGTATTGTAAATGTCTTTTTCTATGTTATTTTTGGCAGCAGTGCATTGTGAGTAACCTGGATCAAACATTTAATAAGGTTACAAGTTACAATAAAGACATGCGCATGGCAATATATTAGATGATCATGTGAATTTTGCCTCTTATATTTACCCCTTTATTCTGATGATAACAATTTTGCAGGCTTATGAGGTAATGCTTTGGGATCACACCATAAGTTATTTGATTATGGTGAACTTAGCGCAAAACTAAAACTTTTATGTCCAAAAGAGTACAAGGTTGCAATAAGTTTAATGTCAAAGAATTTTCCTTTCTGAAAGTGCTTTTTTCATCTGTTAGGAAAATGAAGTGAGAATAGATAATAGGATCGGACAATCATTGGCATTGTGGGCAGACAGTCTAACTAACATTAGCATAGGAGGCCTGCTGTCAGAAGCATCAATGCAAGGCAAGTTTGGTAATTGTGATCCCAAATCAAATGGGGGCATTGCCGGCTTGCAATCATCTCAATTAATCTTTGATTCATTTGATGCTTTCCTTGCTGGTCAAATGAATCCCTCTCAAAATCCAAGGCCGCCACAGCAGGACTCACATTCCTCAATTTTGGATGCTGAAGATACATGCCATGCATTTCCATTTCAAAAGTTTTCTTCTTTAGGCAAAGATGCTGTAGGTTCGGGTGGAAATGCTTATTCTCATGCCGACAGCCAGTACACCAGTTCTAAGTCATTCAAACATCCCAATCCAACAGAGGTTTGCTAAATTTTTATTATAATTGTCACCTTCCATATATTTGAAATTTTTTTCGAAGCACTTATATTTTGTTTATTAGGATTTAGAATTTAAGGTTGGATTATTTTGAGTTATGACATGCATAAGACATTCCAAGAATTCCTTTTCACAGGCCAATATTCAATCACAAGGCCAGGCTTGTCGACAATCAGACACAAACTTGCTACTTTCTTCACGAGTATATAACAATGAAAGCAGCCTGGGGCTCTCAGGCATCAAATGGGTACTTCAATTCATTATCCCTTTTTTTTGTCGCTTTTCTCTTCTAAGACTTTGATTTCCATCGGCAGGTAATGCCGCCATTTTTGCTACATTTTATTTATTTTTGTTTACATTCTTCTTTCAATGGAATGTGAATGCAGACAGACTCCTTAGGACCCTTTGATCTCGGCCTACATTCTTCCCGCAAAAGCACTAGCGGAGACAATACCAGCACTAGTGGCATTCTCAATCAGTAGGTTCCTCTTGCAAATTTGCTGTTGGTTCTGTTCATGAGGTTCAGAAACACCACATTGGGAATGGGAAACAAACAATATTGATTATAAACCTGAAATGAAAGTAAAGCAGTTTTTGTTCATATTGTGTAATTTGTTATTGAGATACCAACAGGGTGATAGATGTTAGGATGTTGTTTCAAGTCAAGGAGCAGAAAACATCAGAAATGGTAACTTCAATCTTCCAGGCTATTTCCATGGCCGGACTGCCTATAACTTTTCTTATCTCAAGGTTAGAAATTGTCTACCTTTCCTTTCTGAAGGAGGCCAAAGAAATACCTCTACTCCACTTGTTGCCAATGAAATGTTGATAGTTGCCTTGCTGCCTCAGCTACCCTGAGAAAACGTCTCAAAATCTCACGGTAGATTATCGATATCATTACTATAATCAATGAGAAATGAAGCTGAGAAATGTATAATAATTAAAACTCAAGAATTGAATTTGCACTATAAATGAAGAGGATTCCAGGATTTTTAACCACACAATAAACTTTCACCAGAAGAAAAAATACAATATCCTACTATTGACCAAACAGATTTAATACGGAAAAACATGGCCAGGACCATCAGCATGCATGTCCATAGAGTCATTTGAGCTGGGGGAATTGCCATCCCTGTTTTGTTGATGAGAATGGTTCTCGTTATTGCATTGTCCGTTTACAGATGGTAAAACATTGTTTGAATTATAACCACCCTGTGCCAAGTGGTAGTGCTGAAGGCTCCGACGAACAGGGCTCGAGAGGGCATTTGAGAAAACAGAGTTCTTAACTTGGTTATCACCAGATCGAACTCCCTGCCCAATGATTGCAGATGAAAATGGATTGAAGGAAACAGGGGCACCTAAATTGTTCAATTGTATTGCAGTTTGGGAGTGTGGGTGCTGCAATGGCAACCTTGGGGACATTGGAGGCTCCTCTCCATCTTCGAGCTCATTCTGCAGAAATATTAGACAAAATTCCAAGGTATCACTTCATTATAACAATAATAAATCGATCTTTATGTCCAACTACATTTGAACAAATCAAAATGAAACAAAGGAACTGTTGAAACGCGAAAGCTCAAAGACGAAAGGAGAAAGGTTGATAAATCCAGATGAAACAAATTCTATATCTGTAATGAGAAAGGTCCCTTCTCTGAAGTTCTCTTTCAATTCTGTTTCTTCCCTTACCCACACAATCTTCAAAATTCTATTTGGTCAAATACCTAGCACCAAGTTTCTCTAGTCCGTTTGTTACAGTATTTCACACAGAATCATCTCCAAAGATCTCAAAATGCAAAACATGCATTATTCTTAGCCAAATGATCAACTTTCCAGTGGTAGCAAAAATTCCACTAGTTAAAAGATTATAACAACAAAGTAAGCCTTTTTTTTTCTCCTACAAAATGCGATTAAACATTGCCTCTCCTAAACGGAACTAAGCAAAAGTAACACCAAACAAATAAGCTAAACTCGGAAATCTTCAATTCTTCAAACCTCCGGAGAAAGAAGTAAAATTAAATAAAACAGTGTGGTCAACTTATTATTTAAAGCATTGTCTAAATCATATGATCCAATGACTCATGGATAGCATTTTAAAAGGCACCTAAGCATAGATCCAGTTCAATCACAAGAAATAACAAAACAAACCTGCAAATAAGAAAGTATATCACCGGTTGTCGCCCTTGACCCTTCTTCTTGCTGCCTCAGAATCCATTGATAGAGCTTCTCCTGAGAAGACAAAAGTGGATGCATAAATTACACTGACAGGAAGGCAATTATCATAAACCAAAACCCACAATGTATAACCAAATCATAAGCAAATCAAAAGAAAATTCATATAAAATAACGAATGATCGAAAGATAAAAATATAACAAAAATAAAAAGTCAATTATTATTATTATTATTATTATTATTATTATATATTGTAATCAAACAAATATATATAAAGAGATTTCAGCTACACATAAAATTGATTTATTAAATAAATAAAAAGAAAAAAAAAAACCGAAACAAAAAGAGGGTTAGGGAGCGGACCAGAGCGTGACGTTCACCGGCCTGAAAGGAAAGGCGTTGGTGGTTCATGGCCTGAGTGTAAAGCTGGGAGAGGGAGTTTGCAGCGCTAGAAAAGCTGGTGTACATGCTCCGGTCAACCTCATCAAGGCGCGTGGCATCGGATTTTCTCTTCTTAGCCATTTTTATATTTATTGAAAATAAATTAGAAAATATAAAAAATAAATAGATAAAACCCTAGGAGAGAGAGATATTACATATTAATATGCGTTATATTTGTGAGGTGAGAATGAGATGAAGAATTGTAGGTTTTGGATGCTTCACTTTGAAGGAGACGATTACAATTTACGAAGCATGACGTAAAGTTTTGAGCTGTCCCATGGGCCGCCTTTCATCGCTGTTTTAGTTATTGCTGCCCTCTTCAACTTTTAAATTGGGCCTGCCTATATGGTAAACAAAATATTTTAATGAAAATGTTTTTATGGATAAAAATACCAGGACTAGTATAATTTTTCCTTACACTGGTTGCTGTGTGTCATGTTTGTTTACTCGGTTAATACACTCAATTTTTGTGTCATTCGTCAATGCACGTACAATTTTCTTGTCATCTTACTTCAAGTATTGGCTTGTCCACGTTAATGAAGGGCACGATTCAACAATTTTATTAATGGTTCATCGAGATATTATTTTAAAATTAGATATTTAATTTTTAATTTATTTAAAATTATTAAATATTATTTATATTTATTTAATATCTAATTTATAATTATTTATGTAAATTCTTCTAAAGTTTTATATAAACATATTATCAATTATTAATTATTTCAATCCAATAATCGCTTTTAATCTTATATATAAAATAAAAGAAAAACCAAATATATAAAACTTAAGTATTTTCTCTCCCTTTTAACTTCTTAAGCACACTTCACTTTCTTTTCTATCGTAAACATACTTAAATTTTGAAACACGTCCCGAAAAACTAACTTCGACCCTTTGACAATGTTTTGGTTGCAAGTCCAGCTTTCCTTACCTTCAACCTTCGTCTAATTTCTTTCCATCTAATACATCCAAAAATACAATCAACACTATGAAATATTAAAAAATAAAAAAAAATCTGACTACAATAGTATTTACCGAATATATATATATATATAGTATTAAGTATATAATGCAAAATTTCAATAATAACTTAATAAAATTGGCCTATCAGGGAAAATTTCAAAATGATATTATTATAAACGAAAAAAGAAAGGAAAGATGAGCTGCTGCTTGCAGTTTCGGCCTTGCGAAGTAATGGATGCCTAAAACAAATATAAAGGATTTTTAATTGTTTTCGTATTTTACGACTTTACCTTGCTCATCGGCAACCTGGTTTGCCGGAAACGCAAGGTTATCGAAGTTAGTAAACCTAACACGCTATTCTCTGAACCTTTCAACGGTTGTTTCTTGCTAGGTTGGGCTCGCTACAAGTCTACCCCAGCTAGGCAAACCACTATTACATGAATATAATAATATATTAACATTGAACATGCATTACATTTTGCATGGAATTTTGAGATTCCCAACCTTACAAGAAATTTTACCAAAAAATTAGCAACAATAAAAAAATAAATGACAAGCGAGAAATTTCAGAAAGGAAAAACATTGCCCGGAGTCTCAGCATGCATGTCCATGCAATCGTTTGCGCTTGGGGAATTGGCTTCCCTATTTTGTTGGTGAGCGTAATTGGTCTCATTAATTCCAGGTCCATTGCCAGAAGACACAACAGTATTTGAATGGTGACCACCCTGAACTAAGTGGTAGTGCTGAAGACTCCACCGACCAGGGCTGGAGAGTGTAAAAGCCATAGCTGAGTTCTTTGCTTGGTAATCCCCAGAACAAACTCCTTGTGCAATTGTTGCCAGTGAAATCGGAGTAGAAGAGAAAGGAGAATTTGAAGTATTGAGATGGGTTGCAGTTTGAGGGTGCTGCTGCTGAAATGGCAGCCTGGGAGACATTGGAGACTCCTCTGCTCCATATTCAAGCTCATTCTACAGAAATTAGGAAAAGATAATTATCATGAAAAAAGAAAATACTCCAAGGTCACTTAATTTTTCCATACATAGTAACTATTCTTTGTCTTCCACCATATTTTGAAAACGTTAAAAATTCCAAGGAAACAACGTAAGCTGTTTGTCTATCAACTACATATCATATACGAACAACATGTTACATGTCAAATACTAGACACAACACAATGGTCCTGGACTAAAAATTGGAAATATCTTGCCTAACAATCATCACCATCAAAGCCATAAAACCATTATTGATGAAATGGTTACTACATCTTCATGTCCTTGATATTTTTTAAAATAACAATGCGTAGCATGACTAAATAAGTTGTGGACATGATAGTTCAATCACCTTAATATGCAATGTTAGTTTGAAATACAAAGAAATGTCAAAGCCAACCTAATTCAACACACGGCCTGCATAAATAACCCTGATTATACATTAATGCCCCAAGTTAACTATATTTGTCCTTCATTAGTTCAGAAACCAGGTGCAAGACAGTAGACATGTCCAACACAGTATTAATCAGAGGGTTAATTGTGCTTGAAAGCACCAATGTTCTTCCAGTAGATAACACAATACACCTCCTATTTTTGCTTCACTCAGATGCAACGTGTACATTCAAACAGCAGGCATGTCCAACACACTATGTGGCTGCCAACTACTGTGTGGTCGGTTAACATAGTGCTGGCCTCTCAGTTCTAGTTACCAGGGATTAATCCTTGGCAACCTCAAGTATAAAAACACACACACACTATGCGGTCGTGTGTACCTCATATCATGTTGTTACCAGTGGCAGATAGCAATAAGGCAAGTTTTTCCTAATATAGATCTCAGAATTGCAGAAAAGAAAACAAGACCATATTACCCTTTCACTTTTACCCCTTGGGAGTAAAGATAGCAATAGTTGTCTGAGATGTATCACAAGCCTAAGCCTACTAACTCACCTTACAATAACTAGTAGCACTACCAGTTCAAACCTGAACAGATATAGATTTCCAGGAAAGTATCATTATCAACTTATAATCCAGGATCATCATTCTATCAATTAGGAAATCCAGCAAAAGGATAATAGTATCTTCTAACCTATGCTATCCTCCTCATCCTCCCGCAGACTTACTTTACTCTCGTTTCCAGTCAAAACCCCAAACATACTTCTAAGTTCTAACCCCCGCCAGGATCATGCATCTATCAATTAGGAGTTCCAGCAAACTGGTAATAGTCTCTTCTATCCTACTTTACCCTTCCATCCAATGATCCAAGCACCCCAAACATACCGTTTCAGTTATGTGCTTAGCTGTCAGAACACTCCAATTAAATTCACCAGAATGATGCAAAAACATAACATTGGTTGAAGCATTAAGTTCAATACAAAGGATACAAAATTGAGTCGAAGAAAGGTACTAAAGAAAAGGAACAATCATTCACCAAACAGATTCATCAAAACAATAAGAGCAAGAGCCACAAAAGATACCTGCAAATAAGCAACTATATCAGCTGTTGTCACCCTTGATCCTTCTTCTTGCTGCCTCAAAATCCATTGAAAAAGTTTCTCCTGTACCAAAAAGAAAATTATAATAAAGAGACAGAGATATGAGATAAGAAAAAAAGATAATCGAATAAAACAAAGAGATAGAAGCAAACCGTCGCGTCACGTTCACCGGCCTGGAAAGAGAGGCGCTGGTAGTTCATGGCCTGCGAGTAAAGCAGCGAAAGCGAGTTAGCCGTGCCGCAGAAGGTGGCGTACATGCTCCGAACCACCTCATCCAGACACGTAGCTTCGGATTTCCTCTTCTTCGACATAGCCTTTTTTAAAAATTATTTAGAAAAACAAAAAAAAAAAACCCAAAAGAAAGTAAAATAAAACCTAACAGAGAGAAAGAAGAAGGGAAGACCAAAAAACCCAAAAACAGAGAGGATTGAGTTAGGCGCGTAATAAGGAAGGAAAAGAAAGCATAGAGAGGAGGGTGTCGTCTGTTGTGTGCAAAATGCTGATGAGCTGGATAGTCTAGGAGGCTGTCTCTTTGAATATTTCGCCACGTTAGATACACGTGTCTTGCCCTTTGCATTACTGGAACCACCGTCTTCGGCCCTCCGCCGCCACATGTTAGTACACACGTTTTCTTTTTCCGATTTTATATTATCAACAACTAATATTGGACCTCCACCGCAGTTTGTTAAGCCTGCGGTTAAATGTTAATTTAAAATTTATTTTAACAGAACATATATATATATATATATATTAAGTGTGAAAAAAATTATAAAATTAATTTAAAATTATAATATTAAATTTGATTTAAATTTTTTTATTTAATTTGAATCAAATTTAAATATTAAATATATATTAAATTCAGATCGACATGAAAAATTAAAAAAATTAAATTAAATCAAATTATATATTATTTTTAATTTTTATATATTTTAAATTATTATAAAATAAAAATAATAATTTTATATCAAAATTTACTTAAATATATTAAAATTTTATATTAAAATAATATATATAATAAAAAAAATATAAATCAATAAATCAAATAAAATTGAACTAATAAAATTTCGTTCGATTCAATTCAATCCAAATTAAACCGTTATTACTCTTAATATATGTAGATATATATTTAGTTTATTTGATATTTTTTATTTAATATTTAATAAAATATAATAATTGATAATATATTTTTGTTCGAATTTAGTAAACTGAATGCTGATTTAAGTTGGGCTTCAATAGGCTCGGCCCACTTTCTTTTCCCTCCCTTCTTTTTTATTATTGGTATTAATCAGTTTTGATATGCTTATAATTGCTATTAATCAATAAATGGGTTGTATGGGCAGCAGGGCCCATTAAGGCCTAGTGCTAGGCCCAGCTAAACACCCTCCATTCCACTAATTTTAAAAGAGATAATGTGTAAAGCGAAATATTTAATATAATATTGAAATTATAAATTTAATAATTAAAATTACATCTAAGTATAATTTATTTGTGATTTATCATTATTTAAAATTAATCACATTAAAAATGAGTAGCATGTTGACATTATGAATAGAGCAATTAGGACAAGAAAAAAAAAATAGTAAACTAGCCATCAAATTATAAATGAATTCATTTTCATTATAATTGGAAATAATATATGTTATTGACAATAATAATTCACATTGTCAATGCTGAAACCAAGAAAGAAAATGACTGATTAAGGAAACAAACACATTTATGCAAAGATTCAATCTTAAATAAAGGACTAAGAAAATGACATTTATGGACCGCCTTAATCATCCAAATTCCTAATTATCAATCATATAACATAAGAAAATCATAAATCATTTGCATCCCGATTTTTTACATTACTGTCGCTTTACTATCTTCACTCCGCTTAATTTCCTTTTAAAATTTTAATTTATTAAGTAAGAAAAAATTAAGGTAAATTTTTATTTTCTTTCCTCTTTAGTCTAAGTCTCACTCTCCATTTCTTTCATGGCGAGACAAGGAAACGCATTTGAAATCAAGCTATAACTGCAAAAATAAAATAAAATAAAAAACTCCTATTAAAGCGCAAATCCCGAGAGGACCGCGTTGGACTCTCTTCTTTCTTCTTCTTCTTCTCTTCTCAGGTTCGTTTTCTTCAGCTCCGTTCATTTTGTGGGAATAAATAAAATTTTCTTTTCCTTTTCCAAGTATGTTTTGAATCGATATCTTTTAATGCTTTGTTGTTTTGATCTTTTACGACTTTATTTTTTATTTTTATTTTGCTTTGATGTTCTTTGTGTTTCTTTTAATACTGTACTTTTTTTAATTTTATATTTTTGGATTGAAATTGTTTGTGAATTTTTATGTTTTACAAATGAAGCGTAATTAAATAAATGTTAAGAGTGATGGATCTGCTTACTTACAAATAAATGCATAAAATTTGAATTCGATCTCTTTTTTTTTAAATTGAAAAATTGTTAGTTTGAAAGTTTTCAGTATTAATTTTATAAGTTTAGATCTTAGCAAGCAGGTCAAATTTATGTAGCTGTAAAGGTTTCAATTTATGATCCCTTGCTTGATTGTTGTTTTTAACTAAAAGTGAGCAATTAATATGTCCTAGTTTGCTCATTGTTTGTTGTCTAGGTTTTAATGGAATAAATAGTTAATAGATTGTTATAAGGAAAGCTTAGAGAAAAAGAAAATGGGGCCATGTTTGTTTTGCTTCTTTGTTTCATCATTTCTTTTATGATGCTTTTGCTATTAACACTGCTTAAGTACTGAAATTTGGGTTGCTCTGCTGTTCACTGTAAAGTGGATAAATTTCTTTGGTTTCATTTTGGGAACCTAAATTCGGATTTGGATATCAAAAGTTTTTTACTTGCTTAAAATTATTGAATTTGAAACTATTAATTGGATAGATTTGAGATTAAGTTTTAAATGGATTGGATTTGACTTGAAAAGTAATTTTTGACATCTTAATTTTGGCCCTTTTAAAAATTCTATAGGGAATTGGCCCAAATGCAGATCCAGCTTCTTTAAATCGTTCTCAAAATATAAATTTGAAGTTTTAAATTTCAAATCCTACTTCTATAATGTTGGTTTCCCAACAGAACACTGGCTCTCCAAAGTTGGAAGAGATCATTGTACCTTCTATCTTTTCCTCGAAAATTGTTACTTTCCTATAAGGTTGCATTTGGTAAATCGGATTTAAAAGAAAGGATTTGGATTTCAAATTTAGTATAGTTTGTATGATAAAGAAGATGTAAATAAGACATTCATGATTATTTTCAAATTCATGGATTTGTTGGATACCTATTTGGCTGTGAATTTGAAATTCCTATAGGAATTTGTGAACTTGAAATTCTTCTTTTTACACCTTTTAAATATATAAATATATTGAATGTTAACTAATTTGTGCATAATGTGTGCATTTCATTCTCACAATCTATATAGCAAATCAAATCCAAGTCAACTCCCTCAAATTCATCTTTCCCAATAATTATTTTGGAAAATGTATGTGTTGTAATTGTTTGCAGCTTTTTAATTTGTTCCTTGTTTTTATTTTTGAAAGATGAAGCTTTCTTCATTGTCTTAATTACAAGAGGATGTTTGTTTGTTCTTTCTTTAACCTTCTGCTTTTCCAAATGATTTGTTGATACAGGTATAGCACCTGGTCTTTTGACACCTGACTTAATTTTTGCTCGCATAAAAATTGAGAACAAAGACTCTGCTTGATAAGTTGGGGACTATAGCTAAAAATGTCATCAGTAAGCAAGGCTGATAGGAAGGCAGCTCTAGATGTGGCCTCCTGGTTTTTCAATGTTGTCACATCTGTGGGTATAATCATGGTCAATAAAGCCTTGATGGCTACATATGGCTTCAGTTTTGGTATGTTTTGTATGAACATTTTACCTGCAAAACATAGATAAACTTTGCGTTTGCATTACATATCTAATAGATCAATCACTTAATGTTAATTGTGCCTCCATAGGTTCTTGTTCTATGGGTTCACCTCCACATGGTCAACCTTAAAGGAAGGAACAGAGTGGCATTATGAAGTAACATACATTGATTTGGTTTTCCTATTTGTTCAGGTTGTGTTTGTTGATTAGAAAAGGAAAAGCAAAGAGAGAAATTTTATTGAGTAAAAGATTATCTTTCTATATTCTATGTTCCTTTTTATATCTTAAACAATAATAATTTTTGAGAATTTCAATCCATTATTGAAGTAGGAAGTTTTTTGACCCATAGCAGAAATTTTTATTGCCAGCTAATTGCCTGACAATCTCAAACTTTACATACAATCCATCTTAAAAAAGCACCCCCTTAAACTAGGACAGAGCCTCCTCTTCCAATTTTTTGGTTTAGATTTTGGATGGAAACAGCTTAAGTTCTGTTTAGTTTTGAAAAATATTTCTCATTTTCCCTTTTGGTTTGTACTTTATATTTGAAAGAAGATAATAAGTTGGACAGTTATTTAATTTTTTTTTTAATTTTCCATAAACCAAGAAAACAAGGGTTCCACAGATTTAGTTGTTTTCATTTTTTTCTTTGATTATCTTTAAGGTAAAAGTGGAGATGAAAAATGGAAAATACTTTCCAAATCTAAGCAGGCCCTGAATTTTGGGAAAGGCTTAGTTACTCTTATATGCATGAACAGATTATGCTAACCATTCTTTATAGAACGATATAATTTTGTTTTGGAGATATGTAATGTCATTTATGTGGAAAGTTTAATGCTTGATATTGCTTAAGAACCCTCTGGACTTATCTAGTTGGTTGAAGTTATTTGATGATGTTTTGCAGTTGCATTTTGTCAATGCAAATATGTATATCTGATTTTATCTCATATGTCCAAGCACGTTTTTAAAATTCAATGGTTACATATGTATAAGAAATTGATTGGAAGATTCCAGATTAGACTTTAGCATTACCTGTATGCAGAAGTATAACACCTTTCTAATGGGAGAGCTTTTATTAATAGATGAAGGTTAAGAAGTGAACAGAACTTTTTACGGTCGGAAAAAAGTAGAAGTTGTATTTCATTACCTGTACACAGAGGTATAATGCCTTTCTAATGGGAGAGCTTTTATTAATAGATGAAGGCTAAGAACTAAACAGAACTTTTTACAGTCGAATAACATAGAAGTTGTCTTTCATTAGCAATCTTTTTTTTCTTCTATTTATACTTGAAAAGTCTCCAACGGTACACTCCAGCAATTAGAACTTGGCCTCCATCTTGGAGGTCCTGGGTTTAAATCCTAGGATGGACAGGGTGAGACTCGTGGGATGAGAGAGAACTAGCTCAAATCCTATAAATACCGAAAAGTATCTTACATATGAAGAATATAAATTTGTTTTGAATATGTTAATTCTGATGAAGCAAGTCAAATGTTAACAAATTTTACCTGAGCATTCTCGCAACCGTGATTTTGTGTCCCATTTATTACTGTGATGCAGCTACTACACTAACGGGTTTGCATTTTGCCACAACAACCTTGTTGACTGTTCTTCTTAGATGGTTGGGTTATATTCAGGACTCTTATCTACCATTACCCGATCTTCTCAAGTTTGTCTTGTTTGCAAACTTTTCTATTGTTGGAATGAATGTGAGTTTGATGTGGAACTCAGTGGGCTTCTATCAGGTCAGTTTTACTGCTTAGGTTATTATTCTTTTCTATGTTTAATCTTTTGGAAGTTATGTTACATTATTTTGTTGAAAAATTATTCTCAGATAGCAAAGCTGAGCATGATTCCAGTATCTTGCTTTCTGGAAGTTGTTTTTGACAAGGTCCGCTACTCGAGGGATACAAAGCTTAGCATAGTACTAGTTCTCCTTGGAGTTGCCGTCTGTACTGTTACAGATGTGAGTGTCAATGTCAAGGGTTTTTTAGCTGCTGTGATTGCAGTCTGGAGCACAGCCCTCCAGCAGTATGTAAGTAACTTTGCACGACCATTCTGATTTTACATAAGGTGCACTAAGTTCAAAGAAGATTTTGGATGGTAATATCAAATAATTTTATGATTGAACCTGGTTCAGAATGCATTTGTCATGGTTTGAGATCTGTTCATGGATTGATATTTTGGGTCTTTCCTTTTTTTTCTTCTTTATTTTTTTTGCAGTATGTACATTTTCTTCAACGCAAGCATTCTTTAGGATCTTTTGACTTATTGGGACATACTGCTCGAGTACAAGCTGCAAGCCTGCTTTTAACTGGTCCTTTTGTGGATTACTGGTTAACAGAGAAAAAGGTTTATGCCTATGACTACACTGTGATATCAGTGGTAAGGTTCTTATTATAGTTGACTAGAATCTAGTTGGTAATGATACTGCTCCATTCTCATAGAGTCATTGCAGCGGATTCAAAATATTTAATACATGATATGTTTATGGTTTTAAATTAAGTTATATTGGTAATTTTACGGATAGATTTCCCTCTGTAATGAGATTCACTCTTTATCTGCAGCCTTTGAGTGTTCATAAAAACGTCCTTCATTGTCATTGCAATAGCTGACAGTCCCAAGTGTGGCTGTTATTATATGCATGAGCTTATTGAATAGGAAATTAAGAAATCTAATCTATTGTCAAAGTTGGCGCTATTGCATGTCTATAACATATTAATGTATTATTTTGGTGCTCACTTATGCCACATCTAATTGGCTCAAAAAGGAGGACAGGAGGATATACCTTACAGACCCAGAAAGAGGGCCTGTGGTTGCCAACAATAATTTGAGAATGTTGTGTTCATGCTGAAAGGTTATTTCCATTCTTGCATCTGGTTAAACAAGGATTCCAAGCTAACTGTCCTAATGCAAGGGCAGGAATACCTCTAGAGCAATACTCTTCTTGCCTCGGATAGCTATTTCATTCCTTTCGACCCATTTAGCTTACTAAAATTCCTGATATTAGACTGAAGAAGGAAGGAGCCAATTTCATAGCATTGAAGTTGCCATCATCAAGCTATGTGAAGTGCTTTTATAATGTTCTTGATGAAGCTTCATTGTTTTTGAAGTGCTTTATATGTAGATATTACTCTCTTACTCATGGATATGTAGTTTGCTTTAAAAACTACCAGGCGAAATGATCTCAATGAGAAAGAGTAACTTTGTCTTCCATTTAAAAGAATGATTTTGCATTGGATGTAGTTGTTCATGATTTTTCCTTTAAAAAATAAGTCAACGATTTCTTAATAGCATTTAGTTTCCTGCCTTCTCTTTGGTTGGAAGAAATGATATCCAAAATTTGTTCTTCTACAATGAATTCCAGGGTATTCAGGTGTATAATTCGGTCTATCTCCTGCTAAATCCTCCAACAAGTAGGATTGATTGTGTTATCAGCTTAGCATATTGATACATGCTTTGTTTTTCATAATACTGTTTTTAAGTTGGAGGACCATGGTTGTGAACTCTAAATTCTGAAGTGCCTGTGCAAATTTGCATCTGAATTTTAATGGATTTGCTTGCAAGTAATCATGACTATTGTAAATGATATGTGATGCTTTTTTCTTGCAGTTTTTCATAATCCTGTCATGCACCATTGCCGTGGGGACCAACCTCAGCCAGTTCATCTGCATTGGCAGGTTTACCGCTGTATCATTCCAAGTGCTTGGCCATATGAAGACTATCCTTGTCCTGATCCTAGGGTTCATTTTCTTCGGTAAAGAAGGTCTTAATCTGCATGTAATTCTGGGTATGATCATTGCAGTAGCAGGAATGATCTGGTATGGTAATGCCTCATCCAAGCCAGGAGGAAAAGAACGGCGGATTTATTCAGCTCCAAGCAATAAATCACACAAACAGGATGAGTTATCAGATTCCACCGAGACAGACGAGAAGGTCTAAAAATTCAGTTACAAGTTTAACAAAGTAAAGGGAAAAGATATATGGAGAGAGAAACTAAGCTATTTTTCCACATTATGATTTCTATTGTTTTCTTTTTATTTTTTCTTTTTTCACACATCAAGGTTAATCAGTTTCTTATGCCTTTAATTTATTCAAGTGAAAGAATGGTGTTGATAGAGGGAGCAAATTCCCTGTGCAAAAACAGCATTTTTCCCCGCACTAATAAATTTTTTCTGTTGTAATTTATTATCCTTTGTCCATTTGTCCATTTGTCCAATAATTCAGGTAGCCCCACTTTTCGGGTTGATCCATCATTAAGTTTCTCTTGCATTTGAGACATGCAACAAATAAATTCCAGGCCATTTGTTGGAATTGGTACTTGGGCTAACAAATGCGAACACTGTCCTTACTAAATGCTCATATTTGTTAGGTATACAAGGGGAAGAAAAATAGGGGAATTCCCTGATTAATTGAGCCTTTCCAACAGGAATTCCCTGATTAAAGCCACTGCTGTTTGCCCATTCATTCTTCTAACAACTGTGAAAATTTGCCAGACCCTCTGATAATATTTACCCCTCCCGTTGTAGGTTACAGGGAATGACGCATTCATGGCCAAAATAGTTAATTTTGTGGTTGATGCAGCCATTAATGGTGTTCGAAGCTGCTGCACTCGTGCACGTTGATGTGTTTTAATCTCTTTGCATTTATAGCTTTAGGGTTTGAATATGCTCACATTGGAAGCAAATTCAGGGAAAGGATGAACTCAATCCCCCCTATCTTCTTCATATGAATCAAAATTCGTTACTATCAACTCGTCATTTGTTGCTGTAGATGTATAATGTCTTGACATTGATACTAAAACCCTTGAATGAAATTTGGGTCTCAAATAGTTGATATTTGTTAGAGATTCTTGTTTGACCAAGAATTTTTTGTTTTTGAACATAAAACTCACTGTTGGGTCTCCTACTGACCATGTGATGAAAAGAAGAATTTGATACATTTTCAAGATTTCATGTTTCGAATCAAGATTTATAAGATCAAACGTAAATACTTTAAGACAAATTGCAAATACGTGAAAATAGAGATGTTGATTTCGATTTATTTAATTAATTTTGAATTAAATTAATCTAATTATTTTATTTTATTTTTATTAATTGAATTAAATTTTTTATTTTAAAAATTAAAATTCAGTCAATTAATTTACTTAAAACCTTATTCTAACACTCCTAGAAAGAGTTTTGTGCATAAAATTGAAAGAAAAAAAGGGAGTAGCAAATTGCAATGGCGTAAGCCGACAAGTTAGTTCAAAAGCCGCTGCCATTTGGGTCCCCCCGATTGTTTGTTCCACCCTGTGGATAATAAGTCTTGGTGTGGCCTAACATTTGGACAGCTGATGGCTGGGAACAGCTGCCAAAAAAATTATTTAGTAACTGGAGATACAGTTTAAATAAATTATTGTGGATTTTATTCATTTAAAAAAAAAATAAAATTGAAATATTTCACATAAAATTTCATTAATATAAGCGGCATATTTTCTTTCTTTTCTTATATTTAAATTTGTTAAAATTAAAAATTTAATATTCTATTAACATATTATATGTTCCCGTATTTTACGGATACAAAATTCTTTGAAACAAAAACAAATTTACGTGTTCCAACTGGGCATCTAATACAATGCACACAAAATCTCTTTTTCCATGATTTGGTTTCGTAAATTTGGTTTTTGTCATTTGGAGGACATTGACATCGTATCAACCTAATGTCTCTGTCTTTGTGTCAACTGTGTTGTGTCTTTTAAGAGGTTGTTCCCCTAACTTTGTAGCTTTAGTCTTTGATTTTATCTCTTATTTACGAGTCAAAGGACATATTTTTCAACTGTTGTACAATGAGAAATACTATTGTCTAATCCGTTTGTGACAATAATGTATTAGTTGGACTACTATTTCATTCATGAATTACTTAATTTACTCATAAATTGATAAATTTTATTTTTGAATTTTCAATAATAACATACTGTTTTAGAGACTAAAAATAGTTGAAACAAACGTGATGAGACAAACAACAAGACTTCCTGTTGTAGTAGAAAAATAAGGACTAATACAATCAAATTATGATCATCTTTTATATTTGATGTTTTTAACTATTCATCAATAAATCGTTATAATTTCCATTTAAACATAATTGTAATAATTTTATTAAAATTTAAATTTAATAATTTAAAACACGATATGATGATACGATATAAAAAAATATGAATAATATATATATAAATAACATGATTTAAAATTTTTTTAAAAATAATAAATAAATTTAACAAAACAAAATATATATTTTATTTTTTTGTATTAATATAAATTGTAATATGTAATTTTTATGTAAAATATGATATGAATATACGAATTATTAATATTTTATATGATATGAATATATAAATTATTAGATGTACTAAATTTGATAGTAATGAATATCAAAACTTATTATTTTTTTTATTTTTTTACAAGTTTTAGAGCTCAAAATTCTCAAATTCTTTAGTAAATTTATATATAAAAAAAATGTGACAAGGTTTCAATTAATATTGGGTTTGAGTCGAATATAAGCCCAAAATGTTGAAATCCAACTTCATTTTCACATTATGGCATTTTCTTTCTTGCTTGCTTTTATTTCTTTTCTAACTATCTATTGAGAGCAAAATAATTGTTCATGTCATCATCTCTCTCTCTCGCGTGTGGCATTCATTTTCATTCTCATTTCGCCCTTTCTCTTTTGTAGTTTCCATTTTGATAACAAAGAAAGACCAAAAAGAATGTGACACCCACGATCCCTTCCCCTAATTCTCAAATTTTATCAATCAACAAAATCATCCGCTTTTTTAAGCCTTAGCTCCTTCATCAATTAATCATTATTAAAAAAAAAAATCTAACCCTATACAAAATAATTCTTTCTTCTTCTCTTTATCCTAAACACCCCCACTTTATTTTTGCTATTTTTTATAAAAAAAATTAGAATTTAAAAATAAAAAAATAAATTTTATAAATATAAGTTTTTAAAAATAATTAAAAATCAATCAAACCAGTTTAATATGCTGAGAATCATTTATAAAAACTATTATAAGAATTCCTCGAATTAAATTCGATCATAATTTATTTTTATTAACAAACCCAAAGAGTGGGCCCACCCAGCCACTCAAGTGGGGCGCTCAATTATTTCATCCGGTTGTTGGCGCACGTGTGGTGTTCCTTTCTCTTCTTCCATCCTTTCCTTTGCACATTGTTTCGAGGGTCAATTTGCCAACTGCAGTTTGTGGCTGTCACTTTATAAATTCTTTTGTTGCCCTAAATTGCGATAAAAACAAAATACAAGGAAGACAACCGAGTGATTTTGAAGTTGATGATTTTTTATTTGGGATGATAACGATTGAAATTGAATAGGATTTGGTTTTTTTTTTTTAATAATACATAATAATATAATTTTTTTAAATTTAATTCGAACATGAATTAAAATTTTTTTAAATTGATTTAATATGAATTGAATTTTATAAGTTTGATTTGGTTTATTGGTTTTTATTTTTTTATTATTTAAATATTATTTTAATAAAATTTTTAATATATTTAAATAAATATATATAAAATAATTATTTTATTTTAAAAATATTTAAAAATATATAATTAGATTAAATTCATTTTTTATATCTTGATTCAAAATTTTATATGAATTTAATATATATATTTAATATTTGATTTTAATTTGAATCAAATAAAAAAATTTAAATTAAATTAAATATTATAATTTTAAATTTTTTTTATTTTTTATCCCTATTTCTTAAATCATAGGTACTACTTTTGTATTTGAATATTTAATTTAATAGTTAAAATTTAATTTTTAAATTTAATAAATGAATTACTTTCTTTGTTTCATTATTCTAGTAAGTAATGTACATACATTTTATGTAGCAAATTAATTCATAGATCCGTTTCTCAATTTTTCAGTGCCCAAATTTATTGTGTAATTAATTAATTAGTTATTATTTCAACTTTTTAGATGAGGAGCCCATCAATTGTGGGACCCACTTGAGAAATGATAAGGTCCTTGTGGGTCCCAAGTATTACCATGAGAGAGTGAGAAAGAGAAAGTGAAGGTGACAGACTGACCGTTATATCACCCCGTCCTCCTCGCCCTTTCGCTTCGTCATAAGAAATTTTCATTTTTCTCACCACTGAAAATGCTACTGTTTAACTTTCAATTGCCTACTCGCATATCAGATTTCCAAGTGTCAAACCATAGTCTGCAAAAGGTTGTAAGAAATCTGTAAGTGACGTGGCAACAAAGAGAGCGAGTACTAACGTCTTTAGACAAAAGAGAGAGTGGAGTGACATAGGATTTAATCGAAAACAAAAAATCCAAAAGTAACCGTAAAAACTGATATAATTACTATTCTGTTTTTGGGAGGAGTCACTATTTCCCCTTTTGTTTTTGCTATTTCCAGACTAGAGACAAGCTGAGTTGAAAAATGATGTGTATAGTTTCTCATTAATTTTTGCTATTGTGAAACTTCTTAATTAATCTCTCCATAAACTAAAGCAGAATAATTTTTTTAACTATTTGCTAAGCATTTGTCGTTAATTTGGAGCAAATTTCGGATTGCCTTTTATTTCCCTCAAACCTTTATATTGGTTTCAATCATATAAACATTTTTTACACAAATTATATAAAACTCGAAAAGTATACTACATTAATGAAAAACTATGTAGCTGGGCCAAACTAGCTAGTTGCTTGGCAGGTTAGCCCAATTTCAAACCCAATTCAAAATTATTTAATCAAGTATTTGTTAAGTTTTTTTTTTTTTAACTTTGTCAAGGAAAATGTATTTTTAATATTGCTCGAATTAAATTTAAAAATATTTTTATTATAATATAAGATAAAAATTAAAATATATTTTCTCAAGATATATTTTTTAAAATAAATAATTTAATATATTAATAAACAAGAAAACTTGATATAATATTTTACTTTTGTTAAATTTAAAAACTTCAGGACTCTATGAAATAAAAATCAAAACATAAATTTTTTTTATTTTTTTGCATTTTAATTTCCAACGTCCATAAAAAGAAAAAACCACCTTAGAGGCGATATTATTGTAATGCCCCCTTAAATTCTTCACATTCAAGGGGTATATTCGTCTTTAAATATCTAGAGTATGTTAGATTTACTGTTTGTTTTTATGGCCATTTGTTAGATTTACTGTTAGATACGTTAGTGACAGCAATTGCCTTGTCTCCTACAAGGTCCCACCTTGATGAAATAAATGAAATCACGACCGTTTAAATTTGATCAACGGTGAGTGTTGAGAGAGACGTCGGCCTCGTTCGTACAGTACCACACCACAAAGAACAACCATAAATATTCACGAAATGAAAATCCGAATCCACCGGGACGAAGGCTCGTGAAAGAGAAGCGCCAATTATTTGGGGAATTGGAGTTGAGTCAAGTGACCTCAACAGATAATATGATTTACATACGAGAATGTAGTAATTTTCTTTTATCGTTTATTTAAATTTACACCATAATTTACATATTTGGTTTTTTGTAAAATATTTATTATTATATAAAAATTATATATTATAATTGATGTTATTATGTATAAAATATATTTTGAATTATTAAATTTATATATCATTGAAAATGGTGTGATAGAAAGGATTTTTTTTGCCTCGTATATGTCGTTTAATGACTTGATTCTTTCAACACGCGTCCAAAGGTGCCTTAAATTTGATTTGGGTGAATGTTTAAGAATAATTAAATCTTTTGTTTCAATGAAAAAAAGAAGGGAAAAGAAAGGAAACCCGGTGATACAGAGGCACGTTACGTTTAAAGGAAGGAAAGAAGGGAGGGTGGGGAGGGAGAAGTGCATGGCAAAGAGCATGAGGATTGAGGAAATTTACGTAAAAACCTTTTTCCGATGTGGGAAAAGGAGAACTCTTATTTAAAAAAGGAGTACATAAATTGCCAAAATGACTTTGATTAATCCTCGTGAACCAAATAGTCATATTAAATTAAGAGATTGGGAATCTTCCCATTAATTGACAGTGATGGATCAATCCTTCATCACACGTATGCTTCAAAAGCTAGAGAGACAAACACTTGGTTTCCTTTTTTTTTTTTTTTTTCCTAAAATTAAGGCAAGTAAGAGAGAAAGGAGTAAACAAAAGATTAAAATAAGATTAACCCAAACCAAAACCAGCTTTTTATCTGAAGAAACAAACGGAAAGGGAGTGAAAGAAAATGAAAGGATTGATACCGTCCTCCTGATCTCAAGCACTTAATCACTCATCTAGAGAGACAAATTTATTATTTTAACCATTATTAAATTACATTAAATTGTTGGAGTAGGAGAAGATTTATTAAAGAATTGAGCTTATTGAAGAAATGGAGAAAGAAAGAGAGGGAGAGAGTCACATGGCATGTGTGCAACAGCTGTCTCCACTCCCCCACTTGATAAATACCCCTCTTACCATTGTTACTCCGTCTTTTGACTCTCTTCCTCTTTCTTTCAGTAACACAAAGCCAAATAGAACAAACAGGGACGAGAAGAGAAAAGAAAAGAAAAACCCGAGCTTTCTCTCTCTAAAACCAGAGCTCAAAGCTTTATCTTTTCTCTCTAATGGCAGGGCTCAAACCCTAAACTCCTTCTCTCTTTCTTATCCCAAAAAATAAAGTTTCCCACAAAAATGAGACCTTTCTTTGCCTCAAGAATTTACTTTTCTCTCCTCATTCTCACCTTCACCACCGCCACCTTTCTTATTTCCCTTGAAGCTGCAGCTGCTGCTGCTTCTTCTAACGCCAAAGATTCTCAGCTACTGCTCAACTTCAAAGCCAGCTTGCCTAATCCATCACTTCTTCAAAACTGGCTTCCTAACCAAGACCCTTGTAGCTTCATAGGTGTTACATGCCAAGACTCCAAAGTTTCCTCTATTCAACTTAGCAATACCTACTTAAGCACAGATTTTCACTTTGTTGCCTCCTTCCTTTTAGCCCTGGAAAACTTGGAATCCCTTTCTTTGTTAAAAGCCGACATCTCTGGTAACATTTCATTCCCTTCTGGATCCAAGTGTAGCTCCCTGTTAACCACCGTAGATCTATCTCAAAACACCTTGACTGGCCCTATTTCAACTGTTTCCAACTTGGGTTCTTGCTCACACTTGAACGTTCTCAATTTATCAAGCAATAGTCTTGAGTTTTCTGGTAAAGAATCCAGGGGTTTGCAGCTAAGTTTGGAAGTTCTTGATCTTTCTTTCAACAAGATTTCTGGTGGAAAAGTGGTTCCTTGGATTCTTTATGGTGGTTGCAGTGAGTTAAAGCTCTTGGCTTTGAAAGGAAACAAGATTTCTGGTGAAATAAATGTATCAAATTGCAAACATTTGCAGTTTTTGGATCTTTCATCAAACAATTTCTCAATGGAGACTCCTTCATTTGGAGACTGCTTAGCTTTGGAACATCTTGATGTTTCTGCCAACAAGTTTTCGGGTGATATTTCACGTGCAATTTCTTCGTGTGTGAACTTAAATTTCTTGAATCTATCAAACAACCAGTTTTCCGGTCCGATTCCAGCTTTGCCAACTTCCAATTTGCAGCATCTTTATTTAGCTGAAAATAAGTTTCAAGGAGAGATTCCTCTGTATCTCACCCAAGCTTGTTCAAGTCTTGTTGATCTGGATCTTTCTTCAAATAATCTTTCTGGCATGATTCCTAGTGGCTTTGGTTCTTGCTCTTCTTTGGAGTCTTTTGATGTATCTAGTAACAACTTCACAGGTAAACTGCCCATTGAGATATTTCAGAATATGAGTTCCTTGAAGAAGCTTGGTTTAGCTTTTAATTACTTCTCTGGTCCTTTGCCCGAGTCTTTGTCTAGTCTTTCCAACCTGGAGGTTTTAGATCTCAGTTCAAATAAATTTTCAGGGTCAATTCCAGCCTCTTTGTGTGAAAATCCGACAAGCAGTTTACAAGTTCTGTATTTGCAAAACAATATCTTAACTGGTTCTATTCCTGCTAGTCTCAGTAACTGTTCCCAGCTTGTTTCACTCCACTTGAGCTTCAATTACCTCACGGGAATAATTCCTCCAAGCTTGGGTTCTCTCTCCAAGCTTCAGGATTTGAGGCTTTGGTCGAACCAGCTCCACGGAGAAATCCCTCAAGAGCTTAGTAACATTCAGACACTTGAGACCTTGATTCTGGACTTCAATGAGTTGACAGGAACAATACCTTCTGGTATAAGCAACTGTACCAAGTTGAATTGGATTTCTTTGTCCAACAACCAGTTGACTGGTGAGATTCCTGCTTGGCTTGGCAAACTTTCCAATCTTGCAATTCTCAAACTCAGCAATAATTCCTTCTATGGAAGAATCCCACCAGAGCTTGGAGATTGCCAAAGCTTGATATGGTTAGATCTTAATACCAATAACTTGAATGGAACTATCCCTCCTGTGCTGTTCAAACAATCTGGTAAAATTGCTGTCAATTTTATTGCTGGGAAGAGGTATATGTATATCAAGAATGATGGAAGCAAAGAGTGCCACGGATCAGGAAATTTACTAGAATTCGCTGGAATTAGACAGGAACAGTTGGATAGAATTTCCACCAGGAACCCTTGCAACTTTACTAGAGTCTATGGAGGTCACACGCAGCCCACATTCAACCATAATGGTTCTATGATTTTTCTTGATCTTTCTTACAATTTTCTGTCAGGGACAATTCCGAAGGAGATTGGGACAATGCGATATCTCTTTATCTTGAATTTGGGCCACAACGATATCTCTGGAACCATCCCACAACAGATTGGGAATTTAAACGGTCTTGGCATTCTTGATCTTTCCTACAACAGGCTGGAAGGGTCAATTCCACAATCCATGACTGACATTACATTGCTCATTGAGATTAATCTGTCAAACAATCTTCTCTCTGGCATGATTCCTGAAATGGGTCAGCTGGAAACATTTCCAGCTAATGATTTCCTAAATAATTCAGGTCTCTGTGGGGTCCCTCTTACTTCCTGTGGTAGAGATCCAGCAGCAGGTTCAAATTCTGAGCATCAAGAGTCTCATCGCAGGCAAGTTTCTCTTGCTAGGAGTGTGGTAATGGGATTGTTGTTGTCTCTCTTCTGCATCTTTGGTTTGATTGTAGCTGTTGTAGAGACGAAGAAAAGAAGGAATAAAAAGGATTCTGCTCTTGATGTTTATGGGGACAGTCATTCCCATTCAGGCACCGCAAATACCAACTGGAAGCTAACCAGTGCACGAGAAGCATTGAGCATCAACCTGGCCACATTTGAGAAGCTCCTTCGGAAGCTCACCTTTGGTGATCTTCTTGAAGCCACTAATGGCTTCCATAATGACAGCCTTATTGGCTCTGGTGGTTTTGGTGATGTATACAAGGCCCAACTAAAAGATGGGAGTGTTGTTGCAATCAAGAAACTAATACACATCAGTGGACAGGGTGACCGAGAATTCACAGCAGAAATGGAAACCATCGGGAAGATTAAGCACCGGAACCTTGTTCCTCTCTTGGGTTACTGTAAGGTGGGAGAAGAACGGCTTCTAGTTTATGAGTACATGAGGTATGGAAGCTTAGAGGATGTTTTACATGATCAAAAGAAGGCTGGGATCAAACTGAATTGGGCAGCAAGGAGAAAGATTGCCCTTGGAGCTGCAAGAGGTCTGGCGTTTCTTCACCATAATTGCAATCCTCATATAATTCATAGAGATATGAAATCAAGCAATGTCCTGCTTGATGAGAATTTGGAGGCTAGAGTCTCAGATTTTGGGATGGCAAGGCTTATGAGTGCAGTGGATACGCATCTGAGTGTCAGCACATTAGCCGGTACTCCTGGCTATGTTCCTCCTGAATACTACCAGAGCTTTAGATGTTCCACAAGAGGTGATGTTTACAGTTACGGTGTAGTTTTGCTCGAGTTGCTAACAGGGAAAAGGCCTACAGATTCTGCTGATTTTGGTGATAACAATCTTGTGGGGTGGGTGAAACAGCATGCGAAACTTAGAATAAGTGATGTCTTTGATCTAGAGCTCATGAAAGAGGAGCCAAGCCTTGAGATTGAACTTTTGCAACACTTGAAGGTAGCCTGTGCTTGCTTGGATGATCGACCATGGAGACGACCCACAATGATTCAAGTCATGGCAATGTTCAAGGAAATACAAGCAGGGTCTGGACTAGACTCTCAATCAACTATTGCCACAGATGATGGAGGTCTTAGTGCAGTCGAAATGGTAGACATGACCATAAAAGAAGTCCCTGAAGGTAAGCAGTAGATGAAACAGGTTCTACCAAAGTTTCATGAGAAATTCTTTGAAGATAAGAAGAAGAAGAAGAAGAAGAAGAAAGAAGAAGCAGATGTTGATGATTCATTCAGCTCCCACAAAATTTTCCCTCTTCTTTACAACTTTAAAATGGCATAGAACTGCCTTCTGTATCTCTACCATTTGACGTATCTTGTATCCCTCCCAAAAATCTTGTTATACATAAAAAGGTTGTTTAACTTATTATAAATGTGTAAATATACAGTTCTCAATTGTTATGCTCTTTTGTTTCGCAGTTTTTTTTTTTGTAAGAAAACTTTGTTTCAGATATTGAATCCTCAAAAGGAACCTCTTAGATTGGATCAGTGACATCAGTGATGGTGACTAAGTGAAGGCTCTTTTGGCCTCTTCTTCAGGTTTCTTGATTTTTTTTTTCATGCCCTCTTTTATCGTATTCCTACTTTATTCCATACAAATATACATATCAAGCTATGTCTTTATATTTATTTAAGATTTATACTACAGAGGGCAACACATCTGAATCTAAATTGAGAAGTGTATTTGAATTAAATGGTCATAAAATTAAGTTGCAGAAATAAATATACTTGAAGAGTAAAACAGTTGATTTGATTCACCGGTCTAGAACAAAATTTTGTTCAAAATTTGTTGCCTTAGGCTAATTCTTACTCATGTTTCCCAGCAATTTTCCATTCTCTTGCCTAATAATTCTCCTAGAAAAAGTTTGTATTGATGATGATGATTCATGGACCATTTCTTCCTGTGAAACTTTTCCGTACTCCTTTTATGTAGTTTTCCCATTACAAATTCATACATCCAAAGGCTGGAGCTGGACCATCCCATCCTTAATCAAAACTAACACACACACATTCACTAGATTAAAGAATTCAAATCAATAAACTCAAGGATTTTTCCTTACAATTGGTTAAATTTTGTCCTTTTTTATTCATGCACCGCACGTGCTCCTGCCCATGCATGAGGACAAATTTCTTCTCTAGATTTCCTCCTAGGCTAAGTGTTTGCTTCCTTCTTGAACTTAGAGCTTTTTATTTATTTATTATTATTATTATTATTATTATTATTATTATTATTATTATGAAGTTATAATTATTTTCTCTGAGTATACTGATTTTGAAAAAAAAATGTGAAGGGTAATTACTCATGGGTTAATAAAATATTTTTAGGATGAATATACTGTCTTCTTGAATTTGATGAAAATAATGCATTAAATACAAAATTTCTTTAAAATAACATTTTAAATATACTTAATTAATGTTTATGCACATTCTTTAATAGGATCCTATTAAATATTAGTTAATTACACTTGCATTTTGGTTTTGTTGACCCTTTACACTTTGTCCCAAGTTATATATAAATTCAGATTATGAAAAATTTTTGAAAAAAAAAAGAGATTTTTTTTAGAAAAAAATTGATTATATTAGTCGTACATAATAGTAAAGATTAATTCAATCATAAAATAAAATAAGAAGGTAATATAAAATTTGATAAAATAGTTCTCTTTTTCATTTTCTTGCATGTGAGATTTAGTTGGAAATATAGAATCTATGTTCACATCGGAAGAGAGCAAATTGGTTTGACAAATTCTGAGATTTTTTTTTTGCATGAAATTTAGAGTTTGATCATTTGATGGAATATCTGTATGGATAAAGTGAATGAACTGACTTCTATAACAAATAAAAGGTATTCACTTTTTGCTTAGAATAGGGTAAAAGGTACCCATAAATGTGTTGCTGCTTTAAAAATAAAAGAAAAGTTGCGTGAAGGAATGGAGAAAAAGATGCTGGAAACCTAGGAAGAATTTGGGCAAATATGGTGAATGACTGAGGAAAAAAAAAACTATTTTTCATTTTTTATAAACATTTTCAAAGAGTTAAATTGTACTATAAGACCATTAAACCATAGGGAAAAATTAAAAAAGAGAAAATAAAAATAAAAATAAAAATTTAATACAAGTCATTAACCACACACACATCCATGGAGGTATGCATCTGAGATCCCATCAGAAATGAATAAATTTTGAATTTCTCTCTCACTATTAATTAAACTAACCATAATCCTCCAATGAATTTATAATTAAAATGTATTAATTTAATTGGTGGCCCTTGGCCGTCCAAGCAATGGACCGATTTGTATTAAATGCCTATCTGTTCTGTGTTGTCTCGTGGCATGCATGGATTACAGCTTGCTTCAATTGGTAAGCAAATTTTAGTTATTTAATTATAATCTGTCATTAATACAGTAATATAGTGAGATCAGTACATACGAGTACTCTTAATTGAACATCTCAAGTTGTGGATTGGTACGGAAATGGTACCTTAATTAGTACCTAATTTTATATACATATCTCATCTCATCATTTTCAATAGTTCTTAATGCAATATTAATAATAAAATGTTTGATTGAGTTTGATATCATTATTTTTTTATATTTAAAGATATTAAAAATTAAATTTTAATTATTAAAATTAAAATTTTATTATTTTATTAAACATATTATATGATTATTATCATTTTTATTTACATCCCCCAACTTTTATAAGAAATCAAAATGCAGAAAATCAAATGCCGTATAGTGCCTTCCTTAATTGCTTACAAAGCAAATTGAAGGTTTTTTTTTTTTTTTTTTGTGTTTTATTTGAGAAAATAAGAGGCCCAAATGGTGGAGTTGATGTCACGTGGCTCTCAAAATCTTAACTAAAGCTTTCATGGAAACACACGCACAGTGGGCGACACGTGGGCCAACAGGGCAACATGGTTTTGTCTACTCGGTTTCCCTACAACGTCGCCTTCCGTAATCCCATGCTATCGCTTTCTGGTCCCACCCTTAACTGACCACTAAATTCCTAATTCATCTCTTCACCGTTTGATCATCATTCCTTAAATTATAATGCCATCAACTTTACTTCCCATTATAGATTTCGCGGTATAAGAACTCGGCACCGTGGTAAATCAAAGGCTTTTTTCTTTTGAATTGTTATGTATGATTCATCACTTAATTAAAATAAGATAAGTTACTTAATTATATCATTATTTTTAAAATATTTATATAAATCAATTAAATTAAATCTTTTCGATTTTAACTATAAAAGCGGTAACCTTTTCATTAGGTCTCCGAACGAAGTCTATGGCCATTTTTCTCTTATTTCTACAGCTATGCCCGTCTTATTCGAAAACAGCATAAATTTTTTACACCCACAAATGAAATAATTTCAATGAAATATTAAACTTTCAAGTGATCAATAGATTTAGATGTATCATTTTGTATATTTGTATCATATAAAATATTAAAATTTATATATTTATATCATATTTTATATAAAAATTATATGTTTGATTATGTTAAACCTAAATATAATTATTGTTAAAATTTTAAATCGTATCATCCTCATATTCTATATTCGTATTATATTTATATCATATAATCATATCATATTTTAAATTTTTAAATATATATGAATTAAAATGCTATATAACCTTGTGAAAAATATCAGAATAAATCATAATTAAAATATCAAAGTTAACTTCAGGAATTTCAAGACTCTTGATATACAGTACAAACAAACAAAAAAGAAAGGACAAAATTCAGAAATAAAGTTATACCTACTAATAATACCATGTATAGTCAAAAAAAAAAAAGGCCGGAGGGGCTCTGCCTGCTTTTCAGTTTACAGAAAGTTAAATACATTTACGAGATTGAAATGATTCCTCATTATTATCACTAAAAATTACATATATAATTACAACGAAGAAATCACCATTGGATATTTGTAGTTTAGGTTATGATTGCATCATTGTTTACGTGATGATATTGGAATTTTTTTTTTTTTTTTACAAAGAATGTTGTAATTTGATGATGAGATTTGTACAAGATATTAGTTATTATTATTAATAATACTGTTTTTCTTCTGTGATTTGTTAGAAAGAACAAAAAAGGAAAAAAATAATTCATTTATAAGTTAAAAAGGAACAAATATGCATCCTTCATTGTGTCTGATTTTCTATTTATAGTTTTTCTTTGAAAATTGAAGCAAAAGATTTGTAATTCTTTGTATTTGGGCTGTCAAGGAAATAATGTCGAATAACGTCCTTGAAGGCTTTAGGCTTGCAGCCGAACTCAACCCCCAACATTATGTGGGCTGTAAATATTTTTACTTAATCTAAAAAAAGCCCAAATATCCAGAAAAATCCCAAAAAAGTCCAAAACCTTTGCTTTTTAAAGGAAACATCCAATGGAGCCTTCCTTCACCAAATGAAGAGAAATTCAGTATACATAATAATCTCTCCTTTGTACATGTTGGAAAAAAAACCAAGATCATTGATTTTGACACTGTTTTATACCAAAAAGAGAAAATAATATATTAATTTTTTGGATAAGTTAAAATTTTATTGTCTAGAAGAAGTGAAAAAAGGGTCTGCTAAGAGAAAAAAAAAAGGTGAAATTATTATTATATGGCTTATGTTATTATTGTTAATGGACGCTCACGTGCAAGGTTTCTGTTACAAGTCAATAATTTGCTCGTCTGTTCTTGTGTTTGAAATTTTATTTTTAAGCAACAAGAGGTAATCATTTCAGAACATGCAAAAGAGAGAATGCAACAACAACAACGATTGATGCTCCTTCCAGGGTTGAAAAACTACTCCATCCTAGCCACTTAAACTTCCAGGTTGCTTCCTTAGGTGATCAACAAATCGATCAACTCATCCATTAATTCCACCCCCCAAAAAAAAAAAAAAAAAACTCAGCTATTTTCATATACCATATAAAAAACAGTGGAACTTAGACCTGCAATATTATTATATATTCTACAAAATTTACAAAAAACAACAATGAAAAGTTATTGTTCATTTTATTTTGAATGTTTTTCTAAGAGCCCAAAACTATGTCTCGAAAAGACAACAAAAAGTTCAAACACAAACCAGAATGGAGAACATTTAAGCACATTAGTTATATAGAAATATGATATATGATTGTTAAGTAGTAATAATAATTGCAGGTGTGGGTGGCTACCAGAAGAAATTGTTAAGCTGAGAATTAGGCTGTTGCGAAGAGTCTTCAAGATCGTGAGACGGCGAATGTACGTGCCGGCCTTCGTACGTGGTTATTACCATTCTTGGATCTTCTGCTAATCTCTCCACTCGTTTCTTTACCCGACAGTTATCTTGCGTACACCTATAGTAGCTCCTGCACTTGCATGTATACCTTAGTTTTCCAATAACAAATTTAATTTAATAATCAACGTACAATTATTTGCATGTGAAATTCATTCAATAATGCAGCAAATGGAGGAGAAATTTGTCGTATGTCTGCTATAAATTCATACATAAATGCCAGGGGCTTGTTTTTTCACCTATGCATATTCTGATAAACGAGAACTGCACAAAATTCTAAAATTTTAATAGCATATATAGATGGTGCTGGTACATATAGGATCACATATAGTGTGATCACCATTTCAATGGAGGCTTTTAAATGCTGTGCTTTGAACCAATAAGCAGGTAGAAATTACAAGGACTAATACTATTATTTCTTTTATTACGAAAAGGAAGAAAGTGAAAAGGAGAAATTATGGTAACAAATTAAAGAAATCAATTGAGTAAAAAAAGTTGAAAAGAAGGGATTCTTGTGAGCATCTGAAGGCTGCATGAAGGTGGATAGGATCACTGTGTATTTTCATGATATTCAAATTAATCAAAGCTATAATAAGCCCTAAGTTATGATGATTACCAATTAAAATGGGGGCTACCAATTTGGAGGAGTAGGGCATCCTCTTACATATAGGGGAGGGCCCTACGAGCTCCATCCTGTTTATTTTGGTTATGATCCAAAAGCAAATACTTGAAAATCCCCTAAAACGTGTTCTTCGTATCTAACATGGCTTTGCAGACGGAAGAATTTTTTAAGTTTTTTTTTTTCCTATTGACTCGTATACTTAATTCCCGTCACGTAAACAAGGATTTTTTTAGTAGATAAAAAGTCAAAAATGATCATAACAAACAGTTGAAAAAACACTAACCCAGGACAATGAGACATGATTCAGCACTAATGCGGGGCTAAAATTTCTATGGAAAATTGAGGACATTAAGCACGCTTTTGACCCGGCACAGTTTTCTCTTCAACCCGATAATTTTAGAAAAACATATGATACTCAAAACCCCAAAACTATATACATATAGGTCCATAATTATGCAATCTTTAGTCATTCAGAGTTGAAATCATTGCCTTAGAAAATTTCGCTACTTTGTAGGCAAGTCACATTGTGACAAATCAAAAAGCGAAATTCATTGTCAAAGTAAATGAGTAAAATACACTATTTATCATAGCAGCAGCTGCAAATTGCTTAGAATTCATACCATATAAGACACTCAGGAATGCAAATCCTACCGTCTATCTGTTGCATTCCATATCTTAATCTTTTCTATAATCCATTTATATCTATATATAATGTCAATTAGCTAGGCAACTTAGCATGAACTATCAGTGAAACAAAACTTTGAATCCACGTTTACTTTCTTTTCTACTAAGTCGTTAATTTAAGTAAATGTTTGAACTCAAACTTTCTTTATCTATTTATCAAAAGAGACGGTAACATATTGTATATAAATAAGACTAATTGATGACTATTATCATCACTAAAGTTCAAACGGAAAATTATTCTAATGCGAAAAAAATAGTTTCATAAAAATATATCTAATGAAAATATTACTCATCTAAATTTAAAATTTAAGTTAATTAATTCATGCAGTCATTTTAATTAAAATATGACATATAAAATTTAAATCTTAATACATTTAATTATTTTTTTATTTTTTGGTTCTCAAATTGCGGCTTTCTTCATACCCAAAAAAAAAAAAAAAAATTCCCCTCCAGCTACATTATTTTGCATATCATGCATGTTGAAAGAAATATGTATAGTAAATTCTTTGTGGTAATGAATCTGTACACCAACGGTTTCCCGTAACTGTTCTAGTCTAGATCTTCATTATAAAATTTTCCTAATTATTATGTTTAACTTTTTTCACCCTTATGATGGCTGCTTAATTTTCTCCTGGTTAATGGCATGAAACAACATATATATATATATATATATATGTATATCATATTTATTCTGGCATTACCAATTTGCTATCTACCTCTAACTTTTGGCATTGTTGAAGATCTTATAGCTTCCTCTTTATGGTGCATTATAATTGATCAATTGTTGTGCACTACTTTTTTTTTCTCCTTTTTATCTTCACTCTGTGATTTTGTATCTTTTGAAGGTAATAATTAGTTCTTTGAGGCTTTTTATTTTCTTTTTTGTAATTTCATGATCAATATCTCCATAATCACCCATTCAGATCTCATGCAATATCAGGCCTGTAAAGCCTAATAGTCATGATAACAAGTATAATTACACGACAGAGAAAAAAAGGGGAAGGAAACATAGCATGTGTATGGGGTACAACTAAGGCTAAAGCTTGATGTGAATGTTTGTAACTTTTCATTGAGATTTAATTGTTAAAAAGCAAACAAACAAAAAGAATTTTTCTTTTTTGAAAGTGTAATCGACATATACCTGGGATGCTGTGTGTTCTTTACCACTTTCTGGCCGTACTTTCTCCACTTATATCCATCATCCAATACATCCACATCGCTCATGGTCTTGAAGCAGAACCTAGGTTCCCTTACCTTTCTTCTTGCTTTAATCCTTTTCATTTTCATTGCAGGAACGCCTAGATGATCATCTACACCAATTTTCTTGCTTCCCAAACACTCGTTTACCTCTCCCCATGCCCTAAAACCATATCAAACAAACAAAACCCCAAATATCATTGCTATGATACAAGAAGAGATATCTGCATGGAAACCAATCTTTTTTATTTTTTCTTGGGTGATTGAAATTAAACAAATTTTATCTTATGAAGAGTTCGTAAATATTTACTATTTCATTTTACATGCAAGGAAAGAAAAGAAAAAAATTAAAAAAAAAAACCAATGAATAATCTTTACATAATTATTCATTTAAAAGTGCAGTAATTTTACCAGAAATTAGCACTGGATCTGTGCAAGGAAAGGAGTTGGGGTCCTCCAAAATCAGAAGCAGGGTCGTGTCTATGCTTTTGAGAGGTAGCAGATGAGAGTAGGGTTTCAGTTAGAGTAGCAGCAGAATTAGGTACTGCATCAGCTGCAAGTGAAGCTGCTGCAGCAGCTATATTGGAGACTTTGAGAGATTGATGGCAACCCAACGGAGGACAATTACTCAAGCTTGAAGGAAAGATAAAGAAATTACCCATCTGAGTAGGGATCTCTTGTTCCTCAAACAAGCCCTGGTTTAGCATGGCTTGGGAGGTAGATGACATCTTCTATCTATCTCTCTATCTCTGGAGGCCTGTGGAAGATGATCTGGGACCAAATAA
The DNA here is from genome assembly GCF_047325235.1 of Durio zibethinus. Classification (NCBI taxonomy): domain Eukaryota; kingdom Viridiplantae; phylum Streptophyta; class Magnoliopsida; order Malvales; family Malvaceae; genus Durio; species Durio zibethinus. The sequence continues at coordinate 1,889,499 of NC_143171.1, forward strand.
TATTTGGGTGTTGATTCCAATTATATATATGGGAGAAAACTTTGGGAAACAGCTAGGGATTTTTAGATGATCGACTACAAATAGAAAGAGTCTAGATTAAAAGAACTGGAGGAAGGGTCTCTCTCAAACTTCTAGTATAGCTGGACAAAGAGAATTATATATACTAAGATTTACTATTATTATTATTATATGAATGTAATAACAAAATACCTTTAATGTGACCAACCACTTTTCTTTTTTTTGGCTCGGCTTCTTTTTTGTTAAAAACTAAAAAGATCCTTTTAATTAAAAAAAAAGGAAAAAATACCATTAGAAATGATGGTGTTTGTGTTTTATGTCCAACCCTTCATTTTGGAAGTTTTATGGACATTTATTTTGAATTTTAAATGGAATATAATTCAAAAAATGAAAAAGAGTGAAAGTGAAGGTAATTAAAGGCAGTAAACTATGTAGGTTTTTAAGTTAAGTAGTGCAAGACATGTTACTTTGACCTCAAAAGCATGGAAATTAATTTCATGTCTCATTTGTTAGTGGAATTTTCCTGTTTAAAGGAGGTCAACAATAGACGACAAATTGCTTAATTTATAGACGCGGTCCCTTGCTAGATTGCATGGAAAATTCATGCACTCGGTTGGCATGATCAAAGTTGGCTACACCTACATTTCAAGGTAAAAAAAAAGAGTATATAATTGGGGACACAATAATCAGTGAAAAAAATTATACAAATAATTCATCAGAATCATATTTTTCTGTCATTTTCTACTATTTCTTTTGTGCGTATAATTTAATTTTTTAGGGGTTTTTTGAGCAACTAAAAGAAAAAGAAAAAGGAAAATATCAAGGGTAATGATGATGAATCTTGGGTGCAAATCTACTCCCTCTGCAATCACCGGTGAAGATATCATTATGATTGATGAAAGAGGCCCCTATTTGACTTTTGGGAGAAAATAAAGCTTGTTACCTTTTTCTTCATCCCCTCTCTTTTACTATTTCACTTTTTATATATACTTCTCCTCCGAAACCAAAACCAAAACCCAACCCCACTTTACCCACCATTTCTCAAATTCCAAAACCCACCCCCCATTATATTGCTATCATCATCTCTTCAATTTAACATAATAATCATAATCCTTTTGGTAATTCCAATTCTTAATTTCCTAGGTAAAATATTCCTTGTGGACCATATGCCATTGCTATCATCATCATTTTGATTATTGCAAAAAAAAAAATAATTATCTCTCTATTATTCAACAATTATGTTAATGTGGTACTTTTGATGGTAAATTTTGGCAAAATTAATCATCAACATTCATTTCTTGGAAAATAATGAGTGTAGTAGGCAAAAGATGGGTTAAAAATCATAGACATGTAGAATAAGGTTGTAGTTTTTTTTCTATGGCAAAGGAAGCCTACAATTAATAATGATGTATATTATAATTATATCATGCAAAAGAAAACAATAATTAGAATGCCCTTTTATTTATTTTTAATTGATTTTTCTTTAAGGGATAGAAATTTCAATCCACTTCATATTATGAGTACTTTTTAATATTTAAAGAAATCTCAGTAGTATTTGTAAACATCCCAATTTGTCTAAGGTTTTATTTGTTTTTATTAATTAAATACTAAAAAATAAAAAAAATAAAAAAGAAATCAAGCGGTTGAGTTTAATTAAAATTGTTTGTTTGGGTTTGAGTTTAACTTAAAATTTGAAGGGAGAGTTTAAAAGAAATCAAAATCCTTTATGGATTAAGGTTCTTTGGATTAGAACTTTATAAATACAAACTTGCATCTAACATCAAAAGGACACAGATGAGAGAAAAAAAAAAACACACAATGGCGGCTAGAGAGTACGAAAATTTGTTGGGAGATTTTTTGTAAAAAAAGAAAAAAAATTTTAATTTTTTTTTTGAAAATCTTAGTTTTCGGTGGATTTTTTCGACAATCTTTAAAGATTTCGATGACTTTTCTGCTAGGTTTTCAGTCTTTAGTTTTAGTTTTTCAAAAACTGATAAACTTCTGACGACTCAACCCAAATTTCAGTGCAAATTTTCAGAATCTAGTGAAGATTCAATTAGTATTCTTGTTTCTAGAGAGAGAAAAAAAGAAAAAAAGAAGAAAAGAGATAGAGAAAAGAAAGGAGATACGAGGAAACAAAAAGTTTTGACCTTTTTATATTGCCCAAAAACGATGCCATTTTTGCCACAGGATACGTGTGTTTCTATTCAAGTCGACTCAACCCAAGCGCTAACCCACTTCTTTGACTTGAGTCCCTATCCTTGGCTTGAGTCGAGTCGAGTCGAGCAATGAAGTGAGCCATTCCAACCGTTGTCCATCCTTATAGCCAAGCCATGCCACAGCTACTAAGCCAAGTTGCTTTTTGTTTTTGGTTTTTTTTTTTTTTTTCATTTTGTTGTTATTTATTTATTGTATTTGTTTGATTTTTTCAAAGTATTTTTGCATGGTTAAATTTAGAAAAAATTAAAAAATATTAAAAAATATAAAACATTAACAAATTTTTTTGAAAATAAATACTAATTATCCAATGATGAAATTTTTAGAAATTTAAAATGGTAAATTTCTAAAAAAATTTTAAGTGAGAAATTTTTCTAAATTTGTCCAAAATGGTAGAATAATTTAGATAATATTTCAATAATAATAATAATAATAATAATAATAATAATAATAATAATAATAATAAATATTTATTTTCAATTTAAATAAAATAAAAAAATTTTGGTTAGAAATATTTGACAATTATCCAATTATGAGATTTTCAAAAATTTTAACTGGTAAATTTCCTAAGAAATCTCTAGGTAAGAAATTTTTTTAAATTTGTCTCAAATGGTGAAAGAATTTAAATGAAACTTCAAAAAAAAAATTTCATATTATTTTCTTTCCAAATATATAAAAAAAGAAGAATTTCTAAATAGACCCAAATAGTAAAAATTTTAAAAATAAAAAAATCTAAATAGATCCAAATGATGAAAAATTTAGAAATAAAACTTGTAAAACAAAAAATAAGTTCAAAGAATAAAATTCTTAGTAATCACAAATGGATGATTATCTAAGAAATTTTTAGGTGAGAAGATGTTTTTAATTAGACCAAAAATGATGGAATAATTAGATATATTTTCAATATAAAACCAAAATAAAAAATGATTAAACATTTTTTCAACGACAGAGCCTCTTAAAGAAAAAAAATGAGATTCTTAAATACTCTTGAAGTGATAAAATATTTTTAAGAATTTTACTAAATTGATGAAGAGTTTTAAATGTCATTTTTAATATTTAACATTAAAATTTACAATCATCATAATCACGATTTTATGATAATTTAAAATAAAATGATACTATTCGTTGGATGGGAATATAAAGGTGATATAACCTTTTTTTATATGTTATTGAACTTTCGAATCATGTTCTGATTAGTAGATCATAACCTATTCTTTTAGAAACTCTTAGTCAAACTTATGAGTTTCTTAAAAGAATAGATTCATTAGGTGATCAATCATACCTAATTAAAAAAAATTAATAATGACTTTTCTTGTTAATTTTAACTATAGATCTATATGTTATGACAATATTAAAGTAATTATTACTAAAATAAATAATTTTTTATATGCTCTTTTAAAGGGTTTTTTTTTTTTTCATTACTTTTGAGGTAAATTTGAAGAAATTTAAATTATAAATTACGAATTTGTTTTTATAAGTCATGATAGAAAATAGTATAAATTATTTAAATAATTTTTTGTATCCTTTTTTCTTTTTTTTTTTAATCGTAATCTTGTATCAAATAAACTCCAAAACAATTTATTGGCTTGCAACAATACTTAATGGATGTATCTAATAATAATGTTTATGAATTGGATTTAACTAAATCAAATTGGATTGATTTTTGAAAATTTTTATCAAAAGTTCCTTTGGTCTAATAAAAAAGTTCAAAATTTTAAAATAAATATTATAATATTGATATTTTAATAAATTTAAATAAAATTTAAAATTAAAATAAATAAAATTAATTTTTATTAATTAAATAATTTATCAAGCTAGAATTGAACTTAAAAAATTATCTCGAATATGCTAAATCAAATTAGTCAAACTCATTGAACTAGGCAAATAATTCAACTCATTGACTAATTTATTAAGGAATAATTACAATAGTACTTATTCATTATCTAATTAATGCATAAACTACGAGGAAAAATTACAACAGTACTTATCATTATCTAATTAATGCAGAAAACTACGTACTAAGTATTAAATAGAAGAAAATTTGGATAATAAAGTAGTTACACTTTGCATTTTTTAGGTTAAAAATGTATATGTTTTGTTAAATGCATGCAAAAATTTTGAGAAAGTCACTTGGCAAGTAAGTCAAAATTACGATATAATCTTATTTTTATATATTTTATTATATTGTAATAATATTGGTAATAGGCAAGAGCAAGGCTAATTCTAACCCAAAAAGCAATGCTAATTCTTTTTTATTTTTCATTTTATTTAAGGTGTTGAAGCTGGCGTGGGACTAACGTAGTCATGATGTAACAATGGTACGTACCATGGGAATAATAATATCAAGCATAATTTGCAGTGACCTTTTTTGGGTCTTTTGAAATATTTTTTTAAAATCTAAGTTTAAAAAATATTACAAAGTAATGTATGGTATTAGTATTCTTTAGTTAATGGGCCCTAACGAGGGAGGAGATAGGCAAGTTTCATCATTTCATTTTGTCTCTGTTTATAGCTGGTCATTATGTCACAGATTTTTTTTTTTTTGTTTTTAATTTTGAATAGCAATAAGATGCTAGAATAGTTACGGTGCAAAACATAATTGCAAGAATCTTTATTTCACTTTCTTCTGGCAAATTTAATCTACAGCAATTTATATAATTATAAATGTATAAATATAATTTGTCTGTCTGTGTGGAGATAAATTATTAAAATTTAATCTAAATAAAAAAAATGACCTTACCTTAGTAAACAAGGGTTTAATAAATCATTAGGGATGAAAAGAGGTGAAATGAAAGGAGAATAATATTGTATCAGCATGTGAATGGAAATCAAAATGAGGTGATATTGGACCAGTTTGCTCGTGCAAAAGGCACAGCATTGGAAAGGAGAAACGGAAGAATAACATGAGTAGCCTTTGAGTGGGACATAAAGGTTAGATATAAATCATCCATGGACCATCACTTTTTTAACTGATTTGAGGAACTCACAAGTCACAGCAAAAGTGTAATTTTCACATTATATTTTTCTATATGATATGGGGATAATTAATAGAAAAATAAAAGAAAAATAAAGTAACGTGGATTGAATGGCAGGGTTTCCAGGTTACGATCAATCATCTCAAATTCCATGGAATGATGACACCACGCTCTCGAAACTTGTATTTTTCTTCTTCCTTTCCTTCCCTCGTCTATGCAAGTATAATTTCTCTCAGCTAATATCTTTTGTCTGGATCCTGTCGTTGAAGACAGTCGTCCCATGCCATGCCATACCATATGATCCAGGAGCAAAGCTGTCAATGACATGACCTCTCTCTCTCAGTGCTTCTCTGGGTCTGGGGCGTGGGATTTTTAGAGTATTTTTTTTTCTTTGTTGTAGAACAAATAAAAAAGAAGAAAGAAAACTTGGGTATGTGGTTGTAGTGAAAATGGTACATTGGTACAGTAAGTTTAATGATGAGCAAACAGCACACTACCAACTTCTGAATTTCACGTGCCTCAGGAAGTGTGGGCATTAAGCATTGAAAAGAGTAAAGAATTTCTGCTCAATTTGTATAATGATTTTCCATCTTTGTGCATGAAATTGTATTTCTTTTTTCTTCTTTTAACAATTTTCAGCCTTTTCATATATATATATATATATATTTATATAAACAAACAAAAAAAAATTGCATCCATGCCCTATATCATGGAATGGAATCAACCTGAAAGTGTATAAAGCAGCTTTTACAGAAACGAAAAATGAAAACTGCTGCATATCTCTTCACTCGCTGCATAATAGGCAAGAAAAATAAAACGAATAAGGGTTGAATATTGAATGATGAAAACATAGGGTGTGACAATAATGTTCTTGTTATATATAGCTAGAAAGCATCACATCAAGGAATGATGGTCGTTTATAATTTTGAAAGTGATTGTTCGATGCGAAGCGGGCAAGAGTAACATAAAGAGAAAGAAAAAAAAAAAAAAAAAACCACCTTCAAACAAATTAAAATGATGGGGGCAGTGGATTGATGAAGGTGGGTGTGTCAGTCAGGTGACATGGGTTAACCAGCCACCAACCTCAACACTTTGGTACCCTGCGATTGGTGGCGTATGACCCTTTTCTTGCTTGTTAGGCTACAAACTAGAAACCTCAAGTCCATTCTCAAGTCATTCTAAGGAAATATGTATTGTGAAAGGATAAAATGGAAACTTGTGAAGCATATATATACACTAAAATTTCATATAAAACCATAAACTTGCTCAATTGCTTAAGTTGACAAACCTATAATATACTTTTGGGAAAGAAAATGCATCGGGTTATTATTATAATACTTAGTAACTAGAAGGTATGCTTTTGCTCCCCTGTAAGTGAACATTTTAGTTTAATCTATACTATTTATTAAAATTTTGGATTGAATTTATGAATCAAATGACTCTAATTCAATAGAAAAAATTAAAATTATTTTAACAGATAAAAATTAGTTGTTTGATTTTTTTTACTTAAAAAAACTATCATATACTTAACAATTATTTTTTTTCTAAAATACAAAATTTTAAATTACTTTTTCTCCCACAATTAATCTTGGTAAAAATATTGGGAAATAAGGTCAACAAAAAAAAAAATGGTTTGACGTAAGGCTGTAGTTTGGGTGAAAATTAAGAAGAAAAGGTGGCCCAAAGAGGTTCATAACTAATTTGTGAAGTAATACTGTAGCAGTTAGAATTGCACAACACAATTGGTACTGACACCATGATGAAGATGGTCAAATTAACGTTTAGCAATGTACTAACGGCAGGTAGATTTCCTAGGCATGCATCTTAAAGATGGTCAGTACATTGTTCAATCTCATATTGCTTAGTCATTTGTAGATTTTTTTGATAAAAATCTTTCAAAGAAGCAAATCCAACAATTTCTAGATATAATCAATTACATGAGTGAATTTCTCTAAGATATTATCCAACTTACACATCCACTCAAACAGTTGCTCAAAAAAGAACCACCCACGTGGTCTTAGATTCAAACAAATGCAGTACAAGCTTTGAAGATAAAAACAAAGTCACTTCCCACTTTAAAGATTCCTTCTGATGGAAAAAGAATATTGCAGACCGATGCTAGTGAACAATTTTGGTCAACAATCCTTTTAGAAGAAAAAGATGGAACCAGACAAATCTGTGGTTACAAGAGCGGAAAATTCAAAGATTCAGAACTCCATTATCACTCTACACTAAAAGAGATTTTAGTTGTAAAGTATGAAATCCAAAGATTTGAATTTCACCTCATTAGATTTCACTTTCTCGTGGAATTGGATATGTCAGCCTTTGATCAGATGCTCAATTTCAAAAAGAAGAAAATGTCAAATGCACAGTTATTCAGGCTATCACAGTAGTTCTCACAGTACTCCTTCACCACCGCACATATAAAAGGCAAAGATAACCTCATTCCAGACATGTTCACAAGACCTCCTTCAAAACCTCCTTCAAAACCTCCTTCAAAGACCTTGCAGGTTATTCCAATCTTTTGCACGATGACCTCCTTACCTTTACCTTTATCCTCTTTTGACCCTGTTCCTCAAACAGTAACCAATCTTTTTCTCTACCCTTACCTTTACAACCTGAAATATAAACCCTTTGTTCTAGATCCAGATTTTCAACCAATTTTTCCAGTTCACAATCTACCTTCTGAAATCCAGCAGATCATTACCAGAAAGACACTTGAAAGACGTGCTCATGATCTCATCTACAAAATATAGGCTATACTTATCAAAAAACGAGGTGATCATGGTCTCAGACTCATTGATTTTCATCCTCAGTTCCCTTTTCTATACTTATTTCAGATCCTTCATACCTCAGGTTTATTCAAAGAAGCCTTAGTTCTTTTATGGTATTTATGCCAACTCTACACCATTGCCATCGAGTTTAACTCTTTTGAACTCAATTTTGCCACAATCACTTTTGCTAATAATGACTTCTTTTATGAAGCTGATATTCATTTAGAAAACTTTTTAAAGTGGTTTAAACCCCTCCATACTTGGTATTCTATCACCAAACACTTTCCCCAACACTACTATGTTATCTTCTTCTTCCACCAACCTTGTGAACTCTCTAATAATTATGTCTTCTTTCAACCTCACTCAGACCTGTATGTGTGTAATCCATACTCTTTGTACAAATCTATCTTTTTCTATGCTTATGAGTACAAGCTTCTGTTAAAAAGACTCTGTAAAATCAACAACCTCCCAATACCTACAGAATTTCCTCCTTTCAAGAAAGAACCATGATGGTGGTACCCTCCAGAATACATCCAAAAATTACACATTCACCTAGCACATTGGATTTCTGAACCACCTTATGACACTTGGTGGAGTGATTTATCACAATGACTTGTTAATTTTGATATCCACTGTCCTTCAGAACTAGCAGAACTTCCAACAAACCCTTACTGATAGAATGATAAAGATCTCTCCAGATTTCGAGTAAGATTTGAACACAGAGTTTACAATCACTTATTCTAATATTATGATTCTGATCCTGATGATTTTGAACAAGAACTATACAGATAGGTAGATGATTGTCTCGTTCTCCAGTATCTTGAAGATTTTTCAGAAGATTTCCCAGAATGATGACACTCATGGTGCTACAAGAAGATTCTCTGTTTCAGTCTAATACTGTATAATTACGCGTGATAATTTTAATTTTCTCTAGAAGACTCTAAAAAGTTGATTATGATGCCTCTACATCAAGATAACTTTATGTCAAGTCTTCGTCAACTTTATATCTTAATCAAGTCATAATGAGTCACTGTACTTTAGTTGAGTAATAGTGATGAATCACCGTACCATAAGTGATGAGTCATCATACCATAATAATGAGTCATTGTATCATAGTTATGACTCACCGTCCTTTAGCTTTACCTTAAGCCATTTGTAAAGTTGTTTTGTCCTCGTCTTATCCTATTAAGTTACTATTTATTTACTTTTTCCTTGTATAAATAGGATGATACTTCTCCAAGAAGAAATCATCTAGGAATCATCGAAAGAAAAACCAAAAAATCCCTTGTAACAAAACCTTTCTTTATAAAATATGTTTGGCTAAAAAACTCTCTTTTTTTTTTGTAATTTTATCTTCCTTTTTCCATATTTAAATCTTTTAGCTTCATGATCTCTTCAAGCTATTCATAGTTTGCAGTGATACAAATTGAGTATGCTCTGCAGTTGTTATATTATTATGGATCCTCTACATCAGAAATTCTTGTTAATCCGTTAAACAGATCATTGATCTCTTTCCCTCAGTCAAAGAAAAGTTATACTGTCCCAAGATCATACTAATAGTAAGTTACTATAGTGAAAGACATATCTCCATAAAAGTCAGGCCTCCAATTCGACATTAAAGCCAAGAAGGCGTCAGAGTCTTGAACACCGGCTAGAATACCTTGGTTATATGTCTGATCTATGAAAAATTTATGGTTGATATTATCTTGCCAAGTTGGACCGATCTACACACTGTTGTCATAGTACCAAATAGTATTATCAGGACTCTACCACCCGGAAAGCCTGGAACTGAAGTCGTGTCAGTTGACAGAACCTTGGCCGTACTACCTGTCGCTGTGTATAGAAATGGTAACCTTTTTATAAATTCCCCCTAATTTGTTTTCTAGATCCCACTGTATCAGTCTTAAACTCTTAATTATCCCATGAAGGCTATCCATTTGAAAGGTACTGCAATGCAAGGGGCAAGTATTTGTTTGCAAATCACCAAAGCTAAGCTCAAGCAAGATTGGGGGACCATGAAAATAACTTTTTATTACAATAGAATAGAATAGAACAGAATAGCATGAATATCATCCAAGTGTATGGGTACATCACACAGCAAAATTACATATAAAAATCATAGCCTTTCTATGACATTCATCCATTTCTATGACATTCATCCATAACTTTCGTCCTGTGTCAGCCAGATTAATTACCTGAATCATTTCTATTTTGAGATCCTAAAATATAGACTTTCAATTGCTCCAACAACCAAAAAAGTGATAACCAGGATTTCTTGGTTTTTCTCTTTCTTTTTTTTTTTTTGGTGTAAAACAACAAGGGAGAGGATCATAAAAATGAAATACTTGAAGATAGAGTGAGCAGAGCAAGATTTGTATTTTTAAGTTGCAATAAATAAAATTACGGAAGATTAAAATAATGTACAGAAAAAGAACAAAAAACCTACAAATACAAAGGATAATAATATAATTCGTTTGTTTTCTCATTCTGTGTCACTTGAAATGTTGAAAAATTTTAAAACATGTAAAATTTTCTTAGTTTTGTCATTTTGCTTTTGAGCTTCATTGGCTACAAGTTACATTCACAGGACTGCACCATAATAAACCTCATTGTAGTCATCACCAAGAAACCTTGATCACGTGGATTTCATGGTTTGAAAGCTCAATAATTTGAGATCTGTACAATATGGTGCCACAAGAAACTCGTATTTCATGTTTATGAAAGATCTGTTCAATGCATTGACAGACCGTGCAGATAGAAGCGGAGACATACCGGTGTTGCCTCCTTCATCTGCCCAACCTACTGATTCCCAGCAATATCTTCTGGAGGAACTCTCAAATGGGTACCAAACCGTCACATTAGAATGCATTGAATATCAGTGATGTGTATATCTTGGGTTATCAATCAGGTGGAAGTGGAAGCTACTACTTCTTTAGCGATGTTCCCATTGATGCACGTAATGCTCTCTTCCCAAACACTCAGTCTCTTCCATTTACTGGCAGATATGGGGCAATTGAAGGTGCTGCAGAAGTACAGGTTGACAGAATGGAAATCCCTCTGGGAATTGGCGAACTATGCCAACATATTGAAAACATGAGTTATATCCATCGCAGTTCTGATTGTGGCCCCATATATCGCTAGAGCCCTTATAGTTCGTATCCAAATTATGGTTTCAAATGCTGTGCGATTTAGAAACATCCAACAAGAAGTACTTGCAGTTGCAGAGCCTAATAAGGATGGAATTTATAGAAAGATTTATCCACATAGTTTAATGATAGAGTATTAAAACAGATGGTGACAAATCTCCTCTGCCATCCAATCTTCAACGGATGGACTCTTCAGAACAGCTGTTCGTTGAGAATGTGATAGTCAATAATTGTTTTTGAGCAACTTGAGACAAGTGCTTTTCATTATTGCAATAATGCCATTAACATGCATAAACACGGTAGCTAATCTATTGCTTTTGCGCATGCCCGCATCGATTTCATCATTTGGGTATGCTTCTTCGTTGCTTATGGCTATGAGATCCACTAGCCTAGAGGACCAAGGAGACACGTGAAAGAGCGCTAGCACCAACCATGCATATTACTGGACAAAATAGCATGTGTGTTTATGTATACCAGGGAAGCTACCACAACAGAAACAAAATAATATTGTGAGAATGTGGATAAAATCAGGCCAATCAATTTTGGACGTTGAGATAGATGATAACACAATTCGATCAGGCGGAAAATGCTTAACCACTTATGGATACAGCTCCAGAAATTATGTGATGATCTATGATTGTGACACGGCTGTCTCTGATGCTACCAAATGCAAAATCTGGACCGACGGAAGCATAAGAAATCCCAAATCTGGGCTAGTCTTGACGGGAAGTAAAGATAGCTCAGGCACGATTATTCTGGTTGTAAATAACAATTTTTATGGTTCTAGACAAGCTTGGTATGCCAGTAATAATACGAAGCCACCAGTGGCCACCATTGTTGGTTACAATGGTCTATGCTTGCTGGCAAGTGGAAGTCGGGTGTGGTTGGAGAAGTGTGTTAGTAACATGCTGAACAACAGTAGGCAATATATCCAGATAGGATCATCAGGCCTCAGAAGAATCTAAATGGGTGTCTCAAGTATGCAGATGCAGGTGGGAGCTACAGTTGGAACGTGCGATGGATGGATTGAGGAACAGTGACGATTTCAGAGCGATGGCACCATTTTGCATGTGGTGACTGAATATGTGATGGATGTTAAAAATACTGGTGCCACCCTTCCTGAGATTATGGTCAATGGTAACAGCAAACAACGATCTAGCCAAATTTGATTTCAGGTGCTGTTGTGAAACGGACAGCACTGCTGGCATCTTGTAATATCCAGCACCATAAAAATCTCTTGAACGTCCTTTCCAAGAATAAACAATGGCATGGAGAAAGTTATGCGTGTATTCTACAAAGACTGGAAGTTAAAAGAAAGAAGGAAAGCAAAACACATGTTTAATTGGATGAGTTGTAGTAGAAGTCTGATAAAAAATAGTCTATAACAGCGACACTTTGCAAGAATATATCACTTGTTACAAACTACTTCGGCTTTTGCTGCTTATGACACTTGTTAAAACCATTCGATTAGTTCTGTTTTGGGCCATTTTTGTTTCACAGTCTTCATCCAGCTGCACTAGCCGGATGGGCCCTAGTTAGCGGAGCAATGCGTATCGTCCGAAACTCCGAGCACTGCGCGTTTGCGGTCCTTTTGCAAAAATGGGACTAATCCATATTATATCTATCTTCTGTAGTGGCCCAAATATTCAACTTTGGCTCCACTCAACATTCGCACGCATGCACACATTGGTTTCACGTTGTATTTCATATGCAACCCACCACTAGGAAAACAAGCAACAGCTTCCCTTTTCTATTTTCGCATGACATGGGTTGGCCACCACAATTTGACGTACATAATGCATGGGGGCTGGAGTGACAAATGGGTGGATTGGTTGGATTATTTTCAACAAAACAATGCTTTAAAACATAATTTAAAAATTATAATATAAACTATACATAACAGAACTTAAAAAAGAATCTTATAAATTAAATTCTAGAACTGCTAGAATGTGTTAAAAAAAATCTGCAGAAAAATTTTATATAACTTGGATTTTTAAAAAATTAAGCCTGAAAAGAAAAATAATTAAACTTGAAAAAATTATACTATATTACAGATTCGAATATGGGGCTGGAGCCAAAAAATACAGCTGTAGTTGCTGGTAAAGTAATTTGTTTTCTGTTTCCATTGTCATCATTCTTATTATCATATTGCTTTCTTCTATAATGATAAATGGGTTATTATCATATTGATAAATGTGAGAATCGCCACTTCTAAATGAGGGTGGACCCATAAAAACGGCGGTATTTGCTGGTCAAGTAAAATTTTTGTCCATTCCCATCTGGTTCTCCAGTTTATTCACTTAAAAGGTCATAATAAAAAAAAAAATTTAGGTGAAATTTTTTAGATAAAATTCATCAAAATTTTTTAATATAAAAATTAAAATTGATAAATTGAGAGATTTTATTAAACAGATGAAGTGTGTAAATTTTTAAAAAAATGTAGTAAAATTTGATATATTTTTTAGATAAATATTTTTAGTAAAAAATTTGATATAATTTTTATTGTTAAATAAATACTTATCAAATTTGAATTATAAATAATATTTTTAAGTATTTATATATATTATTAATATTTTCATTGAACTCTATTAATTTATAATTTTAATTTTATTAAATTATTTTTAATAAAAAATTCATAAATTTCACTTAAAAAATTATCATTTATCTTTCTTATTAAATAACAGCTTTTTTTTATTTTGAAATCCTTATTTATAACAAATCTAAACATGTCGCGAGGTAGCATGAGGTAGTTATTTATTAATAAATCCAAACCTGTCAAGAGGTTGCATAAGGTAGGTAGGATACAAAACAAATCATATATATATATATATATATATAAATATTATTACAATATACATAATTATCAGATAAAATTTATTAACGTGGACATTTATATGAATATTTTCTTTTTTCAACACATAAAAAAGTTTTTTTAAATTTTTTTTTAATGACACATAAGATATTTACTGATTTTAAACTATCTGTTAAAAGATATATTTCAAAAATTACTAAATTATGTAAAATTTTTAAAATTTAAATAAAAAAACCAATTTAAATTTAAATAAAATTCTCTTATCCCATGTATCACCTCATCCCTCATCACATTCAACAAACTAATTGGATGGACCTTCCATTTAAAAATAAATGTTTTCATTTTAAATAGTCTTCGACTTTCTGTCATGGTCCTGAGTAGTTTTAAAATGTTTTCAATTTTTCAAGCTAAATTTTCCTGCTTTTGGTGATTTCCAACGTAACTATACATCATGTTCGGCTGTTTCGAAGAATAAGAGACATGATATTACAGTAAATTAATTAATTATTGCTACCATATGTATTTGTTTGAATATTGCTTTCCTTAATTTTCCACGTCACTACTATATTTATGTTTTTATATGATATTTATAAATAAAGCATGCAAATCTTTTGTTTTTTTTTTTTACATACCAACTGAAAATGAATGATGAATGATAACAATAAAAATATAGTGATCGAATGAAATAGCCATTACTATTTTGAAAAGCATGTTAAAAAATAAATGTAAGTTAGTTGTAGGTATCATTCTAGTAAAAAATTTGGTTTATATATGGTGTTTAGCATAAAAAACACCTTCAATTTACAAAAAAATTGAATGAGTTTATTTAAAGCATTTCTGAAAAAAAAACACTTTGAATAATCCTCAAAAAATTTTTATGAGAGAATTATTAAATGTGTTTTTAGCCAAAGATGCCTTGAATAACCTCTATTAAAATTTTTATAAGGGATTATTCAGGCCATTTAAGGTGTTTTTGGCTAGAAACACCTTGAATAATCCCAAAACAAAAATTTAATAGAGACTATTCAAGACATTTCTGACAAAAAAAATACCTTCAATAATCCACTTCAATTTTTATGGGTTAATTATTCAAGGTATTTTTTTACTAAAAATCCCTTTAATATTTTTCTTTCATTTTTATTGAGGAGATTATTAAGTATATTTTTGGCCAAAAACGCTTTCAATATTCCTCTTCAATTTTTTAGAAGGGATTATTGAATACATTTTTTCTCAAAAAATACCTTCAATAATCCCTTCAAATATTTTTAGAGGGGATTATTCAAGGTATTTTTGAAACAAAAAATTTAATAAAAATTATTCAAGATGTTTCTGGTAAAAAAATACCTTCAATAATTCACTTCAATTTTATGAGTTGATTATTCAATGCGTTTTTGGATAAAAATACCTTGAATAATATTTTAAAAAATGATCACTCGATTTGAAAATTATTTAAGGCATTTTATGGGCCAAAATGCCTTCAATAATCTCTTTATAAAATTTAATGGGGTTATTGAAGGCGTTTCTGACAAAAAATATCTTTAATAATCCTCTTTAATTTTTATGAGATAATTATTAAACTTATTTTTGGTCAAAAACGCATTGAATAATCCCTTCCAATTTTGTATTAGGGATTATTCAAGTTGTTTTTTCTTAGAATATGCCTTGAATAATCCACTCATAAAATTGAATGGATTATTCAAAGCATTTTTTTTGCTAAAAACGCCTTTAATAAATTTTTTTTTAATTTTTTATTGAGGATTATTTAAGGTATTTTTTTACGAAAAATACTTTTAATATTCCCCACTCATTTTTATTAAAGAGATAATTAAAGGCATTTTTTGTCAAAAAAGCCTTCAATATTTCTCTTCAATTTTTTAGAAGGGATTATTGAAGATATTTTTACTCAGAAAATGACTTCAATAATCCCCTCAAATATTTTTGGAAGGAATTATTCAAGGTGTTTTTGACAAAAAAATGCCATGAGTAATCCCCTTCAATTTTTTATAAAACATTATTGAAGGTATTTTGGCTAAAAATGTCTTCAATATTCCCTTTTCAATTTTTATTGAAGGTATTTTTTGCCAAAAATACCTTGAGTAATCCTTCTAATTTTTTAGAAGGGATTATTGAAGGCGTTTTTAGTAAAAAACGCTTTCAATATTTCGCTTTCATTTTTATTAAGGGGATTATTCAAGGTGATTTTAGCCAAAAACGCTTTGAGTAATCCGTTTTAATTTTTAAGAAGAGATTATTGAAGGCGTTTTTGATCAAAAGTGCCTTTAGTAATCTTTTTATAAAAATTAGATATTATAATTATTATTCCAAAGAGATTATAATAATTATTTAAGATTTAAAATATGTGTATTCCTTTCAATCAAATGAGTGAATCTAAAAATAAGATGCTCTAAAAATAAAAGAAAACCTCGGTTATCGCATTTTTTTATGGATCATTTTTTTCCCTAGAATCTACGATTTCGTGAACTAAACGACCCCTTAAAAGTTATCAAAATTACGTAAGACAAATTTTTTTGTCATAAATAAATGCTTAAAGAAAATGAGATATTGTGAGTATTCTTACTTATTATTTTTAAATGGTTGTATGTGATAGTGACTAATGTAATATCAGATAAAGGTATTAAGACATAAAACATCAGATAAACTATCAGAAAAAGATATAAGATACTAAAATTTAAGTATTATTATTTGATTAGATATAATTTATAGATAAATTTATTATTTAAATAAAATCTATCTATTATATAGCTTGATTATAAATTTGGGGACAATTAATCTAAATATTTATTATATAAGTTTTTCTCATGCATGTACCCACAAAAAGATATTTTATATGTTTCATTATGCCAAAAAAATAAATAAAATTTATGTTTCTCATGTTAAACAAGTAATAAATCTTTATTCATGTTACACATGAGCTACTTAAATAAATATATATATTTTATTGTTTGAAGCCTTGATAAGTATTTTATTTTTTATACATATAATTTGGGGCATGCTTTACTAGATAAAAAAAAAAATAAACAAAATGAAAGATCATTAAGAGAGTTTAAGACTATTCCTTACTCTAATTTTATGTCAGTTGTTTATGAACGTAATTCTTTAGTTTTGGAGGAAATGAGTTATAATAGAGATGTGTTATTACAGGATCATAATAGCCTATATGGTGGACTCAACAATGAATAAAAAGCTATATGTTGTTATCTATTTTGTGGACAATGTTAGTGATGGATTTTTTTTTTTTGTTTATGGAAGTGGAGGTACTAGAAAGACATTTTTATGAAGAATAATTATTTCTAAGATCCAATCTCAAGGTAATATTGTTATTGCAATTGCATCTTTAGGTATTGTTGCTTCATTATTGTCTGGGGGAGAATAGTGCACTCTAGATTTAAAATTCCTATAAAGTTGATAAAGACACATGTTGTGATGTTAAGCAAGGTAGTCCATTTGTTGAATTACTCTACAGGGTAACTTTGATCATATAGGATGAAGCTCCAATGGCATACAAACATACATTTGAAATTGTCGATCATATGTTACGAGATATTATGCATTCTAGGGATCCTAATTTTGACCAAAAGATTTTTGAAAAAAAAAACTGTGATATTAAAAGGTGATTTTAAGCAAATATTGTAGTGTTTTCTCGAGGTAACAGAAGTGACATTGTAGTTACCATAATTTCTATATCTGAAAATTGGAAACATTGTCAAATATTTACTCTTTCTATTAATATGAGATTGAGAAATCAATCATGCAGCTCAATATTAGACTTTAGCCAATGGTTATTAAACTTGGGTGATGGTAAGTTGCTTTTAGTTGGATCAAGTGAAAGTGCAGATTCAACATAGATTAATATTTTTGATGAGTTTTTAATTCTGCATGAAAATGATTCAATAAGGCAAATTGTTGATTGTACATATCCTAATTTAGAAAATATATTCAATAATTTATCTTCTTTAAAGGATCGAGCTATATTAGCACCGACTAAGGAAGTAGTTGATTAAGTCAATACTTACATACTTTCAAAGCTTCCTGGTGAAGTAAAAAAATATCTCAGTGCTGATAGGATTTCACCTGCCTTGATTATTGTTGAAGAACAATCTATTTTATATCTTCTAAAATTTTTGAATTCACTTAAGTTTCATGGGGTACCTAATCATGTAATTGATTTGAAAGTTGGGGTTTCTATTATTCTTTTGCACAACATATATCAAAGTGTTGGTCTTTGCAATGGTATTAGATTGGTTGTCACAAAATTAGGCTCAAAGGTAATTGAAGCTCAGACAACAATTGGGAGTAACATGGGGAATCAGTTGTTCATCCCTCCAATGAAAATGTCCCTTTCCGAATCAAAATGATTGTTCACTCTAACATAAAGATAGTTCACAATCAAATTTTATTTTGCAATGGCCATAAATAAAAGTCAAGGACAAACATTTGAAAATGTCAGTGTGTATTTGCTAAAACTAGTTTTCACTCATGGCTAATTATATGTAGCTACTTTCAGAGTAACATCACCAAAGGGATTAAAATTGTTAATTGAAAACGATGATCATGATAGTCATTTATTCACAAATAATGTTGTATACACTGAGGTGTTTGATGATGTTTTATGAAGGTAACACACTTGATTTAATATTTAATTGTCTAATGTATGCATATATTTGAAAATTTTATGTATTTTTATTCTAATTATATTTAATATTTAAATAATTCAAAATTTTCATTCTTTTCTTATAGGGCATAATGCAAGTTTACCAATACTTACGGCAAATTTCAATAATTTGAGACCAATGGAAGGTTAAAGTAAGAATCACTAGAATGTAGGATGCTGTGAATGTTAATAAGAATGGAGAAGTTATAGGTTTGGAAATGATTCTGTAAAATGAAAATGTGAGAGCTTTATTTATCTTAATTTGTACATAATAGATTATTCATTTTATATATCTCTAATAAAATTATTCAATAAACATTTTCTTTTTTTTACAGGATGATCATATTCATGTAATGGCATTCAAAAGTTTGGTAGACAAGTATCGTGCACTATTGATGGAAGGAAATGTTTATATGATTTTCAAAGTTCGCAATGTGTCTGGCTCTTATCGAACTGTGAAAATCGATTTGATGGTCTACTTCAAACCCAATACATTTGTTAAGATTGTTAATGGTTTGAATAGTTCACTTAAGTTGCATAAATTTGAGTTTCTGGAGTTTAATGCTATTCAATTACGTTATCATGATAAAACATATTTGACAGGTCCATTGACTTCAACTTTATATAAGTCTTTCTAATTTTGCATTTTATATTAATTTGACTAATTATACTTTGAAACTATTTCATTCTTAAAGATGTTATTGAAAAATTGAACAAGATAAGTTCAATCGGGAATCAAGATGTTCAAGGTGAAAAAGTAAATAAAAAGGTATTAGAAATAAAAAAATGCAAGGTATGCATTGAGAAATACTTAATTAGATAATGCATATGTGAAATTAATTAGTTAACTAACTATTTTGATTTTTTTCTTGTAGTGGAAACTTAATGGAAATTACTCTTTGGGGTGGAGTTGCATATCAACTTGTTGACAATATTTTGGCAAGCAATAATGAAACTATCATATTGGTTGTGACATCCACCGTTATCAAATAATTTAGAGGTAAGTAAAAAAAAACTATATTTTAATTAATTTAGTTTTAATCCCAATTATTTAAACAATGTTTCTTATATTTAATATTTAATTTAGGTAAATACAATTTATCATCTACGTTAGCAACAAAGGTATACAAGAATTTGGATATACTGGAAGCTGCCATAATTCTAAATAGGTAGGTGCATATTTATCAATAATAGATATTAAGTTATTTAAAAAAATAGTGAAGCACAAAAATGATATAATGTATTTTACAAAATATATATTTATAATTTATGATGCAAATACAGTCAAATTGTTGGTGATTTTCAAGTTTAAGAGTATTTGACACCAATAAAAAAAGTCGTATCTTCCAAAGAAATGTTATTTACAAATAGGAGATCAATAGCTGATATTTATCATGTTGTCATGAATGACAATTTAGGCAAGGTAAGAACTATAGATTTTAGTTAAATATATTTCAATTTAAATACAAATTGTATTATAATTAAGAAAAATACTTTTTATTTTTACTACCAATAGGAGAAAAAGTTCACTTGTCGATGTATTATAATGCAAATCGATACAAGGTATGGATGGTATTATTTGTCATGTGCAGTGCATAGAAAAAGGTGTTACAAGTTTATAGAGGTTATGCTTGCAAGGATTGTGTACATCAAACCCAACTTTCAGTTGTAAGGTATCATTAAATTTCATCATCATTATATGTCAATTTAAATAAAATTTATTGAGTTATTTTTAAATAAGTAACTTTTAAAACATAATCGTTTGGATATTTACTTTTTTTTTTTGTTTTTCTTCAATTGAAGGAAAGTTTGATTATTATTAATATTCCATCATAGGTAAAATTAATTGTCAATGTATCGAATGAGCTTGGCAATGCACCATTTATCCTTTTTGATGGAAAAGCTAATTGAATACTAAAGCATACAGCTA
Source organism: Durio zibethinus (assembly GCF_047325235.1). Taxonomy (NCBI): domain Eukaryota; kingdom Viridiplantae; phylum Streptophyta; class Magnoliopsida; order Malvales; family Malvaceae; genus Durio; species Durio zibethinus. The sequence goes on from NC_143171.1 coordinate 1,910,043, forward strand.
AACAGTTGTTTCAAATGAAAATAAGGTTATATCGTATTCAAAATAATTTTCTAAATTTATATAAATATCATTGTTATTTAACTAAATTTATATAAAACTCATTCACAAGAAGATGGAAATGCTAAAATGGAAAAATATTTGAAGAGTTGATAGGTCGTTCATATATTTTTGAAGTAGAACTCAAAGATTACAACATTTTTCATGAAAGTTCAAAATTGATTGTTACTCATATTCATGAGATACTTTATGCAGAGAAGAGTCGGTATTTACTTGAAAAAATACAAAAGATAAGTAGTTTAATACATTTCCTTAAAACTTTTTGTCAATAATTTTCTTAGATAATTGTTTATAATTTAATACTATTATTTAAAATTTAAAACTATTTTATTTTAGTTTTTACAGGAATATAATTCTATATCATATGTCAACCTCAAAACAATTAAAATGGATAAAGATTTGAAAAACCATATAGATGCTAAATATTATAATATTACCGAAACTCCTACAAAAAAATGTACACGGGAGTAAGTTATCACTTATATTATTTAAACATTTAAAATAATTATTTCTCTTAAATAAATAAAACTTATCTTAAAATTACATAAAATTGTAAGTGTACAAAAATGATAAAAGAAGTTAGAGATGATGCAAATTGAATAAAATTTATTTGAAGTGATAAGAATTTTAGTTTCTGTTTTAATATTTTGTTAGCATAATTAATAATAGTTTTTACAATATCTTCTGGATGTTTTTTCTTCCTCCAATATTTTTTATCATATATTTTAAAGTTTATTAATTTGTTAATTAAAATTTTTATTTTTATTATGATTTGATATTTTAATTATATTATTTAAATTTTATATATATATTGAACATGTTACTAATTTAATAATATTAATTTATATTTTTATTTAAATTTAAATAAAGTAAAAATAATTCATGCATTGTACGGGTAGCAAATTAGTTTGAATTATAAATTGATAAAAAGATTTTATTAGATGGATTAAGTATAAAAAATTTGAAAAAATTAAAAAAATTTGATATATTTTTCAAATAGGTATTTTTAATAAAAAATTTGACATAATTTTTATAATTAAATAAGTACTCATCAAATTTGAATTATAAATAATATTTTTAATTTTTTTTAGTATTGATTTTTTCATTAATATCTATCAATTTATCAATTTTGATTTTCGATTTTAATTTTTATTAAATCATTTTTAATAAAAAAATTCACAAATTTCACTTAAAAAATTTCATATAAAATTTTCCTATTAAAAACCCTCATAGCTTTTTTATTTTGAAATTGTTATTTATTAACAAATCCAAACTTGTCGTGCTAGGTAGGCCACAAAACAAATGTCTTGCCCATGTATGTGCTAGAATATTTACTTGCATCGATTCTTTTTCGGTTAATAAATTATATAAAGCTTTTACTATTTTTTTATGTAGATCCATAGAAGAAAAAAAAATAAGGGAGAGGCTGAAAATGAAATACTAGAAGATAGAGTGAGTAACAAGATTTGTATTTTTAAGTTGTAACAAGCTCAATAATTGGAGTTTTTTCTATTGTTTTGGAAGCGTTGCGTAACTTCCAATCCTTCAAGCTCCATGAAACAGTGATCACGTGGATTTCTTGCTATGAAATCTCAATGATTTCATTAATTAAACACTGCCAAGGAAAATTTATTAAGAATGGACTGTCCCTATCAAGTTTAGGTGAAAGACTCAAAGTTCTATTGTTATAAATTAAAGGCGCTCTCCTCCCATTAGAAGCACATAGAAAGCCGAGCATTGCAAAAATCTCTCTACTTTCTAAAGTCTTTCACCAAATATACTTCCACAGAAATTTTCTTGAACTGCATGAAATGAAAGTTTCCTTGTGTCCACAAAAAATGAAGGGGTGGGTTGTGTTGGCAGTGTGGGCTTGTTGGATATCCATGGTTGAACTACGGTGTTGCATGGCTGCGACAGAAAATGAACACATGCTCATGATTTAAACGGTGAAATTCACCACTAAGGCTGCCACTGGAAACTCGTATATGAGGTTTATGAAAGATCCATATAATGCATTGACGGACCGTGCAGATAGAAGCAGAGACATACCAGTGTTGCCTCCCTGATCTGCGGAGCCTACTGATCCCCAGCAATATCTTTATGTTGAACTCTTAAATGGGTACGAAACTGTCACATTAGCTTTGAATAGCAGTAATGTGTTTATCTTGGGTTATCAACCCGGTGGAAGTCAAAGCTCCTACTTCTTTAACGATGTTCCCACTGATACAGGTAATGCTTTCTTCCCAAACACTCAGAGAGGGGCTCTTCCGTTTAATGTCAGATATCAGAACCTTGAAAGTGCAGCAGGAGTGGGTGACAGAAGGGAAATCCCTCTGGGAATTAACGAATTAAGACAACATATTCGAAACATGAATTATAACATTCCGAATACTTCTCCTGGCCCCATCGCTAGAGCACTTATAGTTTGTATTGAGATGGTTTCAGAAGCTGTGCGATTTAGAAACATCCAGCAAGAAATATTTGCAGTTGCAGAGCCTCGTACGGATGGAACTTATGGACTGTTTAATCCAGATGGTTTAGTGATGGAGTATGAAACCAGTTGGGAAGACATCTCCTCTGCCATCCAATCTGCAACAAATGGAATCTTCACAACAGCAGTCCGTTTAGTATATGATGGTCAAGAATTGGTTTTAAGCACCTTGATACAAGTGCTTTTCATTATTGCAAAATGCCATTAACATGCAGAAACACAGGAGCTAATCTGCAGCTTTTGCGCATGCCAGCATCGATATCATCATCCGGGTTTTCTTCTTCGTTGCCTATGGCTATGAGATCCACTGGCCTGGATGACAACGGTGACACTTGTGAAACAGCGTTAGCACCAACCACGCATATTACTGGACAAAATGGCCTATGTCTTGATGTATACGAGGAAAACTACCACAATGGAAACAAAATAATCTTATGGGAATGTGGACAAAATCCAGCCAATCAATTGTGGACGTTGAGAACAGATGATAACACAATTCGATCCGGCGGAAAATGATTAACCACTTATGGATACAGCCCCGGAGACTAAGTGATGATCTATGATTGTGACACGGCTGTCTCTGATGCCACCTAATGGGAAATATGGAGCAACGGAAGCATAAGAAATCCCATATCTGGGCTAGCCTTGACGGAAAGTAAAGATGATAGCTCAAGCATGATTAATTTGGTTGTGTATAACGACTTTTATGGTTCTAGACAAGCTTGGTACGCCAGTAATAATACGGATCCATCGATGACCACCATTGTTGGTTACAATGGCCTGTGCTTGCTGGCAAGTGGAAGTTATGGCTGGAGGAATGTGTCAGTAACGATGCTGAACAACAATGGGCTATATATCCAGACGGGACCGTCAGGCCTCAGAGGAACCGTGACGGGTGTCTCAAGTATGCAGATGGGGACTTTGTTACCGTGGGAAGGTGGGATGGATGGATGGATCGAGGAACTGTGGCGATTTCAGAGCGATGGCACCACTTTGCATGTGGTGACTAAACAGGTGATGGATGTGAAAGATACGGGTGCCACCCCTCTTGAGATTACGGTCAATGATTCATTAAACTGTTGTGAAAGTGAAAGTAGTACTAGCATAATGCATGTTTCATGGGCTCTGACCTTAGACTTAGAATCCGTGCGACCTTAGGCTTGTGTCACGGGTCGAGACTTAAGCTCCGACCCATGACAAGTTGGTATCAGAGCAAGTTTGGTTCTGCGTGTTTGTGTTGTTCAGGTTAGATCACAGTCGAGGAGATGGCATCTTAGAGTGACGTTGCTAGCCAACAACCAGAGGCCCAGGAGCAGGGGCGTGGAAGAGGCAAGAAGGCCAACTTAAGAGACATCTGGTCTATCATGGACGGTAGACTGGCTAGGGTGGAGGTGAGCATGGGTGACATGTAAGAGAAGCTTGAGGATGTGGAGACTCATGTTGAAGCGCTAGACTCCATGAAAGAGGAGCTCAGTGGCGAGTTGCAAGCTGCTCTCAATAAAGGCATGGATGTGATCACCCAAAAAAATGAGACCTTGGAGGCTGTGGTGGAGGCCTTAAGCAAGAGAATAGAGGAGCTCACCAGCGAGCTCATTGCTTGCAAGACTACCATTGGGAATGGCATGTTTGCTGGAGTGTCGAAGTCCGTGATGGATGTCCCCAAGCCTAAAGAGTTCAAGGGAACTAGGGCGGCCAAGGAAGTAGACAACTATCTATAGGGTATGGAGCAGTATTTTCAGGCCATGGGCATGCAGGACGAGCAATAAAGGTAAGCACCACTGTTATGTATCTCACTAACGTAGCCTTATTATGATAGAGGCGCAAGTGTGATGATGGTAGGTGTGGGAGCGCCAAGATTGGAACTTGGGCAGAGTTCCAAAAAGAGTTCAGGAAGTAATTTTACTCGGAGTATGCCGATAATGAGGCGCAGGCAAAGTTGCACAAGCTAAGCCAGCAAAGGGACATAAAGGAGTATATCTAGAGATTCTCTGAACTGATGCTACAGATCTCGGATCTAGGCGAAAAGGATGCCTTATTTGTTTTCGTGGATGGGTTGAAGCCGTAAGTGAAGCATGAGCTACAACGGAGGGGAGTTCATGACTTGGCTAAAGCCATTACTACTGCTGAGTCCTTGATAGAGTTTAAGCCTCTGAACAAGTTCGAGTCTTTCAAGCCTAATGGTAAGGGCAAGGACGAGAAGGATCGAAAGAAGCAGTCCAAGGGGAAAGACTGTGACCGAGAGTCTAAGGATGGAGATCGAGACCGTTCAACCAAAGATGGTGAGAGGAAACCACCAGCAAGCAAGTGGAAAGCAAAGAGGGACCGAGAGCCACTAGCATGCTACCTATTTAGATGGAGCCACATAGCACCTAATTGCCTATAGAAGAGCATGTTGGCTGTTGTAGACAATGAGTCTGACGAGGAGCCAGAGACAAGGGTAGAAAAGCTTAGGTCATTGCTGCTTAATGTTGTCTAGAGTAAGGAGGTGCTTTTTATAAGACAAAGCCGTGAGGTCAGGGGGGTCACAGCGAACAATACCTCACAAGCTTGTGAACCGTGACAGGTAAGCTGATATGGGACGTCGGATGAGTGAATGCCCGGATCCCGAAGTCGCACGGGTCAAAGCTTAAGTCTTGACCCGTAACACATGCACTAGCATCTCTATTTTTATTGAATAAGTAAATGCTGAAAGTAACCCCTATGCCCTTTCACATTCACTGCAAAAGCACTACAAACTACCTCTAGGTCTTATTATTATCAACAATTTTATGTATGATCTTTCAATCATAACCTCTTAACGTTATTATGATCCATATATTTTACATTTAATATCTTTAAATTGTTGCCTCATTATCATGATCTTTCAAGTACATGGCTAGTTTTATCTTGATCTATGCATTAATTGTTGATAATTTAGAATGTGATGTATCTTATATTAAATAAAAAGATTTAATTATTGGTAAATAAAATTAAATTTTATATTAATTTTATTAATATTTTAAATAATTATCATATGACAAATGGTCATAACTATTTGAATATAAATATATTGTCATTTATAAAGGTTATAATTATATAGAAAATCATAATCATCTAAATAAAAATTTATGTCTGTTTATTTATTATAAATAAATATTTCAGTAAAATCATTTTCATTACTTTTGATTGGAGAGTTTGAGATTTTGTTGTATCCTAAAGGCATAATTACCTTTTAGAAAGTGTTTTTCATGTTTCAAAGCTATTTTTTTTTATTATTCCTCTTATTTTATTTATTTTTTCTCACAATTTAAAGGCAATTATGCAAAATTTATATTTCGCATGAGGAAGATATAAGGAAAAGAAATTGACATGATTTGGAGATCAATATTAAAGAAGGCTCAATGTTAATTTTCATAAAGATCTTCATTAAAGGCATGCTTTTTATTTTTTTACATAACTACTGGTAAAAAGATTAATTAAATGAGATAAACACATTAATTAACAATTTATTTTATTAGTTTGTAAAGTCAAAACATGCAAAATATTGATTACATTGAATAAGTTTATGCATATACTGAAATTGGCTCCATAATTAAGTTTAATAAATTATTTTATTTTATTTAAAAATTCGATGCTTATAAAGACTGAAATGAAAAATAGCCTGAAAACATAAAAGAGAAAAACATGAATTAATTTATGATCCAAAGAATTAACGCTTGTTATCAAGTAATTAATTAAATTGGATTTTAATGGTATGGCCAATTGTTTAATTGTCTATGAAAATAATCAAAAATGGGTAAAAAAATTTACCATGAGAAATTTAATGTAAGTAAAAAATATATGCAAAAAATAAGATTTGGCTACAAGATTAGTTTTATTATTAAATCATGGTACCAAATTTGAGATAATAAGTTAAGTCAAGCTTTTTGTATAGTTTTATCTTTGTTGGCTGTTTATAAATCAAATGTTGATATATATATATATATATATTTTTTAAAATTTATTATTGGTTCAAATTTTGACTAGTGTTTAATTTTCATGAAAATCAATTAAAATTAAATTGATGTATGAAAATAATTATTATTAAGATATGATGTTTCATGGATTAATTGATGGATAATAAGCCAAATAATTGTTATTATAAAAAACTTGGGCAATGTGACATATATTTTACTTGCTGGGTATATTATATTAGAAATGATTATACAAAATAAAATTTTTTTGTGAACAATCACAAAGTAGAAATTATAAATAGTCATAAAAAAGTTAATAAATGATTACAAAAATGCATTGTTGCTTTTCGTATATGGGATATTGATTAAATGAAAAGGCATGTCATTATAAATATTGAAGCATTTATTGGTTACTAGTATTTTGAATGATGCCCATCAATGTCTAATTATCCATGTTTATAAATTAGAAAAGAACATGTAAATTCAATGTTCCAAAGGCACCAATACATGCATGTGTTTAATTTTATTTTGTGAAGGCATGAAGAACATTGATACAATCTGCCATAGATTACGAAAATAAACTCAATGGGATGAAATTTTCTTTCTTATACATATAAGAAAGATATGGATTATGAAGATAGAATGCCATCATCCAATTAATACATTATTGGTTAAAGACAATGAAAATATTTTTACTTTTTGTACCCAAATAAAAGGTATTTTGTAGGCTATTAAAATGAAAAGTGAACAAGTTTATGATGTTTTCAATAATTTCATGACAATGACAAGGATGTGGCTAGTTATACACCATATCAATATATGGCTTAGACAATAATATTGGTTTGTGAAAGTCGTAAGCCTTGAAGTTAGCCAATAAATGATTTAACCAATGCAAATTCATCATGAAATTTTTGTATGAAATATTAGTAGAACTCATATTATAATTATTGTTTATGCTATTATATGAAAATGATTTTTTGGATTCATGTTTCATTACTTGTGTTGATATGGTGATCTAGATATGAACATATTAATTACAAAATGATTGTGAACGTATTTAAAATTGGAGTTAAATATACTATGAACTCTTATTATACATAGGCATATTTGTTCTATGAGTAAAGTTTGAATTTATTATATATATGAAAATATTATGACCAATTAAAAGTGGTAAAAACATAGATATATAAGCTGCACAATAGAGAAGAAATAAAGTTCTCATAAAATTTTGAAATTAAATTTAGAGGTTTCAATAGTCATAAATTTTGAATTAGCCATTGGGCAATTAATATATATATTGAAAACTCATAATAACATTTGAGATAGTTGGTTTTCACTAAAAGCCACCATTATAAATAAGATAACTTCAATAGTTAAATCCACATGATTTGTAGGTATGATGTGGATTGTTAGCTTAGAATAGCCATAAGCCAAATTGATGTCACAATCTTGATTATGTTGTGGTAATTTTTTTTTATTATGTATATAATCTAATTCATAGATTGTACAAATGATTTATCATTCATTATTTTATATAGTGAAAATTTCAAAGTATATTTATTTTGGAAGCCATGAGTGATTCAAAGGTCTTATGAATATAAAAACTTTTGTAATAATAAAAGGAATGCTATTGATCCATTTGGGTGATGGAAATGGTTTTGTTCATGGTAATAAAAATTATTAATAGTGTCCATGATGAAATAGACTCATATAAGTATTTATGAATTGACATAAAAGGTTTAAAAGGAGACTATAAAAGCATGATTATATTTGAAATCAACTTATTGGTGTAAACTCTTATATTAAGTTAAAATATAAAAGTTTTGAAACTTTTATAGAGATATTAAGATATTTGCTAATTATCTTTCACTAATAATAGATTTGGAGGCTTCCTACTTAAAACAAAAAAAATAATCAAATAGTGAAAAGATAAATGAAATAGCAACTTGATTAAGTATATATGATATCTTAACAATTGAATGAGACATTCTTTAATAAAAGAATGCATACTTACACATGGTGGGGTGATAAAAATAAAAAGAAATAAAAATTACCTTTATAGTATTGTAAGATTTTAGTATAATTTTATGAGCAAATTAGACAAGCTAATAAGTTTAGACACTTATTAAAGTAAAATCATAAAAAGGTCCTTAAAAATATTAAAATGACTAAAATGGTTTGGTTTATTCATTGAGTTTATCCAATTGTACTATAAGTATAATTATATTAAAGATGTATAAAAGTATGAAAATATAATGGTTGAAATTTATGAGTATAGAGTTGCGGCCACAACCAATACCAATTATTTCTTAAAATGATAAGAATGAGGTAATAATGTCTAAAGCATATAAATGATATGCAAAATGAAAAGTTTGGACATATTAGTCTGAAGTGATTATATTATAGATTCAATCTCAAGTGGGGGTTATTACCATAAAAGAAATTGAATTCCAATATATTGGTTAGTAGTACAACAAGTAGAATGGATTTGAACTCTTACTATTAGACACCAATAATGAAAACCCAACTTTAAATTAGTAACCTCTAATTACAAAGTTTAATAGATAAAAACAAGTTATTGTTTTGTGTTTATTAAGAACTAGTAAAATCCATTCAAATTTTAGAAACTAGTGTGATCTATTGCGTGGGAGAAGATGGGTATTTATACTCGTAATGGAGTTTTAAATGACTAAAGCAATAGAGATATAATGAAAACTCTACCTATATAAACATAGAAGTGGTGTCGCTTTAACAAAAAAAATTAGGGTCACTCTTATAAATGTTTATGAATAAGATAAGCATATGACCATAATAGTGCTAAAAGTGGTTATAAACCTTTGATAGAAGACTAAATAAGTATTATGTGTGTTATATCTTCAATTCTAACACTGTAAATTTAGATTTAATTTGCAAACACTATCAACTTCGTTAGAATTCTAAGAAATATACGCTAAGTTTAAATCGAGAAATATATTTTTGTATTCATAATATTTTTTTGTGTGAAAAGTTAAAAATTAAGCACCAACATTTCAAACTAGTAGGAGATTGTTGGTAGTTTAAAATATGATGCATCTTACATTTGATAGAAAGATTTAATTATTGATGAATAAAATTAATTTTTGTATTAATTTTATTAGTATTATAAATAATTTTGTTTGAATAGAAATAATTATCATATGACAAATGCTCATAATTATTTAAATATAAATATATTATTATTCATAAAGGTTATGATTATATAAAAAGTCTAACAATCTGAATAGAAATTTATGTCTGTTCATTTATTATAAATAAATCTTTTAGTATAATCATTTTTACTATTTCTTATTAGAGAGTTTAAGTTTTTGTTGTATCTTAAAAATATAATTATCTTTAAAAAAATATTTTTCACACCTCAAAATTAAAATTATTTTATATTATTTTTCATCTCTTATTTATTTTTTCTAACATTACAAATAATCTTTCAATCGTAGTTTTTACGCAATTTAAATAAGATGTCTTAATTAAAGTGTATGGACCATAACATGATCCTTGCATTTAAGCACAAATTTTCAATTATAGCATCTGGTTGTTGGTGTGTACATGAGGATTATTATCTATTTAACTAAAAAATTTAAAACATTCTTAAAAATTGACTATAATGTAAGGAAAATAAAGGACTAGGACAAAAATTGAAAGTTGTAATTGCTTAAATAAATGCAAGAATTTATATAAAAAAATTGATAGAATTCAATTGGATTGTAAAAAGTTACTGATTATAGATGGCTAGTGTTAGTCTAAATTAACGGCGTTTCTTAAATTGCTAAATTTTAAAATGATTGGCTATTAATTTGAAATAATTAAAAGGTTGGGATTTAATTTAAAATAGGGCAAAGGTTCGTTTTTTTTTTTTTTTTCAATTTATCCTTTTTTTTGTGAAAAGTTGACTGATTTTAAATGTAATCTAATATATATATATATATATATATATTATATTACAACATATAAGATTACATGATTAAAATTACTTATGTAGATGTTTAAGTGAATAATCTCTTTTAATGACACATTAGATAATATTTATATTATTTCATTTATCAAATAAATTTTTTTAATAAATTAGTTAAATTCAATATTTTGGATAATTATTTAAATTGAAGTCAATATCTATCTAAGATTGAAAATTTTGCATAAGATTTGAATTCAAATATATTAAATCATAATTTATCTTTTTTTTAATTTAATGGCAATTCTAAATATATATACTTAATGAAATTTTATTTTTTGTCAAATAATTCTATTTAATGAATTATTTAAATTTAATATTTTTAGATAATTATTTAAATTCAAATCAAAATCTATCAAAAATTAAAAATTATTTAATAGATTATTTAAATTTAATACTTTTAGATAAGTTAATGAATTATTGACTAGAAGCATGTATTTTTATATTATATTATAACATACAAGATTACATGATTAAAATTGCTTATGTGAATGCCTAGGTGAATAATCTCTTTTAATGATATATAGGATAATATTTATATTATTGCATTTATCAAATAAATTTTTTGAATAAATTATTTAAATTGAAATCAATATCTATCTAAGATTAAAATTTTTGCATAAGATTTGAATTCAAATACATTAAATCATAATTTATCTTTTCTTTTTAAATTTAATGGCAATTTTAAATATATATACTTAATCAAATTTTATTTTTTGTCAAATAATTCTATTTAATAAATTATTTAAATTTAATATTTTTAGATAATTATTTAAATTCAAATCAAAATCTATCAAAAATTGAAATTTATTTAATAGATTATTTAAATTTAATACTTTTAGATAAGTTAATGAATTATTGATTAGTAAGTATGTATTTTTAAAGTAATAAAAGCTTACATCTTTATATGAAAATATGAGACATTTAAATGTTGATAAAAAAGTTAGATAAAAATATGTTTTTACTTTGAAAACAAATATAATGTTTTATTTATGTTCTAATTCAGATATTTTATATTATATATTAGGTTAATTTATTTGTTTCTCTTTAGTCCATAAGTTTTTTTAATTTTGCTTAGATTGATTATAATTAACTTTTTGTATTATATAGTTTTTTTGTTTTATTTATTTCTTCAATGTTTTTATTCTCTGTTAATTTATTAACGTATTTATTTTTGTTATTGTATATATTTAATCTTGACAAATTAATATGTAAATTTATATTTTCTATTTTCTTTTGCTCTTTTTATTATTGAATTTCTTTGTCTATAATAGATGATATGAAAATAATAATTATCACTACCATATCTAACTCACAAAAAATACTATCAATTATATTAGAAATAATTAAAAATAAAAAAAATATTTCAAAAAAAAGTTTATAAGCATAACATAAAGAATTATTATTCCTTTTTATCTAAAAAATAACTTTATTTTGTTAACATATATAGAAATAATTGTTAGTCCAATATATTTGTGTAATAATTACTTGAAGTATATAAAAAAAAAGAATTAATAAAAAGCAAATAATTATAAAAAAAAAATAATTATGATTTGTTGTTTAATCAAATATATATATATATATACCACCTAATCAACATTATGATAAAAACAATTATTAATCTTAACTATTTAAATATTGATTATTGATTTTTTATCAAATAAAAAAAAACAGTAGCAAAATTTTTAGTATTTAGCAAATAAATTGAAGACAATATTTTTTAATAAAAAAAATATTTTTATAATTCTTGAAAATTTACAAAAGTTTAAACTTTGCTTAGATTAACAATATCATTTATAATATATTATGTATAAATTATCATTTAATGTAACTTAACATTTATAAATATATAATTATATATTAGATAAATAATTAAAAAATAAATTTAAAATTATGAAAATTTTAATAAAAAATTTCGTACATGTACGGGTTAAAAAAGCTAGTTTATAATATGAATGACCACCAAATGTTGTGAGTTGTGACCTTGTAATAAGGTACTCATTAAGCTTCATTAAATAACTTGGACATTCTAATTGTGTCAATGTCGTATTGCGGGGCTAAATCTATGCAAAATAAAGACTTGGTTACTTCAGTTAAATATTAAAGGACTGAACTGACCATCAACTAATTTGGGAAATAGGCACAAATTTATTGCACAAGTAATATAAAAATTGCTACTTAGGATTTTATTGTTAGAAATTTAACAGTTTAATTTACTAGTTGAAGCTCACTTTTTGTGCTAAATTTTTTTTACCACTCAAACATTTTCATTTCGGAAGATAAAAGTGAAACTTCTATTGAATTTATCTTTTTTCTCTACATGCAAACAAATCCAGTCTCTGCACTTCGGAGAGTCCATTACGCCATGCTTCTTCAGCCTTCCATGAATGCTGCAATCACATTCCCAATATAACTTGAATAGGGAGATTTTACAAATTCTGCGGCACTAATTCAAACTACATATGGGGTCTTGATTAGTAGCTAAACTCTATCAAAACACAAAGTGAGTTATTTTACTTTAAAATGACAATTGGGCTTTAATACTATTTTTCTTTGCTTTGTTGGGTGCCTTGTTGCTTGTGCGATACTAGGAAAGACCCGTTTTGTTTGATGAGCTTTTGAAGCTCAAAAGGCACGACAAATTCCGACCTGTCCAACAACAATCCATTTAAGAAAGGCTTTTTCAGCTTTTGATACATATCTGTTTTGGCCCATTTTGTTTCACAATCTTCATCCAGCACTAGCTGGACGGGACCTAATTCATGGTGCAACGGGCATTGTCCAAAACTCCAAGAGCTGTGCGTTTGCGGTCCTTTCTCATAAACGGGCCTAATCCATTTTCTGTAGTGACCCAAATATTTTACTGTGACTCCATCCAACATTCGTTTATATGCAAAGCTTCCCTGTATTATTTTCGTACGGCATGGCATGGCATGGCATGGCAGGGCGCGGCGAGGCGAGGCGTTGCAATGCGTGCACGCTTGTTGAATGGAGTAGCATTCCAGTTGACTGTTGAGCCATTTTGGGAAATGGGGCCTGAACTTACAGTCTTTTCAAACCAAAGTGGGACGTGCCCACTTTGAAGGTTACTGCAATGCAAGTTTGCAAAACCAACAAAAGCATGAATATCATGAAAATAACTTTGATAAGAATAGCATGAATATCATCCAATTGTACGGTGTCCATGGAATTGGGTACATCACACGCCAAAATAGTGAGCACGATTATTTCACGGTTTGAAAGCTCTGAGCTTTTTCTATTGAAATCGTTATTCATTAACAACTTCCAAACCATGCCCCAAGAAACGGTTCGGCAACTGTGCGGTCCAACGAGTTTTGAACCTTAAATCAAAATTTAGAAGCACGTGCGATAACTGCGATAGCCACTAACGGGGTCTTGGTTTTGTCATTTTTCTTTTGAGCTTCACCGGTTACAATTACACTCAACATAAGTAACTTTTAGATCCAACGATAAAGAACGGAGCCATGAAATCATACGGTCTGTGTGAGAGGACCTCACAGGACTGCACCATAATAAACCTCACTCTAGTCATCACCCCACGAATAATTGATCACGATAATTTCCTGGTTAGAAAGCTCAATAATTGGATTTTTTTTTTTGTCTATTGGGCGAATAACAAAATGGTGTGGTCCTGTAAGAATATTTATTATTTGATAAGGAACAACAATTTATGTGGATTTCATGCTTTGAAAGCTCAATAATTTCATTACATACTGCCAAGGAAAATTTATTAGGAATGGCCGATTTCTATCAAGTTTAAGTGAAAAGAATCGGAGTTCTATCAGTGGCTTTCAGCCCTTACCGACTAAAATCATACACGCCCACTTACAAATGCATGTTGAATTTTCTTCACAATTCCTCCTCATTGGCCCAACCGATCAGATGGGTTCATAGTGCTTAGGATTGCCAGATGGCTGGGTTATAATTACAATATAAACTATAAACTCAAAAAAGATCTTAAAATTAAAATCTAAAACTGCTAGAAAGTATTAAAAAATCTACACAAAAAGTTTAGATAAATTGGATTTTACAAAATTAAACCTGGAAAAGAAAAGTAATTAATTAAACTAGAAAAAAATGATATAATATATTTTTTGTCCTTTAATTTGATTTGATTATTATTATTTATTATGTTTCATTAGGTCATTTAATTTAAATTAAAATTTTATTGCATTTACTAAAAAAAAGTAAAATTTTTTAAAAAAAGCAATAATCATAATAAAATTATATTGCATTTACTAAAAAAAAGTAAAAATTTTTAAAAAAAGCAATAATCATAATAAAATTATTGTTGAAACCTCCTTAATATCATAAATTTTTTAGGAAATTTGTAGTAACTTTTTTCAAAAATATATAAATAATACAATAGTAAGAGACATAAGAATTATTCCATCGTATTAATTAATTTGAAAAATCAATAAAGAGGAATATAAAAAAATAAAAATAAAACATATTAAGCAGGGTGAAATATGAAAAAAAAAAAAAAAAAAGAAAAAGGATAATAGTATAAATGACATGGTATAATTTTTAAAAAAAATTACAAAATGACAACTTTTTTAAAGAAAGCTTATTAGGTTAGGAGATATTTTAAAAATTCCATCAAGGTGTGGAAAGAATTTAAAAATATTGTATTTGCTATTAAATAAAATTGACAAATGATCAACATAAAAAATTAAAAAAAGAAATAAATAATAAATAAAAAAATTAATAGTAATATATCTATATTTCAAGTGCTAATTATATTCACTGCATTCTATTTAACTTTATATCTCTTTAATTAATGCTTGCCCAAGCAGGAAACGGAGCTTTAACAGTAGCAAGAGTTTCATGTTTTTCTCTTTACTTCAGTCCAGTGCTTCTAGGTAATGCCACCATCTATCTTCATGGTTGATATTGATTGCCTTGAAAAGGCTTCGATTCAATTGCTGAAATATTTAGTTCATGATAATTCCCTACATGCTGCAGGCAATTATTATTCTTTGGTAATTCTTAAAAGAACTGTAATACTTCCTTGTCCCTTTGGCTATCAATTGGGTGCTCAATATGAATTCTTGGCCGAGATAGGCTTAGAGAAATTGTTGGAGAGGTGGATTTTGTTCACATTTACAGGGAAACTAACTCTTTTACTGGTTCCTTTGACGAAAAAGGGTGGTGTTGTTGTTTCCTCTGTATTATTTCACGCCTGTCTATGAATGCTATTGGGTGATTTGGACTTGAAAGTGAGGATTAGTCATCGCCACAACTTGGATAAAATTTACTTAAAATCTCGTAAAATTCGTGAAATTTTTTATTAAAAATAAATAAATAAAAATTTTAATAAAAAATCACATTGATTAAGATGATTTAATGCTTTGAAAGCTCAATAATTTGAGTTTTTTCTATTGGGTGAATCAATAATTTCAGTACGTACTGCAAAGGATAATTAATTTATTAAAAACGACCGATACCTATCAAGTTTATGTGAAAAGAATCAAAGTTCTATATATTGTTATAAAAGGTGCTCTCCTCTAATAAAGCAAAGCACCTGCAAAAATTTCTCTACCTACTCTCGTCTTCCACCAAATAAAATACTTCCATAAAAACTTTCTTGCACTGTGTGAAATGAAAGTTTCCCCGTATCAACAAAAAATGAAGGTTTGGGTTGTATTGGCTGTATGGGTTTTTTGGATATCCATTGTTGAACCACAGTGCTGCATCGCTGCGACAGAAAAAGAACACAACCTCAAGATTTACAAGCCGGGATTCACCACTAACGGTGCCACCAGAAACTCGCATATGAGGTTTATGGCGCATCTAAGCGGAATATTAACAGTCCGTGGAGATATAAGTGGAGACATACCAGTGTTGCCTCCCCCATCTGCGCAGCCTACTGATCCCGAGCAATATCTTCTGGTGGAACTCTCAAATGGGTACCAAACCGTCACATTAGCTTTGAATATCAGTAATGTGTATATCTTGTGCTATCAACCAGGTGGAAGTGGACGCTCCTACTTCTTAGAGATGTTCCCATTGATGCGCGTAGTGTTTTTTTCCCAAACACTCAGAGAGAGTCTCTTCCATTTACTGGCATATATAGGGCACTTGAAGATGCTGCAGAAGTGGGTGATAGAAGGGAAATCCCTCTGGGAATTGACGAGCTACGCCAACATATTGAGAACATGAATTATCTCCAACCCAGTTCCTCTAGTCGCCCCATCGCTAGAGCCCTTATAGTTTGTATCGAGATGGTTTCAGAAGCTGTGCGATTCAGAAACATCCAGCAAGAAATACTTGCAGTTGCAGAGCCTCGTGCAGATCGAATTTATGGAATGTTTTATCCAGATAGTTTACTGACGGAGTATAAAACTAACTGGGAGCACATCTCCTCTGCCATCCAATCTGCAACAGATGGAATCTTCACAAGAGCAGTCCGTTTAGTATATGAGGGCCAAGAATTGGTTTTGAGCACCTTGAGTCAAGTGCGTTTCATTATTGCAATAATGCCATTAACATGCAGAAACACAGGAGCTAATCTGGAGCTTTTGCGCATGCCAGCATCAATATCATCGTATGAGTTTTCTTCTTTGTTGCCTATGGCTATGAGATCCATTGGCCTGGAAGACAAAGGTGACATTTGTGAAAAAGCATTAGCGCCAACCTTGCATATTACTGGACAAAATGGTCTCTGTGTTGATGTATACCAGGGAAGCTACCACAATGGAAACAAAATAATCTTATGGGAATGTGGACAAAATCAGGCCAATCAATTATGGACGTTGAGAACAGATGATAGCACAATTCGATCTGGTGGAAAATGCTTAACTACTTATGGATATAGCTCCGGAAACTATGTGATGATCTATGATTGTGACACCGCTGTGTCTGATGCCACCAAATGAAAAATCTTGAGCGACGGAAGCATAAGAAATCCCAGATCTGGGCTAGTCTTGACGGGAAGTAAGGATAGCTCAGGCATGATTAATCTGGTTGTAGATAACAACTTTTATGGTTCTAGGCAAGCTTGGTATGCCAGTAATAATACGAAGCCATCAGTGACCACCATTATTGGTTAAAATGGTCTGTGCTTGCTGGCAAGTGGAAGTCGGGTGTGGTTGGAAAAATGTATGAGCAACGATGCCGAACAACAATGGGCAGTATACCCAGACGGAACCATCAGGCCTCAGAAGAATCGTAATGGTTGTCTCAAGTATGCAAATGCAGGTGGGGACTTAGTTACCGGGGGAACATGCGATGGATGGATTGAGGAAAGGTGGCGATTTCAGAGTGATGGCACCATTTTGCATGTGGTGACTGAACAGGTGATGGATGTAAAAGATACTAGTGCCACCCTTACTGAGATTACGGTCCATGATTACAGCGATGAACGAGCAAGCCAAATTTGGTTTCAGGTGTAGCTGTGAAAGTGGAGGCACTACTAGCATATGCATAAGCATGCACTAGTATCCTTTGATGTATTGACATTACAGGGCATTAGGCTTGTAGTAGCATTCTTTTTCATATTTAGCGTCATTTGTCTGACAAACGCTGCTAAAAGTGTCGCTTATACCTGGATAAGAAAAAATAACGGTAATTTTTAAAAAATGTTGCTAAGTTTTATCATAAAACGTCGTAAGTTTTATCATAAAATGCTATTAAATATAGAGACGTTTATAGTATAAAATGTCACTAAATTTAGTGACGTTTATAGTAGAAAGCACCGTTACATTTTAACATTTAGAGGTATTTTTAGGTATAAATGTTGCTAAATTAAGAAATTTATTTTTTAAAATTTTTTTTAATATTGATTATTATCATTAAATAAAAATATTTAAAAAATAAAAATAAACTTAAATTCATAAACTGAATATTATAAATACATAATTTGTTCCAATATGGATGGAATATAAAGTTTAATAAATGCAATAACATTCAAATTATTTTAGTACATTAACCAAAAATTTAAAATATATATAATTAATGACTGCATATATTTGAAATACTACCATTTGATGAAAGATTTTTCTTACCTTGATCACTACCATATTCAGTTGTTGAAGGTTTTTATGCACAACGAATCCTTTCAAGTAAGATTAAGTCGTTTCATCAAATACCATGATCTGAAAAAATAAATAAAACAAATGCCAGGATGAGATGAAAAAAAAAAAAAACATAACAAACTACTTCAGAATGGTTTCCTAAGGATATTATGAATGAATCAATAAATTTATGTTAACAAGTAACAATTTTTTAGTAATTTAAAAAATATTTTGTTGAAAAAAAAATAGACCTAAAGTTTTATTCGTGTTTGTAACTAAACTCAATATTCAATTTCAAGTTTTTCAGAGAAAAATCTTATTTTTTTACTTTTTGTTTTATCTTGAATTTTTCTCCCTAACGAAACAAAACCAAACTAAGAATTGCAATAACAAAATAAATTGATAAAAAAAGAAAAAAAGTGGCTAAACACTGGAAATTGCTAATATTGAAATTGAGCTTACCAATAGAGCTTGAACAGCGGTAGAAAAGCAACAAATCAAATAAAAAATTTAGGAATTTGACCTAATAAATCAGACAGAAAGTTTAAGAATTTAATCCAAATTGCAAGAAAGTTAACTTGAAATTTACAAAAATAAAAGGAAAAAAGATGAAAATTGGCCACAAAATGATTGAAACTTAGGCAGAAAATGAGATGAAAGCAACCTAAAATGAACAAAAATGAAAGAAATGAGTAGGGGAAAGAAGTGCAAAAATGGGGTTTCGTGGGTTTGAAATTTAAGAAAAATTTAGCAGTAGAAAAGTATGATTATTGAATGTATTTTTTACTAAAAACACCTCCAATAATCCCTTTCAATTATTTTTTTAAGATTATTCAAGACATTTCTACAAAAAATGCCTTTAATAATCCTCTCCATTTTTTATGAGAAGATTATTGAAGGCATTTCAGGCAAAAAAATATTTTCAATAATCTTCTTAAATTTTGATAAAAAAATTATTGAAGGCGTTTTTGACTAAAAATGCTTTCAATAAGCCCTTTCAATTTTTTAGAAATAATTATTGAAGGCGTTTTAGGCAAAAAAACGCCTTCAATAATCCTTTTCAATTTTTTAGAGGAGATTATTAAAGGTATTTCAAGCAAAAAATGCATTCAATAATCTTCTTAAATTTTGATAAAAAGATTATTTAAGGAATTAGAGGGGATTATTGAAGGCCTTTTAGACAAAAAACACATTTAATAATCCCCAATAAAAAAGTATTGGGGATTATTGAAGGAGTTTTTTTGCAGAAAATGCCTTCAATAATCCTCTTATAAATTTCAAATAAAAAACGCATTCAATAATGCTTTTTAATTTTTTAAAAGGGATTATTGAAGGCATTTCAGGCAAAAAATACTTTTAATAATCTTCTTACAATTTTAATAAGGAGATTATTGAAAGCATTTTTGACCAAAAATGTAAAAATGCTTTTAATAATCCCTTCTAATTTTTTAGAGAGGATTATTGAAGGCATTTTTTTGTGCCTTCAGTAATCCCTTCCATTTTTTATGAAGGGATTATTTAAGAAGTTTCAAGCCAAAAATACATTCAATAATTTTCTTAAATTTTTATGAGTAAATTATTTAAGGTGTTTTAGTGAATAAACGCCGTTAATTTCTATTTTTAGTAGCATTTATAACTACAAATATCTCTATTTGAATATTTAATGGCGTTTTGATAAAAAATGCTACAAGTTTTATAAAAATACGAAATTTAATGATGTTTTTAAGTGAAACGCTACTAAAAAAATGCCACTAATTTTTCATTTTCTTGTAGTGTGAATAAATAAATGTTGGATGTAAGCATTACTAAATAAATAAATGTTGAAATAAAAATAAACTATTAAAGTCTACATATGAGTTTCTTATGGCTTTATATTGAAGTTGGGTATCTCCACTTATTAATTAATTAGTTTTAAGTTAGATGTTAAAATAATATTAAAGCTCATGTTATGTTCTATTGTTATTATTTGTTATTATTGTGTGTTATCTCTTTCAATGCATATGTAATGAAGCCTTTTAATGTGATATTATCTCAAATCTGATAAGTATTAAGTGTTTTTTTCACTTTTTTATTAAAGTTAAAACTATTTATTTATTATCAATTGATTTTATTTTTGATGCTTGACATAACTGCTATGGCCTTTCTCCTTCACAGCAAGACACTACAAAGTGCCTTCGGGGCTTATCATGATTTACTCATTAATTTTATACATGATCTTTCAATTATAGCCTCCGGGCCTTATAATGATCATGCATTTTATGCATGATCTTTGAACTCATATACTTAAACATTTACTCTGTTATGAGAACTATTAAAGAATGAATACTATTGAAGTTTTAGTAAGGACTCAACGGCAAGAAGTCCTTTTTTTAAGAAAATTTCAACATCTAGAATCAGTGTAACCCATTGGAATCAATATCAATTAGCATCCATATTATCCCTGAAGTCCAAAGAAAGTTGAAATCAAAATATTAAATAGTTCTAACGATCTCAAACAAAGGACAGAATTAGTTATCCATTTTACATGAACAGACTACAATATCTCTAAAGCAAAGGACAAACAACTAACAAGTCCTTTTTGCAAATAAACCTGCATATATAATGCAAAAGGCAAGGCATGTTCAAGCATTAAACAGTTCACCAGCGACCATAATTGTCCACATAACAAGTAGAGTGGATCATAGGGTTAACCTTTCGCGGTGGCCTAGAGTTGAAAAAATCATACGGAGGAGGCACCAGTGGTGGAGGCGGTGGGCCCGAAAGGATGATATGGAGGTGCTGATGGCCTTCCAAGCGGAGGATATGGCTCAAAGGGTCGATAGTATGGCCTAGGACCAGCGTATTCAGGCATAGGTGTCCTAGAAAATTGCCATTTGTATGGTCTATTCACCATTAAGGGTTTCCCTAAATTGATTATTCCATCCATCTTCTCTTTTGCTCCTCCACTTTTCTTACAAAACAAACGCACAAACCATTTCTTGCCTTCACTGTTTGTGCTTTGCTTGTAGATGGTGAGATCAGGATGTTACCAAGTGATGTTGTCATTGCTTTTCTTCGCTGCATGTTATTCACAGTAACATGACTATGTGATGATTATCATCATCAGAATAAAAAATATAGAGCATCAGAACGACACAACAGTCTTTGTCCATTTTGGCATGTAAATCATGATCAAAACTATCAATACCTTTGGTAGCAATGCCCTGGAACATCCTGCTGAGGGGACTTTAGGAAGGGCCAAAGCTCTGCAATTTTGCCCCATTTTCAATTTTCTTTACTATAGTCATTGGGTTTACTTTTACCGAAACTTTTACCACTCCTTTGGAATCATAGACGACTGACTCCAGTCCTAGTTGTAAGCAATCGAGATTGAAAAACAAGTTTCCAACGCATTAATTAATTCTAAAAAAATCAAATAAGAGGAATATAGAAAAAAAAATAAAAATGAAACATATTAAACGGGTGAAATATGCAAAAAAATAAAAAGGATAATGGCATAAATGACATGGTATAATTTTTAAAAAAATTACAAATGACAACTTTTTTAAAGAAAACTTATTAGGTTAGGAGATACTTTTAAAATTCCATCAATGTGTAGAAAGAATTTTAAAATATTTTATTTTCTATTAAATAAAATTGACAAATGATCAACATAACAAATAAAAAAAAAAGTAAAAGGGAGTACAATAAATAAAATATTAAAAGTAATATATCTATATTTCAAGTGCTAATTACATTCATTGTATTCTATTTAACTTTATATCCCTTTAATTAATGTTTGCCCAAGTAGGGAAACAGAGTTTTAACACTAGCAAGAGTTTAATATTTTTCTCTTTACTTCTGTCTAGTGCTTCTAGGTAATGCCACCATCTATCTTAATGGTTCATATTGATTGCCCTGAAAAGGCTTCGATTTAATTAATTGCTTAAATATTTTGTTCATGAAAATTCCCTATATGCTTCCGGCAATTATTATTCTTTGGTAATTCTTAAAAGAATTGTAATACTTCCTTGTCCCTTTGGCTATCAATTGGGTGCTCAATATGAATTCTTGGCCTTGGAATCAATGGAAAGTCTTGGCCGAGATTGATAGGCTTAGCGAAGTTGTTGGAGAGATGGATTTTGTTCACATTTACAGGGAAACTAACTCTTCTATTGATTCCTTTGACGAAAAAGGGTGGTGTTGTTGTTTCCTCTGTATTATTTCACGCCTGTCTATGAATGCTATTGGGTGGTTTGGACTTGAAAGTCAGGATTGGGAGTTGTAATGTGTGAAAGCTTTCCTTTCTTGTTAGGACTTTAGGAGGAAGCTTAATTATTGTCAATGTAACTGTCATCATTCTTATCCCAAAAGCTTTTTCCATTTTGAAATCGTTATTTGTATTAACATTACATACTGCGACATAATAAACTTCACACTCGTCATCAACCCAACTAACATTGATCAACATGATTTAATGCTTTGAAAGCTAAATAATTTGAGTCTTTTCGATTGGGTTAATCAATAATTTCAGTACGTACTGCGAAGGAACATTAATTTTTTAAGAACGATAGATACCTATCAAGTTTAAGTGAAAAAAATCAAAGTTCTATATATTATTATAAAAGGCGCTCTCCTCTAGTTAGAATCACGCGGAAAGCAAAGCACTGCAAAAATTTCTCTACCTACTCAATTCTTTCACCAAATAATATACTTCCATAAAAATTTTCTTGCACTGTGTGAAATGAAAGTTTCCGTGCATCAACAAAAAATGAAGGTTTGGGTTGTGTTGGCTGTATGGGCTTGCTGGATATCCATTGTTGAACCACAGTGCTTCAAAGCTGTGACAGAAAAAGAACCCAAGCTCACGTTTTACAAGGTGAGATTCACCAATGAAGGTGCCAACAGAAGCTCGTATATGAGGTTTATTGGGCATCTGCGAGGAATATTGATAGAACGTGCCGATAGAACCGGAGACATACCAGTGTTGCCTCCCCCATCTGCGCAGCCTACTGATCCCGAGCAATATCTTTTGTGGAACTCTCAAATGGGTACCAAAACGTCACGTTAGCTTTGAATGTCAGTAATGTGTATATCTTGGGTTATCAAACCAGGTGGAAGTGGAAGCTCCTACTTCTTTAGCGATGTTCCCACTGATGCACGTAATGCTCTTTTCCCAAACACTCGGAGAGAGTCTCTTCCATTTACTGGCAGATATGGGGTACTTGAACGTGCTGCAGGAGTGGATACTAGAAGGGAAATCCCTCTGGGAATTAACGAACAACGCCAACATATTTATAACATGAATTATTCCCTACCCAGTTCTTCTCGTCGCCCCATCGCTAAAGCACTTATAGTTTGTATCCAGATGGTTTCAGAAGCCGTGCGATTGAAAAACATCCGGAAAGCAATACTTAAAGTTGCGGAGCCTTCTCCGGATGGAACTTATGGAGTGTTTCATCCAGATGGTTTAGTGATGGAGTATGAAAACAGCTGGGGAAAAATCTCTTCTGCCATCCAATCTGCAACAAATGTAATCTTCACAACGGCAATCCGTTTAGTATTTGATGGTCAAACTTTGGTTTTGAGCACCTTGAGACAAGCGCTTTTCATTATTGCAATAATGCCATTAGAATGCAGGAACAGAGGAGCTAATCTGGAGCTTTTGCACATGCCAGCATCATTATCATCATATGAGTTTTCTTCTTTGTTGCCCATGGCTATGAGATCCATTGGCCTGGAAGACAACGATGACGATTGTGAAAAAGTGTTAGCACCAACCTCGTATATTATTGGACAAAATGGTCTGTGTGTTGATGTATACCAGGGAAGCTACCACGATGGAAACAAAATAATCTTATGGGAATGTGGACAATATCAGGCCAATCAATTATGGACGTTGAGAACAGATGATAACACAATTCGATCTGGTGGAAATACTTAACCACTTACGGATACAGCTCCGGAAGCTATGTGATGATCTATGATTGTGACACGGCTGTCTCTGATGCCACCAAATGGAAAATCCGGAGCGACGGAAGCATAAGAAATCCCGAATCTGGGCTAGTCTTGACGGGAAGTAAGGATAGCTCAGGCATGATTAATCTGGTTTTGGATAACAACTTTTATGGTTCTAGGCAAGCTTGGTATGCCAGCAATAATACGAAGCCATCAGTGACCACAATTGTTGGTTATAATGGTCTGTGCTTGCTAGCAAGTGGAAGTCAGGTGTGGCTGCAGAAATGTGTGGGTGAAGATGCTGAACAGTGGGCAATATATCCAGACGAGACCATCAGGCCTCAGAACAAGGTGAAGACTTGTTACCGTGGGAACGTGCGATGGATGGATTGAGGAACGGCGGAGATTTCAAAGGGACGGCACCATTTTGCATGTGGTGGCTGAAGAGGTGATGGATGTGAAAGATACCGGTGCCACCCTTCCTGAGATTATGGTCAATGGTTATAGCAATCAATGACCTAACCAAATTTGGTTTCAGGTGCTGTTGTGAAACTGAAAGCACTACTGCAATATGCATGCACTACCATCTTTATGCATTGAATAAATAAACGATGGATATTGTAATCCAGCACCATACAAAATCTCTTCGGTAGTTGGCTTTGGTGCATACAAACTCGAAGACATGGCGGCGAGCAAATCCCAAGAACCTGAAACGCAATGCACGTTAAAAAGTATTACATATAGATTTGGGACTGAACACCAGCTTTACATGTACCAATGAAATAAACGTAAGTGCTATGGCCCTTTTGTCACGGGTTGAGACTTAAGCTCTGAACCCACACGGCTTCAAGATCCAAGTATTTACCTTTCGGCATTCAAAATCAGCCTGACCGTCATAGTTCACACCCTTATGAGATATTGTCCGCTCTAACTTTTCTGGCCTCACGATTTTATCCTACAAAAAGCACCTTACAAGGTTGAGATAGTGTAAATACCAATGGCCCTTCTATTATCACTTAGTTCCGTGACATTCTCCGGCACCCAACCTCGTGACACTCTCGTCACAGAGACTGACCACCCTGCCTACCTCCATCGAGATGCTTGACGTGGATCGAACGATTTAGAGCTGTCTCTGATACTATTTATCACGAGTCGAGACTTAAGCTCTAAACCCGGGCGACTCCGGGACCCGGGCATTCACCTTTTCGGCATACAAGATCAGTCTAACCGTCATGATTCACACTCTTGTGAGGTATTATCCGCTCTGGCCCTCCTAACCTCACGATTTTGTCCTACAAAAGACGCCTCACAAGGTTGAGATGGTGTGAACCCTTTTATACTCCAATAACCTTTCTATTATGTTCGATTTGGAATTCAAGACTCTCCTTTAAATCCGTGATACTTTCACCTCCACAACACGGCACTACAAACTACTTTATAAGAAAAATGTAAAGCTGTAATTTATGTTACTTTTATCCAGGAAAACTAATACGCCTGCCTGCACATTTACAATTTCATAAAATGGTGAAATCGAATTTCTTTTCCAAAATGAGAGAGATAAGGGGAGCACATTTGATATATTTTATAAATTTCATATTGGGTATATAACTTCTAGTCTCATTTAATTCGCCATGTACATGCCATGATTTTCAATGTAACAAGTTAGTTCATGTCCTTTCCAAGAACAAACAATGGCATAGAGAAAGTTATGTGTGTATTCTACGTATGCTTGAAGTTAAAAGAAACAAGGAAAGCAAAACTCAAGTTTAATTGGATAAGTGGTAGTAGAAGAAGTCTGATCACAAATAGTCTATAGTGAGAGAAAGAATATAAACACATGTTAATAACTTTCTCGGCTTTTGTCGCGTAGATATTATACACAGTTATTAAAAACTTTTAACTAGTTCTGTTTCGGCCCATTTGTGTTTCAGTCTTAATCAAGCACTTGACGATTGGGCCCTAGTTCGCGGTGCAATAGGCATCAACCAAAACCCCAAGCATTACGCATTTGTGGTCTTTTTGTACAAATGGGCCTAATCCATCTTCTGAAGTGGCCCAAATATTCAACTTGACTCCACCCAACATTTGGTCACATAAACGCATTGATTTCACCTCGTATTTCACTTGCAAGTTGCAAAAAAAAGCCAAGCTTCCATGTTTTATTTTCGCGCGGCGCGGCGATGCGCACGCTTGTGTCGAGTAAATCAAGGCACAAGGCTGAACTTCAGCCCTCACCAACCAAAATGGAACACGCCCACTTACAAATTCCTCCTCATGGCCGAATTGATCACATGTGTCCATGGGCTTAGGACTGGCAGATGGCTATAATATAAACTATAAACTCCAAAAAGATCTTAAAAATTAAATTCTAGAACTGAGAAAGTATTAAAAATTCTACACAGAAAATTTAGATAACATGGATTTTACAAGATTAACCCGGAAAAGAAAACGGGGCTTTAACACTAGCAAGCGCTTAAGTTGAGCTCCCTTTATGATCTAGTTTCATGTTTTTCTCTTTACTTCTGTGTAGTGCTTCTAGGTAATGCCACCATCTATTTTAATGGTTGATGATTGGCTTGACGATTCAATTGCTGAATTGTTTAGTTCATGATAATTCCCTACATGCTGCGGGCAATTATTATTCTTTGGTTCTTAAACGAATTGTAATACTTCCTTGTCCCTTTGGCCATCAATTGGGTGCTCAGTATGAAAACTCGGCCTTGGAATCAATGGAAAGTTTTTGCTGAGATTGATAAGCTTAGAGAAGTTATTGGAGAGGTGGATTTTGTTCATAAGTGTCGTTTTTTTCCCTGTTTTATTTTATGCATGGCTATGAATTCTATTCGGTGGTCTGAACTTGAACGCCAGGATTGGGAGTTGTAATGTGCGAAATCATTCCTTTCCTGATAGGACTTAGGAGGAAGCTTATCGTATTTTCTCTTTTCTTCTATTAAATAATATTATTGGCTGAGAAAAAAAAAAGCCTTGCGTATCCCTTTGAAAAAAAAAATTCGTGCGAGGCACATGGACAGGGCATGGAATTTACAAGATGAAGATTTTTTTGTTTGATAGGTTGCGAATACTACAGTAAACATGTATAAAACAAAGCGATAAAAGGGTTACTATCGTATTGATAATGTGTCAGGGCCCATAAAAAACGGAGCTACTTTGCAGGTTAAATAATTTGTTTAATTTCTGTTCTTGCTGTCATCATTCTTATCCCAAAATGATTTTTCCATTTTGAAATCGTTATTTATATTATCATTGGTCAAGAGGATTTCATGCTTTGAAAAGCTCAATAATTTATACATATATATATTTAATCTAAATCTAAAATAGATAAGTTATTTAATTTTTATATTAAAATAAGATATATTATATTTGATAATTTAAAATAAATTATTATAAATTATGTATTTAAAATAATTTTCACAAACAATCTTGATAAAATTAAAACTCAAAAATTTTTTATAAACAAAATAAACATTAATCAATTAAATATTTCGTGATCCATTTCATATATTTTATGCTTTAGATACTAAAATGGCTATCCAACGAGATAAAATTATCTAAATCAAAAGGATAGACTCATTTTTTATGTTATCAATAGGATCAATTATAAAAAGTCACACACTTAATTCCAAAAATACAAAAATAAAAAAATTTTACGTGGAACTACCAAAATAGAATAGGCTAAAAAAAATTCGAAACCATTTATTGTTAATAATGTACATACTGCATCATAATAAACTTCACTCTAGCCATTACACCAACCGACATTGATCAAGATGATTTCTTGCTTTGGAAAGCTCAATAATTTACATATTGCCAAGGAACATTAATTTATTAAGAACGGCAGACCCCTATCGAGTTAAGAGAAAAGAATCAAAGTTCTATAAAAGGCCCTCTCCTATTAGAATCACGTACAAAATCAAGCACTGCAAAAATTTCTCTACCTACTAAAGTCTTTCAACAAATAATATACTTCCATAAAAATTTTCTAAAGTTTCCTCGTATCAACAAAAAATGAAGGTTTGGGTTTTGTTGGCTGTATGGGTTTGTTGGATATCCATGGTTGAATCATGGTGCTGCATCGCTGCGGCAGAAAAAGAATACAAGCTCACGATTAACAGGGTGAGATTCACCACTAAGGGTGCCACCAGGAACTCGTATCTGATGTTTATGAAGGATTTATACAATGCATTGACAGATCGTGCAGATAGAAGCGGGGACATACCAGTTTTGCCTCCCAGATCTACGCAGCCTACTGATCCCCAACAATATCTTTATGTGGAACTCTCAAATGGGTACCAAACCGTCACATTAGCTTTGAATGTCAATGATGTGTATATCTTGGGTTATCAAGCAGGTGGAAGTGGAAGCTCCTACTTCTTTAGCGATGTTCCCACTGATGCACGTAATGCTCTTTTCCCAAACACTCGGCGAGAATCTCTTCCATATACTGGCAGATATGGAGCACTTGAAGCTGCTGCAGGAGTGGGTGATAGAAGGGAAATCCCTCTGGGAATTGATGAACTACGCCAACATATTGAGAACATGAATTATCTTCAACCCAGTTCTTCTCGTGGCCCCATCGCTAGAGTGCATATAATTTGTATCTAGATGGTTTCAGAAGCTGTGCGATTGAGAAACATCCAGCAAGAAATACTTGCAGTTGCAGAGCCTCGTGCAGATGGAACTTATGGAGTGTTTAATCCAGATGGTTTAGTGATGGACTATGAAACTAGCTGGGAAGACATCTCCTCTGCCATCCAATCCGCAACAGATGGAATCTTCACAACAGCGGTCCGTTTAGTATATGATGGTCAAGAATTGGTTTTGAGCACCTTGAGACAAGTGCTTTTCATTATTGCAATAATGCCATTAAGATGCAAAAACATAGGAACAAATCTGCAGCTTTTGGAAATGCCAGCATCAATATCATTATGAGTTTTCTTCTTTGTTACCTATGGCTATGAGATCCATTGGCCTGGAAGACAACGGTGACACTTGTGAAAGAGCTTTAGCACCAACCTCGCATATTACTGGACAAAATGGTCTCTGTGTTGATGTATACCAGGGAAGCTACCACGATGGAAACAAAATAATCTTATGGGAATGTGGATAAAATCAGGCCAATCAATTATGGACATTGAGGACAGATGATAACACAAATCCATCTGGTGGAAAATGCCTAACCACTTATGGATACAGCTTGAAACTATGTGATGATCTATGATTGTGACACGGCTGTCTCTAATGCCACCAAATGGGAAATCTGGAGCGACGGAACGATAATAAATCCTAGATCTAGGCTAGTCTTGACGGGAAGTAAGGACAACTCAGGCATGATTAATCTGGTCGTAGATAACAACTTTTATGGTTCCAGGCAAGCTTGGTATGCTAGTAATAATACGAAGTCATCAGTGACCACCATTGTTAGTTATAATGGTCTGTGCGTGCTGGCAAGTGGAAGTCGAGTGTGGTTGGAAAAATGTGTGAGCAACGATGCTGAACAACAGTGGGCAATATATCCAGACGGGACCATCAGGCCTCAGAAGAATCGTGATGGGTGTCTCAAGTATGCAAATGCAGGTGGGGACTTAGTTACCGTGGGAACATGCGATGGATGGATTGAGGAACGGTGGCGATTTCAGAGTGATGGCACCATTTTGCATGTGGTGAGTCAACAGGTGATGGATGTGAAAGATACCAATGCCACCCTTCTTGAGATTACGATCAATGATTACAGCAATCAACGAGCAAGCCAAATTTGGTTTCAGGTGCCGCTGTGAAAATGAAAGCATTACTAGCATATGCATGCTCTAGCATCTTTAGTTGTATTGAATCAATAAATGCTGAAATAAAAGAAAACCTAATGCCCTTTACCTTAACTGCAAAGCACTACAAAACTACTCCAGGTCTTATCTTGAACTACAATTTTATGAATGATCTTTCAATCACAACCTTTGAACCTTATTGTAATCTATACATTTAACATTTAATCTTTCTATTATAGCCTCCTTATTATGATCTACTCAAATTACGTAAGATATCTTAATAAGGCCTTTGGACCATAACATGATTAATGCATTAAACACAACTTTTCAATTATAGCATCTGGCAGTTAGTGTGTACATGAGGATTTGACTAAAATATAAGGAAAATGACAGATTAGGATAAAAATTGAAAGTTGTATTTGCTTAAAGAAATGAAAGAATTTATAAAAATTGATAGAAATAAATTGGAATTGTAAAATGTTTACTCATTATGGATGGCTGGTGTTTGTCTAAATTAAGGGCGTTTCTTAAATTTCTAAATTTTAAAAAGATTGGGTATTAATTTGCAAATAAGTAAAATGTTGGGATTTAATTTAAAATATGAGCAAAGGTTTTTTTTTTTTTTTTTTTTCAATTTACCTTATTTTAATGAATTTGAGTTTGGTCAAAAGTTGACTGATTTTAAATATAATTAATAGTACTATAATATCAATGACCACCAAATGTTGTTAGTTGTGACCCTGTAATAAGGTACTCATTAAACTTCATTAAATGTCTTGTTTACTTCACCTAAATATAAAAAGACTGAATCGACCATCATTAAAGTTTTAGAACTAATTTGCGAAATAGGCACAAATTTATAGCACAAGTAATATAAAACTTGCTACTTATGATTTGATTGTTAGAAAGTTAACAGTTTAATTTACTAATTGAAAGCTCACTTTTTGTGCTTATTTGCCATTATTAAACAAGTGTTCCTGTAGGGCTACGACTTGTTTTGAAGAAAATTAGACTTGTTCCTGAATTGATGCACACAAATCCATTAATTGTAACGTGTAAAGTTACAATTTTCCATAAATAAGCATTCACTCTTCCATCTTCGACCCTTTCTTTTTATGGAAAAATTATTGAAAAAAATCAGTTTTCCAAATGCCCTTTTAATTAGTAGCTAAACTCTATCAAAACATACAGTGAGTTAATTTATTTTAAAATGACAATTGGGCTTTAATACTATTATTTTTCTTTGCTTTGTGGGTTCCTTGTTGCTTGTGCGATTCTAGGAAAGACCCGTTTTGTTCGCCGAGTCTTTGAAGCTCTAAAGGCACGATAAATTCCGATCTGTCCAACAACTATCCATTTAAAATGGGCTTTTTGGGCTTTTTATGCATATATGTTTGGGCCCATTTTCGCTTCACAATCTTCATCCAGCACTAGCTGGACGGGCCCTAGCTCACTGTTCAATGGGCATCGTCCGAAACGCCAAGAGCTGTGCTTTTGTGGTCCTTTGGCATAAATGAGCCTAATACATTTTCTGTAGTGACCCAAATATTTTAGTGTAACTAGAGTTGATAACCCAATCTGTCCCGACCAATTTTGATTCAATCGATTTTATAAGATCGAGTTTTTTTATAAAAAATTGGGTTTTGAATTGGGTTAGGTAAGGTTAAGAAAAAATTGAAGTTGGATCGAGTTCGAGTTTTAGATAAACTCGATCTGATTTAATATTATATAAAAAATTATTTTTAATTTTTATTTATATATATTTATATAATTATATATTTAAATATTTTATATTTAAAAAATAATATTTTATTAATTTCGAATCGAATTGAATATAATTTATATAATATCGGATCGGGTTCGAATATGAAAAAAAAAATTTTGAATCAAATTTAAATTTAATAAATATAAAATCAAATCAAATTTAAGATTAATAAAAATTCATCTTGATCCGACCTATCGTCGACTCTAAGAGTAACTCCTTCCCACATTCGTTTATATGCAAAGCTTCCCTGTATTATCTTTCGTACGGCATGGCACGGCGAGAAGCGGCGGGGCGATGCAATGCATGCACGTTTGATGAAAACAAGCAAAACAAGCAAAGCTTCCCTGTATTATATTCGTACGGCATGGAACAGTGCGACGCGGCAATGCAACGCGTGCACTTTTGTTGAATGGAGTAGCAGTCCAGTCTATTGTTAGCCTTTTTGCGAAATGGGGGCTGAACTTCAGTCTTTTCCTGCCAAAGTGGGACATGCCTACTTTGAAGGTTACCACAATGCAAGTTTGCAAACCAACAAATACATGAAAATCATGAAAATAACTTTGATAGCATGAATATCATCCAATTGTACGGTGTTCATGGAATTGCGTACATCACACGGTTTGAAAGCTCTGAGCTTTTTCTACTGAAATCGTCATTCATTAACAACTTCCAAACCTGTCGTTCGCCAACTGTGCGGTCCAACGAGTTTTGAACCATAATTCAAAATTTAGAAGCACGTGCGATAACTGTAACAGCCACTAACGAGGTCGTCACTTTTCACTTGAGCTTCACCGGTTACAATTACATTCAACACAAATAAGTTTTAGATCCAACGATGAATAACAGAGCCACGAAATCATACGGTCTACGTGCGAGGACCTCAAAGGACTGCACCATAATAAACCTCACTCTAGTCATCACCCGAAGAACCATTGATCACGATGATTTCCTGGTTTGAAAGCTCAATAATTGGAGTTTTTTTTCTGTTGGGCGAATAACAAAATGGTGTGGTCCGGTAAGAATATTTATTATTTGATAAGGAACAACGATTTATGTGGATTTCATGCTTTGAAAGCTCAATAATTTCATTACATACTGCCAAGGAAACTTTATTAAGAATGGCCGATTCGTATCAAGTTTAAGTGAAAAGAATGGTAGTTCTATCAGTGGATTTCAGCCCTTACCAACCAAAATGAGACACGCCTACTTACAAATGCATGTTGATTTTTCTTCACAATTCCTCCTCCTTGGCCAAATCGATCACATGGGTCCATAGTGCTTAGGATTGGCAGATGGCTGGGTTATAATTATAATATAAACTATAAACTCAAAAAAGATCTTAAAAATTAAAATCTAAAACTGCTAGAAAGTATTAAAAAATTTACACAGAAAATTCAGATAACGTGGATTTTACAAAATTAAACCTGGAAAAGAAAAGTAATTAATTAAACTAGAAAAAATGATATATTATAATTTTTGTCCTTTAATTTGATTTGATTATTATTATTTATTATGTTTCATTAGGTCATTTAATTTAAATTAAAAATTTATTGAATTTACTAAAAAAAGTAAAAATTAGCAAAAAAAGCAATAATCATAATAGAATTATTGTTGAAACCTCCTGAATATTATAAATTTTTAGGAAATTTGCAGTAACTTTTTTCAAAAATATATAAATAATACAATTAGAAGAGACATAAGAATTATTCCATCGTATTAATTAATTTAAAAAAATCAATAAAGAGGAATATAGAAAAAAAATAAAAATAAGACATATTAAGCAGGGTGAAATATGCAAAAAAAAAATAAAATTAAAAGGATAATAGTATAAATGACATGGTATAATTTTAAAAAAATTACAAATAACAACTTTTTTAAAGAAAACTTATTACGTTAGGAGATATTTTTAAAATTCAATCAACGTGTAGAAAGAATTTAAAAATATTGTATTTGCTATTAAATAAAATTGACAAATGATCAACATAAAAAATAAATAAAAATAATAATAAATAATAAATACAAAACTTAAAAGTAATATATCTATATTTCAAGTGCTAATTATATTCATTGTATTCTATTTAACTTTATATCTCTTTAATTAATGCTTGCCAAAGCAGGAAACGGAGCTTTAATAGTAGCAATAGTTGCATATTTTTCTCTTTACTTCAGTCCGGGGATTCTAGGTAATGCCAACATCTATCTTCATGGTTGATATTGATTGCCTTGAAAAGGCTTCAATTCAATTGCTGAAATAGTTAGTTCATGATAATTCCCTACATGCTGCATGCAATTATTATTCTTTGGTAATTCTTAAAAGAACTGTAATACTTCCTTGTCCCTTCGGCTATCAATTGGGTGCTCAATATGAATTCTTGACCGAGATTGATAGCCTTAGAGAAGTTGTTGGAGAGGTTGATTTTGAAATTCTTATTTGTATTAGCATTACATAGTGTGACATAATAAACCTTACATTACTCGTCACCGCAACTAGCATTGATTGAACAAAATTTACATAAAATTTTATAATTGAAATTTAAAAATTTTTTTATTAATAATGAATAAATAAAAATTTTAATAAAAAATTCACATTGATTAAGATGATTTAATGCTTTGAAAGCCCAATAATTTGAGTTTTTTTTCTATTGGGTCAATCACTAATTTCAGTACATACCCCGAAGGATAATTTGAGTCTACGTGAGAGGACCTCACAGGACTGCACCATAATAAACCTCACTCGAGTCATCACCCCAAGAATCATTGATCGCGATGATTTCCTGGTTTGAAAGCTCAATAATTGGAGTTTTTTTCTCTTGGGCGAATAACAAAATAGTGTGGTCCAGTAAGAATATTTATTATTTGGTAAGGACAATGATCACTTGGATTTCATGCTTTGAAGGCTCAATAATTTCATTACATACTGCCAAGGAAAATTTATTAAGAATGGCCGATTCCTATCAAGTTTAAGTGAAGAGAATCCAAGTTCTATTGTTATAAAAAGCGCTCTCCTCCCATTAGAATCACGTAAAAAGCCAAGCAATTCAAAAATCTCTCTACGTACTTAAGTCTTTCACCAAATATTCTTTCCCTAAAAATTTTCTTGTAATGTATGAAATGAAAGTTTCGTTGTATCATCAAAAAATGAAGCCGTGGGTTGTGCTGGCAGTATGGGCTTGTTGGATGTCCATGGTTGAACCACAGTGCTGCATCGCTGCGACAGAAAATGAACACAAGCTCACGATTAACAAGGTGAGATTCACCACTCAGGGTGCCACCAGAAACTCGTATCTGATGTTTATGAAGGATCTGTACAATGCATTGACAGACCTTGCAGATAGAACCGGAGACATACCTGTGTTGCCTCCCCGATCTGCGCAGCCTACTGATCCCCAACAATATCTTTATGTGGAACTCTCAAATGGGCGCCAAACCGTCACATTAGCTTTGAATGTCAGTAATGTGTATATCTTGGGTTATCAAGCAGGTGGAAGTGGAAGCTCCTACTTCTTTAGCGATGTTCCCACTGATGCACGTAATGCTCTCTTTCCAAACACTCAGAGAGAGTCTCTTCCATTTACTGGCAGATATGGGGCACTTGAAGATGCTGTAGGAGTGGGTGACAGAAGGGAAATCCCTCTGGGAATTGAAGAATTACGCCAACATATTGAGAGCATGAATTATCTCCAACCCAGTTCCTATAGTCGCCCCATCGCTAGAGCCCTTATAGTTTGTATCCAGATGGTTTCAGAAGCTGTGCGATTCAGAAACATCCAGCAAGAAATACTTGCAGTTGCAGAACCTCGTGCAGATGGAACTTATGGAATGTTTTATCCAGATGGTTTACTGATGGAGTATGAAAATAACTGGGGACACATCTCCTCTGCCATCCAATCTGCAGCAGATGGAATCTTCACAAGCGAAGTCCGTTTAGTAGATGGTGGTCAAGAATTGGTTTTGAGCACCTTGAGACAAGTGCTTTTCATTATTGCAATAATGCCATTAACATGCAGAAACACAGGAGCTAATCCGCAGCTTTTGCGGATGCCAGCATCAATATCATCATCTGGATTTTCTTCTTCGTTGCCTATGGCTATGAGATCCACTGGCCTGGAAGACAACGGTGACACTTGTGAGAGAGCGTTAGCACCAACCTCGCATATTACTGGACAAAATGGTTTGTGTGTTGATGTATTCCAGGGAAGCTACCACAATGGAAACAAAATAATCTTATGGGAATGTGGACAAAATCAGGCCAATCAATTATGGACGTTGAGAACAGATGATAACACAATTCGATCTGGTGGAAAATGCTTGACCACTTATGGATATAGCTCCGGAAACTATGTGATGATCTATGATTGTGACACCGCTGTGTCTGATGCCACCAAATGGAAAATCTTGAGCGACGGAAGCATAAGAAATCCCAGATCTGGGCTAGTCTTGACGGGAAGTAAGGATAGCTCAGGCATGATTAATCTGGTTGTAGATAACGACTTTTATGGTTCTAGGCAAGCTTGGTATGCCAGTAATAATACGAAGCCATCAGTGACCACCATTATTGGTTATAATGGTCTGTGCTTGCTGGCAAGTGGAAGTCGGGTGTGGTTGGAAAAATGTGTGAGCAACGATGCCGAACAACAGTGGGCAATATATCCAGACGGAACCATCAGGCCTCAGAAGAATCGTGATGGGTGTCTCAAGTATGCAAATGCAGGTGGGGACTTAGTTACCGCGGGAACATGCGATGGATGGATTGAGGAACGGTGGCGATTTCAGAGTGATGGCACCATTTTGCATGTGGTGACTGAACAGGTGATGGATGTGAAAGATACTAGTGCCACCCTTCCTGAGATTACGGTCAATGATTACAGCGATGAACGAGAAAGCCAAATTTGGTTTCAGGTGTAGCTGTGAAAGTGGAAGCACTACTAGCATATGCATAAGCAAGCACTAGTATCCTTTTTTGTATTGAATAAATAAATGCTGGATATAAGCATTTGTACTGAATAAATAAATGTTGAAATAAAAATAAACTGTTAAAGTCTACATATGAGTTTCTTATGGTTTTATATTGAAGTTGGATTTCTTCACTTATTAATTAATTTGTTTTAAGTTAGATGTGTAAAATGGTATTAGAACTCAAGTTATGTTCTATTGTTATTATTTGTTATTATCGTGTGCTATCCCTTTCAACTTATATGTAATGAAGCCTTTTAATGCTATATTATCTCAAATCTGATAAATATTGAGTGTTTTTTTTTTTACTTTTTTATTCAAGTTAAATCGATTGATCTATTATCAATTGCTTTTATTTCTAATGCTTGACATAACTGCTATGACCTTTTTCCTTCACAACAAGACAGTACAAAGTGCCTTCGGGGCTTATCATGATTTACTCATTAATTTTATGCATGATCTTTCAATTATAGCCTTTGGGGCTTATCATGATCATGTATTTTATGCATGATCTTTGAACTCATATATTTAAACATTTACTCTGTTTATGAGAACTATTAAAGAATGAATACTATTGAAGTTTTAGTAAGGACTCAATGGCAAGAAGTCCCTTTTTTTGAGAAAATTTCAACATCTAGAATCAGTGTAACCCATAGGAATCAATATCAATTAGCATCCTTGTTATCCCTGAAGTCCAAAGAAAGTTGAAATTAAAATATTAAATAGTTCTAACGATCTCAAACAAAGGACAGAATTAGTTATCCATTTTACATGAACAGACTACAATATCTCTAAAGCAAAGGACAAACAGATAAAAAGTCCTTTTTGGAAATAAACCTGCATACATAATGCAAAAGGCAAGGCATGTTCAAACATTAAACAGTTCACCAGCGACCATAATTGTCCACATAACAAGTAGAGTGGATCATAGGGTTAACCTTTCGCGGTGGCCTAGAGTTGAAGAAATCATACGGAGGAGGCACCAGTGGTGGAGGCTGTGGGCCCGAATGGATGATATGAAGGTGCTGATGGCCTTCCAAGCGGAGGATATCGCTCAAACGGTCGATAGCATGGCCTAGGACCACCGTATTCAGGCATAGGTGTCCTAGAAAATTGCCATTTGAATCGTCTATTCACCATTGAGGGTGTCCCTAAATTGATTATTCCATCCATCTTCTCTTTTGCTCCGTCACTTTTCTTACAAAACAAACAAAGAAACCATTTCTTGCCTTCACTGTTTGTGCTTTGCTTGTAGATGGTGAGATCAGGATGTTACCAAGTGATGTTGGCATTGCTTTTCTTCGCTGCATGTAATTCACAGTCATTATCTTGAACATGACTATGATGATGATCATCATCATCAGAATAAAAAATATATAGCATCAGAACGACAACAACAGTCTTTGTCCATTTTGGCATGTAACTTATGATCGAAACTATCAATACCTTGGGTAGCAATGCCCTGGAACATCCTGCTTAGGGGACTTTTGGTAGGGCCAAAGCTCTGCATTTTTGCCCCATTTTCAAGCTACTTTACTATAGTCATTGGGTTTATTTTTACTGAAACTTTTACCACTCCATTGGAATCATAGACGACAGACTCCACTCCTAGTTGTAAGCGATAGAGATTTCAGGAAAAACAAGTTTCGTATAAACAAACTAAAAAATAAATAAAATTAATTGTAATTTCAACCCTGCTCTTTATATCTCAACTTTTTCTTCCTTT
The DNA here is from genome assembly GCF_047325235.1 of Durio zibethinus. NCBI lineage: Eukaryota > Viridiplantae > Streptophyta > Magnoliopsida > Malvales > Malvaceae > Durio > Durio zibethinus. The sequence continues at coordinate 1,948,705 of NC_143171.1, forward strand.
CTTTTGCATTTTATTAATTTCATGAGTCGTTTGAAGTAAATTAATATGGAATTTATCACACTAAATGCAAAAAAGTTTAACTTATTAGTTAAAAAATTAAATCAAAATTTTGTATTTATTACTTGAAATTAAAGTCATAATATTTGATAATATAAATACGTATGTAAATATTTTAATAATGAAACGCATATCCCGTCTTAACATAATTTTGAACAGATGAAATTTATAATAAAATGAAAAAATTATTAATCATTATCATTATTCAACGATCTAGCCATATTTGGTTTCAGGTGCTGTTGTGAAACTGAGAACACTACTGGAATATGCTTGCTTTAGCATCTTTATGCTTTGATGCATACAAACTCGAAGACATGGGGGCGAGCAAATCCCAAGAACCTAAAATGCAATATGTTGTTGCTCACTGTGCGGTCCTTAGGCATAAATGGGCCTAATCCATTTTCTGTAGTGACCCAAATATTTTACTGTAACTCCGTCCAACATCGTTTATATGCAAAGCTTCCCTGTATTATTTTTCGTACCACATGGCACGGCGAGGCGCGGCGGGGCGATGCAATGCATGCACGTTTGTTGAAAACAAGCAAAACAAGCAACCACTAGGAAAACAGGCAAAGCTTCCCTGTATTATATTCGTACGGCATGGCACAGCGCGACGCGGCGATGCAAAGCGTGCACTTTTGTTGAATGGAGTAGCAGTCCAGTCGATTGTTGAGCCATTGTGGGAAAGGGGGGCTGAACTTCAGTCTTTTCCAGCCAAAGTGGGACATGCCTACTTTGAAGTTTACCACAATGCAAGTTTGCAAACCAACAAAAACATGAAAATCATGAAAATAACTTCGATAGCATGAATATCATCCAATTGTGCGGTGTCTGTGGAATTACGTACATCACAGGGCAAAATAGTGAGCACGATTATTTCACGGTTTGAAAGCTCTGAGCTTTTTCTATTGAAATCGTTATTCATTAACAACTTCCAAACCTGTCGTTCGCCAACTGTGCGGTCCGACGAGTTGTGAACCATAATTCAAATTTTAGAAGCACGTGCGATAACTGTAACAGCCACTAACGAGGTCTTGGTTTTGTCATTTTTCACTTGAGCTTCACCGGTTACAATTACATTCAACACAAATAAGTTTTAGATCCAACGATGAATAACAGAGCCACGAAATCATACGGTCTACGTGAGAGGACCTCACAGCACTGCACCATAATAAACCTCACTACAGTCATCACCCCAAGAACCATTGATCACGATGATTTCCTGGTTTGAAAGCTCAATAATTGGAAATTTTTTTCTGTTGGGCGAATAACAAAATGGTGTGGTCCAGTAAGAATATTTATTATTTGATAAGGAACAACGATTTATGTTGATTTCATGCTTTGAAGCTCAATAATTTCATTGCATACTGCCAAGGAAAATTTATTAAGAATGGCCGATTCCTATCTAGTTTAAGTGAAAAGAATGGAAATTCTATCAGTGGATTTCAGCCCTTACCAACCAAAATGAGACACGCCTACTTACAAATGCATTTTGATTTTTCTTCACAATTCCTTCTCCTTGGCCGAATCGATCACATGGGTCCATAGCGCTTAGGATTGGCAGATGGCTGGGTTGTAATTATAATATAAACTATAAACTCAAAAAAGATCTTAAAAATTAAAATCTAAAACTGCTAGAAAGTATTAAAAAATTTACACAGAAAATTTAGATAACGTGGATTTTACAAAATTAAATCTGGAAAAAGAAAAGTAATTAATTAAACTTGAAAAAATGATATAATATAATTTTTATCCTTTAATTTGATTTTATTATTGTTTATTATGTTTCATTAGGTCGTTTAATTTAAATTAAAAATTTATTGGATTTACTAAAAAAAGTAAATTTTAACAAAAAAAGCAATAATCATAATAAAATTATTGTTGAAACCTCCTTAATATTATAAATTTTTAGGAAATTTGTAGTAACTTTTCAAAAATATATAAATAAAACAATTAGAAGAGACATAAGAATTATTCCATCGTATTAATTAATTTTAAAAAAAATCAATGAAAATGAATATAGAAAAAAAAATAAAAATAAACAATATTAAGCTAGGTGAAATATGCAAAAAATAAATAAATAAATAAAAGGATAATAGTATAAATGACATGGTATAATTTTAAAAAAATTGCAAATGACAACTTTTTTAAAGAAAACTTATTAGGTTAGGAGATATTTTTAAAATTCTATCAATGTGTAGAAAGAATTTTAAAATATTTTTTTTGCTATTAAATAAAATTGACAAATGATCAACATAAAAAAAATAAAAATAAATAATAAATAAATAAAATTAAAAGTAATATATCTATATTTCAAGTGTTAATTATATTCATTGTATTCTATTTAACTTTATATCTCTTTAATTAATGCTTGCCCAAGCAGGAAACGGAGCTTTAACAGTAGCAACAGTTTCATATTTTTCTCTTTACTTCAGTCCAGTGCTTCTAGGTAATGCCACCATCTATCTTCATGGTTGATATTGATTGCCTTGAAAAGGCTTCGATTCAATTGCTGAAATATTTGGTTCATGATAATTCCCTACATGCTGCAGGCAATTATTATTCTTTGGTAATTCTTAAAAGAACTGCAATACTTCCTTGTCCCTTTGGCTATCAATTGGGTGCTGAATTCTTGGCCGAGATAGGCTTAGAGAAGTTGTTGGAGAGGTGCATTTTGTTCACATTTACAGGGAAACTAACTCTTTTACTGGTTCCTTTGACGAAAAAGGGTGTTGTTGTTGTTTCCTCTGTATTATTTCACGCCTGTCTATGAATGCTATTGGGTGGTTTGGACTTGAAAGTGGGGATTAGTCATCGCCACAACTTGGATAAAATTTACGTAAAATCTCATAAAATTCGTGAAATATTTTATTAAAAATAAATAAATAAAAAATTTAATAAAAAATCACATTGAGTAAGATGATTTAATGCTTTGAAAGCTCAATAATTTGAGTTTTTTCTATTGGGAGAATCAATAATTTCAGTACATTATAAAAGGTGCTCTCCTCTAATAAAGCAAAGCACCTGCAAAAATTTCTCTACCTACTCTAGTCTTCCACCAAATAAAATACTTCCATAAAAACTTTCTTGCACTGTGTGAAATGAAAGTTTCCCCGTATCAACAAAAAATGAAGGTTTGGGTTGTATTGGCTGTATGGTTTTTTTGGATATCCATTGTTGAACCACAGTGCTGCATCGCTGCGACAAAAAAAGAACACAACCTCAAGATTTACAAGCCGGGATTCACCACTAACGGTGCCACCAGAAACTCGCATATGAGATTTATGGCGCATCTGCGCGGAATATTAACAGTCCGTGGAGATATAAGTGGAGACATACCAGTGTTGCCTCCCCGATCTGCGCAGCCTACTGATCCCGAGCAATATCTTCTGGTGGAACTCTCAAATGGGTACCAAACCGTCACATTAGCTTTGAATATCAGTAATGTGTATATCTTGGGCTATCAACCAGGTGGAAGTGGAAGCTCCTACTTCTTTAGAGATGTTCCCATTGATGCACGTAGTGTTTTTTTCCCAAACACTCAGAGAGAGTCTCTTCCATTTACTGGCATATATAGGGCACTTGAAGATGCTGCAGGAGTGGGATAGAAGGGAAATCCCTCTGGGAATTGACGAACTACGCCAACATATTGAGAACATGAATTATCTCCAACCCAGTTCCTCTAGTCGCCCCATCGCTAGAGCCCTTATAGTTTGTATCCAGATGGTTTCAGAAGCTGTGCGATTCAGAAAATCCAGCAAGAAATACTTGCAGTTGCAGAGCCTCGTGCAGATGGAATTTATGGAATGTTTTATCCAGATGGTTTACTGATGGAGGATGAAACTAACTGGGAGCACATCTCCTCTGCCATCCAATCTGCAACAGATGGAATCTTCACAAGAGCAGTCCGTTTAGTATATGAGGGTCAAGAATTGGTTTTGAGCACCTTGAGTCAAGTGCGTTTCATTATTGCAATAATGCCATTAACATGCAGAAACACAGGAGCTAATCTGGAGCTTTTGCGCATGCCAGCATCAATATCATCATATGAGCTTTCTTCTTTGTTGCCTATGGCTATGAGATCCATTGGCCTGGAAGACAAAGGTGACACTTGTGAAAAAGCATTAGCACCAACCTTGCATATTACTGGACAAAATGGTCTCTGTGTTGATGTATACCAGGGAAGCTACCACAATGGAAACAAAATAATCTTACGGGAATGTGGACAAAATCAGGCCAATCAATTATGGACGTTGAGAAGAGATGATAACACAATTCGATCTGGTGGAAAATGCTTAACCACTTATGGATATAGCTCCGGAAACTATGTGATGATCTATGATTGTGACACCGCTGTGTCTGATGCCACCAAATGAAAAATCTTGAGCGACGGAAGCATAAGAAATCCCAGATCTGGGCTAGTCTTGACGGGAAGTAAGGATAGCTCAGGCATGATTAATCTGGTTGTAGATAACAACTTTTATGGTTGTAGGCAAGCTTGGTATGCCAGTAATAATACGAAGACATCAGTGACCACCATTATTGGTTAAAATGGTCTGTGCTTGCTGGCAAGTGGAAGTCGGGTGTGGTTGGAAAAATGTGTGAGCAACGATGCGGACCAACAGTGAGCAGTATATCCAGACGGAACCATCAGGCCTCAGAAGAATCGTGATGGTTGTCTCAAGTATGCAAATGCAGATGGGGACTTAGTTACCGTGGGAACATGCGATGGATGGATTGAGGAAAGGTGGCGATTTCAGAGTGATGGCACCATTTTGCATGTGGTGACTGAACAGGTGATGGATGTGAAAGATACTAGTGCCACCCTTACTGAGATTACGGTCCATGATTACAGCGATGAACGAGCAAGCAAAATTTGGTTTCAGGTGTAGCTGTGAAAGTGGAAGCACTACTAGCATATCCATAAGCATGCACTAGTATCCTTTGTTGTATTGACATTTAAGGGCATTAGGCTTTTAGTAGCATTCTTTTTCATATTTAGCGGCATTCGTCAAAAATTCTACTCAAAGTGTCGCATATACTTGCGTCAAGAAAAATAACGATATTTTTAAAAAATTACCACTAAGTTTTATCATAAAACGTCATTAAATATAAAAATATTTATAATATAAAATGTCACTAAATTTAGTGACGTTTATAGTAGAAAATATCGTTATATTTTGACATTTAGAGGCATTTTTAGGTATAAACGCTGCTAAATTAAGAAATTTATTTTTTAAAATTTTTTTTTAATATTAATTATTATCATTAAATAAAAATATTAAAAGAAATAAAAATAAACTTAAATTCATAAACTGAATATTATAAATACATAATTTGTTTTAGTATGGATGGAATATAAAGTTTAATATATGCAATAACATTCAAATTATTTTAGTACATTAACCAAAAATGTAAAATATATGAAATTGATAATTGCATAGATTTGGAATATTACCATTTGATGAAAGATTTTTCTCTCCTTGATCACTACCATCTTCTGTTGTTGAAGGTTTTTATGAACAACGAATCCTTTCAAGCAAGATTAAGTCGTTTCATCAAACACCATGATCTGAAAAAATAAACAAAATAAATGCCAAGATGAGATGAAAAAAAAAAAACATAATAAACTATTTCAGAATGGTTTCCTAAGGATATCTTGAATGAATCAATAAATTTATGTTAACAAGTAACAATTTTTTAGTAATTTAAAAAATATTTTGTTGAAAAAAAAATAAACCTAAAGTTTCATTCGTGTTTATAACTAAATTCAATATTCAATTTCAAGTTTTTCAGAAAAAAATCCTATTTTTTTACTTTTTGCTTTATCTTGAATTTTTCTCACTGACCAAACAAAACCAAATTCAGATTTGCAATAACAAAATAAATTGATAAAAAAAGAAAAAAATGACTAAACACTGAAAATTCTAATATTGAAATTGAGCTTACCAATAGAGCTTGAACAACGGTAGAAAAGCAACAAATCAAACAAAAAATTTAGGGATTTGACCTAATAAATTAGACATGAAGTTTAAGAATTTAATCCAAATTGCAAGAAAGTTAACTTGAAATTTGCAAAAATGAAAGGAAAAAAGATTAAAATTGGCCACAAAATGATTAAAACTTAGACAAAAAATGAGAATAAAACAACCCAAAATGAGCATAAATGAAAGAAATGAGTAGCGAAAAGAAAAGCAAAAAGGGGCTCTCGTGGGTTTGAAATTTAAGAAAAATTTAGCAGCAAAAAAGTATGATTATTGAAGGTATTTTTCGTTAAAAACGCCTCCAATATTCCCTTTTCATTATTTTTTTAAAGATTATTCAACAAAAAATACCTTTAATAATCCTCTCCATTTTTTATGAAAAGATTATTGAAGGCATTTCAGGCAAAAGACGTCTTTAATAATCTCTTTAAATTTTGATGAGAAGATTATTGAAAGCGTTTTTAACCAAAAATACCTTCAATAATCATTTTCATTCTTTATGAAGGATTATTGAAGGCGTTTAGGCAAAAAAATACCTTCAATAATCCCTTTCAATTTTTTAGAGGGGATTATTAAAGGTATTTCAAGCCAAAAAGACCTTCAATAATCTCTTTTAATTTTTTAGAGAGGATTATTGAAGGCGTTTCAGGTAAAAAATATCTTCAATAATCATCAATAAAAAAGTATTGGGGATTATTAAAGGAGTTTTTTTTATAAAAAATACCTTCAATAATCCTCTCATAAATTTCAAACCAAAAACGCCTTCAATAATCCTCTCTAATTTTTTAGAAAAAATTATTGAAGGTGTTTCATGCAAAATATTCATTTAATAATTTCCTTAAAATTTTAATAAGGAGATTACTGAAGGCATTTTTGGCCAAAAAAAAAATAAAAACGCTTTTAATAATCTCTTCTAATTTTTTAAAGAAGATTATTGAAGGCATTTTCTATAAAAAAAAAACGCTTTCAGTAATCCTTTTCATTTTTTATGAATATATTATTGAAGACGTTTCAAGCCAAAAACTCATTCAATAATCTCTTAAATTTTTATGAGTGAATTATTTAAGGCGTTTTAGTGGATAAATGCCTTTAATTTCTATCTTTAGTAGTGTTTATAACTACAAACGTCACTATTTGAATATTTAGTGACGTTTTAATAAAAAACATCACAAGTTTTATAAAAATATGGAAGCTAATGACGTTTTTAAGTGAAACGCTGCTAAGAAAATGTCACTAATTTTTCATTTTCTTGTAGTGTGAATAAATAAATCCTGGATCTAAGCATTACTAAATAAATAAATATTGAAATAAAAATAAACTATTAAAGTCTACATATGAGTTTCTTATAGTTTATATTGAAGTTAGGTATCTCCATTTATTAATTAATTAGTTTTAAGTTAGATGTTTAAAATGATATTAGAGCTCAAGTTATGTTCTATTGTTATTATTTGTTATTATTGTGTGTTATCCCTTTCAATGCATATGTAATGAAGCCTTTTAATGTGATATTATCTCAAATTTGATAAGTATTGAGTGTTTTTTTTTTTTACTTTTTTATTAAAGTTAAACCTATTTATTTACTATCAATTGATTTTATTTCTTATGCTTGACATAACTGCTATGGCCTTTCTCCTTCACAGCAAGACACTACAAAGTGCCTTCGGGGCTTATCATAATTCACTCATTAATTTTACACATGATCTTTCAATTATAGCCTCCGGGCCTTGTCATGATCATGTATGTTACGCATGATCTTTGAACTCATATACTTAAACATTTACTCTGTTATGAGAACTATTAAAGAATGAATACTACTGAAGTTTTATTAAGGACTCAAAGGCAAAAAGTCCTTTTTTTAACAAAATTTCAACATCTAGAATCAGTGTAACCCATAGGAATCAATATCGATTAGCATCCATATTATCCCTGAAGTCCAAAGAAAGTTGAAATCAAAATATTAAATAGTTCTAACGATCTCAAACAAAGGACAGAATTAGTTATCCATTTTACATGAACAGACTACAATATCTCTAAAGCAAAGGACAAACAAATAACAAGTCCTTTTTGCAAATAAACCTGCATATATAATGCAAAAGGCAAGGCATGTTCAAGCATTAAACAGTTCACCAGCGACCATAATTGTCCACATAGCAAGTAGAGTGGATCATAGGGTTAACCTTTCGCGGTGGCCTAGAGTTGAAAAAATCATACGGAGGAGGCACCAGTGGTGGAGGCGGCGGGACCGAAAGGATGATATGGAGGTGCTGATGGCCTTCCAAGCGGAGGATATGGCTCAAAGGGTCGATAGCATGGCCTAGGACCAGCGTATTCAGGCAGAGGTGCCCTAGAAAATTGCCATTTGTATGGTCTATTCACCATTGAGGGTTTTCCTAAATTGATTATTCCATCCATCTTCTCTTTTGCTCCTCCACTTTTCTTACAAAACAAACGAACAAACCATTTCTTGCCTTCACTGTTTGTGCTTTGCTTGTAGATGGTGAGATCAGGATGTTACCAAGTGATGTTGTCATTGCTTTTCTTCGCTGCATGTTATTCACAGTCATTATCTTGAACATGACTATGATGATGATTATCATCATCAGAATAAAAAATATATAGCATCAGAACGACAACAACAGTCTTTGTCCATTTTGGCATGTAAATCATGATCAAACTATCAATACCCTTGGTAGCAATGCCCTGGAACATCCTGCTGAGGGGACTTTAGGAGGGGCCAAAGCTCTGCAATTTTGCCCCATTTTCAATTTTCTTTACTATAGTCATTGGGTTTACTTTTACCGAAACTTTTACCACTCCTTTGGAATCATAGACGACGGACTCCAGTCCTAGTTGTAAGCAATAGAGATTGAAAAACAAGTTTCCAACGCATTAATTAATTCTAAAAAAATCAATAAGAGGAATATAGAAAAAAAAATAAAAATGAAACATATTAAACGGGTGAAATATGCAAAAAAATAAAAAGGATAATGGCATAAATGACATGGTATAATTTTTAAAAAAAATTACAAATGACAACTTTTTTAAAGAAAACTTATTAGGTTAGGAGATATTTTTAAAATTCCATCAATGTGTAGAAAGAATTTTAAAATATTTTATTTTCTATTAAATAAAATTGACAAATGATCAACATAACAAATAAAAAAAAAAGTAAAAGGGAGTACAATAAATAAAATATTAAAAGTAATATATCTATATTTCAAGTGCTAATTACATTCATTGTATTCTATTTAACTTTATATCTCTTTAATTAATGCTTGCCCAAGTAGGAAACAGAGCTTTAACACTAGCAAGAGTTTAAGATTTTTCTCTTTACTTCTGTCTAGTGCTTCTAGGTAATGCCACCATCTATCTTAATGGTTCATATTGATTGCCCTGAAAAGGCTTCGATTCAATTAATTGCTGAAATATTTTGTTCATGAAAATTCCCTATATGCTTCCTGCAATTATTATTCTTTGGTAATTCTTAAAAGAATTGTAATACTTCCTTGTCCCTTTGGCTATCATTTGGGTGCTCAATATGAATTCTTGGCCTTGGAATCAATGGAAAGTCTTGGCCGAGATTGATAGGCTTAGCGAAGTTGTTGGAGAGGTGGATTTTGTTCACATTTACAGGGAAACTAACTCTTCTATTGATTCCTTTGACGAAAAAGGGTGGAGTTGTTGTTTCCTCTGTATTATTTTACGCCTGTCTATGAATGCTATTGGGTGGCTTGGACTTGAAAGTCAGGATTGGGAGTTGTAATGTGTGAAAGCTTTCCTTTCCTGTTAGGACTTTAGGAGGAAGCTTAATTATTGTCAATGTCACTGTCATCATTCTTATCCCAAAAGCTTTTTCCATTTTGAAATTGTTATTTGTTACATACTGCGACATAATAAACCTCACACTCGTCATCAACCCAACCAACATTGATCAAGATGATTTAATGCTTTGAAAGCTAAATAATTTGAGTTTTTTCTATTGGGTGAATCAATAATTTCAGTACATACTGGGAAGGAACATTAATTTATTAAGAACGACAGATACCTATCAAGTTTAAGTGAAAAAATCAAAGTTCAATATATTATTATATAAAAGGCGCTCTCCTCTAATTAGAATCACGCGGAAAGCAAAGCACTGCAAAAATCTCTCTACCTACGCAAGTCTTTCACCAAATAATGTACTTCCACAAAAATTTTCTTGCACTGTGTGAAATGAAAGTGTCCGTGCATCAACAAAAAATGAAGGTTTGGGTTGTGTTGGCTGCATTGGCTTGCTGGATATCCACTGTTGAACCACAGTGCTTCAAAGCTGTGACAGAAAAAGAACACAAGCTCGCGGTTTACAAGGTGAGATTCACCACTAAGGGTGCCACCAGAAATTCGTATCTGATGTTTATGAAGGATTTGTACAATGCATTGACAGTCCGTGCAAATATAACTGGAGACATACCAGTGTTGCCTCCCCCATCTGCGCAACCTACTGATCCCGAGCAATATCTTCTGGTGGAACTCTCAAATGGGTACCAAAACGTCACATTAGCTTTGAATATCAGTAATGTGTATATCTTGGGTTATCGACCAGGTGGAAGTGGAAGCTCCTACTTCTTTAGCGATGTTCCCATTGATGCACGTAATGTTTTTTTCCCAAACACTCACCGAGAGTCTCTTCCATTTACTGGCAGATATGGGGCACTAGAAGCTGCCGCAGGAGTGAGTGATAGAAGGAAAATCCCTCTGGGAATTGACAAGCTACGCCAACATATTGATAACATGAATTATATCCAGCCCAGTTCTTCTGGTGGGCCCATCGCTAGAGCACTTATAGTTTGTATACAGATGGTTTCAGAGGCTGTTCGATTGAGAAACATCGAGAAAGAAATACTTGCAGTTGCAAAGCCTCGTGCAGATGGAGCTTATGGAGTGTTTTGTCCAGATGGTTTATTGATGAAGTATGAAAACAACTGGGGAAGGATCTCTTCGGCCATCCAATCTGCAACAAATGGAATCTTCACAACACCAATCCGTTTAGAATATGATCGTCAAACTTTGGTTTTGAACACCACGAGACAAGTGCTTTTCATTATTGCAATAATGCCACTAAAATGCAGGGACAGAGGAGCTAATCTGGAGCTTTTGCACATGCCAGCATCAATATCATCATATGAGTTTTCTTCTTTGTTGCCCATCGCTATGAGATCCATTGGCCTGGAAGACAACGATGACGATTGTGAAAGAGTGTTAGCACCAACCTCGTATATTATTGGACAAAATGGTTTGTGTGTTGATGTATACCAGGGAAGCTACCACGATGGAAACAAAATAATCTTATGGGAATGTGGACAAAATCAGGCCAATCAATTATGGACGTTGAGAACAGATGATAACACAATTCGATCTGGTGGAAAATGCTTAACCACTTACGGACAGCTCCGGAAGCTATGTGATGATCTATGATTGTGACACGGCTGTCTCTGATGTCACCAAATGGAAAATCCGGAGCGATGGAAGCATAAGAAATCCCGAATCAGGGCTAGTCTTGACGGTAAGTAAGGATAGCTCTGGCATGATTAATCTGGTTTTAGATAACAACTTTTATGGTTCTAGGCAAGCTTGGTATGCCAGTAATAATTCGAAGCCATCAGTCACCACAATTGTTGGTTATAATGGTCTGTGCTTGCTAGCAAGTGGAAGTCAGGTGTGGCTGCAGAAATGTGTGGGTGAAGATGCTGAACAGTGGGCAATATATCCAGACGAGACCATCAGGCCTCAGAAGAATCGTGATGGGTGTCTCAAGTATGCAAATGCAGGTGGGGACTTAGTCACTGTGGGAACGTGCGATGGATGGATTGAGGAACGGTGGCGATTTCAGAGCGATGGCACCATTTTGCATGTGGTGACTGAACAAGTGATGGATGTTAAAGATACTGGTGCCACCCTTCCAGAGATTACGGTCAATTATTACAGCGATCAACGACTAAGCCAAATTTGGTTTCAGGTGCCGATGTGACAGTGAAGGCACTGCTAGCATATGCATCTGCATGCCCTAGCATCTTTAGGTGTATTGAATAAACAAATGCTGGATGTACCGTTTACGCATTTGTATTAAATAAATAAAGGCTGAAAAGTGAAAATTATCTTATACGCCAACAATGAATAAAGTTATTTTTAAATGTGCAATATTGCTTTTAGGGTCCATTTAAAGGAATGATAAAAATGATTTTTGTGATATTAAAAATAATGATGGTGACATTAAATATTGTAACAATAAAACTAAAATTAATAATAAAATATATTTTTAGATGAAAAAATATCGATGATGATAAGATAAAAAAATAATTATTAGAGATATTAATTTAAAAATAAAATAAAAATTATTTTGATGCTTATTTTAATTTTATTTAACATTTAAAATATTAAAAAAAATTAGTTATTTAAAGATAAAAAATAATGAGTAGAAATTTAATGTTATTTTTAAATTTACTAAAATTATATTAATCTTAACAAATTTATTAGTATAGATAAAACTGGAATAAAAAAATGTTGCTAGGCAAAAATGTCCAGTGGCTCCCA